>NW_023596151.1:0-123815 GCF_011947565.3 Pollicipes pollicipes
GCTTGAGCTGCCTGTCGAACGCGACGCAATCGCTGGACGTGTCGTTGAGTCTTGTGGACTGGAATGACCCGCTTCTGGTCTGGCCGTGAGCCCTGCTGACCCCGCCGTTGCCGCCCGCTTGGGATGCTGGCTGGAAGCGATGCGACCGCTGGATTTGCCGTTGCGTTGCCGCTGCCGTTGACGCCGCCGCTGGTGCCCGCCGCAGATGCGTGCTGGACACGATGCGTCTGGTGGACCTGCTGCTGATCCTGCTGTTCGAGGGGCGGTACGCGCTGCGCGGACGGGCGTTAGTCCGGCCAGCCGTCTGCCTGGTCTGCGGCGCATGGACTCGGCCGGCGAGCGCTCGCACCGCCAGCTCATCGACTGCATCCGCAGCAAGGACACAGACGCACTCATCGAGAGCATCGAGAGCGGCGGTGAGGGGGCGCACGGCGGCGTCAGGCGCGGGCCGCGGCCAGCGCTGACGGTCCGGGGAAGCGGGAGCGGCGCCTGGAGCAGCGCCGGATCTGACCGGCGCTGCTCCAGCTGGCTAAGAGAGAGTGGAGAGAGGGAGGGAACGAGGGGGAGAGAAAAAAATGCGTGCGTGCGTGCGTGCGTGCGTGCGTGCGTGCGTGCGTGCGTGCGTGTGCGTGCGTGCGTGTGCGTGCGTGCGTGCGTGTGTGGTGTGTGTGCGTGTGTTTCAGTCGTTGTGGGCCTCCGTGACCTCAGTGGGGACGGGGCGACCACAGCTCTGGGGTGTCAGACGCATCACCACGGAGCGGTGCCTGCGAACTCGGTCTGCACCGGCTGGTGGGATGTGTGTAGCGGCTGTGCTGCGCGTGGCACGCCATCTGGTAGGGCGCCGGACACGGTCCATGCGAGCGACACGTGCGCAGCGAGCGTGGTGAGGTCCGTTTGTTTGCGCTGGAGCGCGTCCGGTGGCGCGACAGGCCATAAGCTGACCTGTGGGCCGGGGCTGAAGCCGGCTGATCGTCTGTTAATGCCGGCCGGTGACTATGCACGGTCACTGACCGTACGGCCCCATTCCGGGCGTGGCGGCTCGATGGGCGCCCCCCCCCCCCTCCCCCCCGTCGGTCGTGGCGCGGACTCCGGCCGGCTGTCGAACTTGGGCCGGGGTGTCGCGCGGGGGCGTGCCTGTCTGGCCGCTGCTTTTGTTGGTTGTCGCAGCGGATACCCGGCACGTCTGACGGCCCATGCTCCGGACGGCGAGCGACGCGACGGCGGACCACCGCTGCCATGCCCCCCAGCGGCCACTAGATGACCTGTGCTAACACTGACATGGAGACTGCACGTGATCTCAGCGCGTGCGGTGTAAAGCCTGCGGCACAGGCCAACCCGATCACAGCCTGAGCGGGGTCTCGTTGACAGTCCTGACCGCCTCGCCGCCAGGGTGTCCGAGGTCAACTTCATGGACGACGTCGGCCAGACGCTGCTCAACTGGGCCGTCGGCGTTCGGCACCCAGGAGATGGTCGAGTACCTGTGCGAGAAGGGCGCCGACGTCAACAGAGGTGGGTCACGGCTGGGCCAGCCCGCGCGCCGCCATCTCGCGTGCCGGGGCACGCCCTACCTCATCCTCGGCACCGGGCGCCGGCGGCGCTGTGACTGGTCTCCCGAGCCGCAGGCGGGCACTGTTTTGTCCACAATAGGCGGTTCCCTGTGTGCAAATGCAAGCGCGCGTGCCAGGAACACGCCACCAACACAACTACCGGGGAGTCCAGACATGCTGGCGTCGGGAGCGGCCCGCTAGTGCAAGCCTCCATTGCCTCGGTGTTCGATCCGAAGCGGGCCCTCTCGGCAGTTGTAGCGCGTGTCCGGCATGGCCACGACATGTGCGTCGAGCGAATGGCGCCACGATGGCGCCGCAGAGCTGCGCCGCGGCTGGTCAGGCAGGTCCCACGACCTCAGCTCTGTGGGCGCTGCATGGCATGAGTCAGAGTCGGTGTGTGACTCCACGGTAGGTCCGCGAGGGACGGCAGGCTGTGAGTCAGCTTGACCCTTCGCGGCGATTCGAACCCGAAGAGGGCCGGGTCCGCGGGTTTCGCCGTTCCCAGGTGTGCGGGGGTAAGGCATGGGCACATTGGCACATTGTTCCAGCATTCGGGCATTTCGGTGGTGGGGATGCCGACATTTGTTCATGCTGTCACATCCCCGGCTTGCGTTTTCGCTGCCTGTTGCCTCTCCACCTTCTTCACATCAACCAATCAGCATCGGACCGGGGCGGTGTTCAGCCCAGGTCTAGCGCATCAGATGCTGGACAGATGCGCCCGTGCAGGCCAGATGGCCCAGTTCGGGGTCAAAGGGCAATGGATTAGCACGAACGCATTGTGTCCGGAAGCTTCCGGAAAGCCAGGATTCGGGTAACATGAATTTATATTTACGTCCTGCACATCCCACTAGATGAATTTGCAATGCCGGCACGGAATGAATTTATGCTTACATCCTGCACATTCCACTAGCTGAATTTGCAATGCTGAGACGGGTTGCGTGCGAGACACGACCGAGCACGGGCCTAGGAGTAAACTTGGCCCTCCCAGCCGCAAGTACGTCGCCCTCGTGGTTGCGCCACGCGCGTCCGCCTGAAGGCATGGTGACGTGGCGGTTTGATGCGAGTGGCTGGAGTTCCCGATGCGAAGCTCGCGATGCCGCCATCGATGCGAGTGCTGCCTAGAGCCGGCACTGGCAGGGCCCAGCTGTTCGCCGTGATATCAATTGCGTTTTGGCTGTCGTAACTGCTTTTGCCATGGTTCTGTTGAAGGCAGGGCGTCCGGGGTGTCCGGGTACGTGTTGTTGGTGGAGTGATTCCCACGATCGGCGAGCGGCACCGATCAGCGCCACCTTAGTGGGCTGGGGGGGGGGGGGGGGGGCGTCGCGGCGTCGGCTCGGGTTCAGCGGACCAGCGCCGTCTGGGCCCAGAGTCCGGCCCGTGTTTACGTTGACTCAGCAGTTCGGGCCGGACCGAGCGCAGCGGCCGGTTATCAGCCCACCTGCGCAACCGTGCCCCCAACCCCGTGGACGGCGGCTCAGTCGCCGGCCGGCCTGGCGCTCTGTCGAGCTGTTCGTGTGCCGCTGGACGAACAGCTACGGCGGCATGGATAAACGGTGTCCTCCAGGACACCAAGCCCGGTAGATTACGGCACTCGTTATGGGCGCCAAATGACCACCGCAGTCGGCGCGCCCCTAAACTCCAATAAACAACAACAGCGGTAGATGCGGTCTCAGCCTTGGCCTCCCGAGCTTTTTGTGTCGCAAGCTTCCGTACATCGTCGTCGACTGGAGCGGCTGGTCCCCGCGGCCGGCGCGTGAAACATTGCTGTCGGCGCTGATCCTCATTTAATGGCCAGCACGGGACGGCGCGTCTTTCTGCCTGTGTCTGGCGGGGCGATCCGGCGGTGGCGGTGGCGGTTGTCTGACTGGACTGAGTCTGAGCGCGCCGCCCAGACTGCAGCGTGCTGTATGCGCCGGCCGCGCCGCCGGTCCCGTCGCCGCCCGCCGCCGGCCCCGCCCCGTCTGGCCCGGTGACCTGACCCGGCGGCGGCCGTCACGTGCGGCACGCGACCCGGCCGCCCCGCACGCGACCGGCACCGGCCCGATAGGCCAGCGGCGGCGACGGCAAGCCTCCGCCGGCTGGGCCAGACCGGCCGGCCGCCGCCCTGCGCGGACGGCACGGGTCGCGGCGGCCGCGCACTCGGCGTCCACCGCCCGTCGTGTGGCGTTGTGGCGAGTGCCGGCAGGCTGCCTCATTGCCGCGGAATGCTACAACGGCCTGTGCTGAACCGGTTGTCAGGTGACGCGCCAGGACGGTATCGATCTGAGGTGCCACCTGACGTGGAATCAAGCCAAAACTGGGATTGAACTGATTCGGTCTGGTCGGATCAGCCGAGACGTCTTGACGTGATTCGCGCAGTAGCTAGTGATGGTTTCCATCCGCTGTGGAACAGGAGTGCAACTTGGTTCATTCAGCGCAAATATATATTCATGAATTTGGCTCAGTCAGCCAATTGGCGTGTTTCTCTGTCATGTCGGTGGTCAAAGGAGAACCACCAGCCTCGCATTTGGGGGGCTGGCGGTCGCCGTGCTTCGGGTCTGATCAAAGGCGTTGTCTTCCCGACAAGGAGGGTAGCTTGCCCACGGCAGCGTTCACGCACGGCTCGAATGTGAACCATCTATGTTATTTGGCCAATGAGCTGCTGCTGTTGGGCTAATGAGCTGCCCATGGTCATCGTACGGGCTCCTGGTGCGTCAAGGCCGCGATCAATGAAACCAGCCATGCTGAGTGGAATACGTCTCTGATTCTAACGCCGCTGGGCCGTGTTAACTGCGCAGTGAATTGTCAAGGTGCTGGCATGGCGTGAAGTCTGCGTCGGTGCACTGAGACCCTGTGTCTGTATACGCGTTTGTCCGTATGTGTGCGTTCATATCCGGCCGCTGGCTGTTGGACGGTGACCGCCGAGCCGTCGCCGGCCGCCTGTCCCGCCCTGACGCCAGCCGGTCGGCCCGCTCCGCCACCAGGCCAGCGCTCGTCGTCGCTGCACTACGCCGCCTGCTTCGGCCGGCCGGCCATCGCCAAAGTGCTGCTCCGCTGCGGCGCCAACCCCGACTTGCGCGACGAAGACAGCAAGACGCCGCTGGACAAGGCGCGCGAGCGCAACGACGAGGGCCATCGCGAGGTCGGTCCGCCGAGCGCCCCGCTCCACTCGTGTGCGGTGCTCTGTCGCGGCGCGGCCGACCGACACGAGCGCGCTGCGGAGTGACGTGCTATGTCGACTCGGGCACGATTAGCTTGTTTATACTGATGGCGTTTGCCTGCCGTTATCTTGTCCGTGCTCGGGCTTTCCTGTCGGTGTCGTCGCTCTGTGTGCCGTCCGTCGCGGCGGCGGCCTGAGTCCGTGCCTGCTGAGATGTACCACGCTTGGGGCGGCCGCATCTCAGGACGTGCTCAGTTGCCGATCTGCCCGCCAGGTGGCCGCTATCCTGCAGTCGCCCGGCGAGTGGATGCTGCCGGCCGACAAGGAGCGACGTCCTGCCGGTGTCGGCGGCAGCGGCGGCGGTGCCGAGCCGGTGCCGGCGGGGCCTGGCCCGGCCGGCGAGGCGGCGCGCTGCGAGGAGCCGCGCGGTGACCCTGCAATGGCGCCGCTCTATCTTCGTCTGCTGCTGCCCATGTTCTGCCGCACCTTCCGGGACACCATGGTCACCAGCGTCAGGTAACTGGCCCACCACGGCCACCAGCGGCAGGCAGCCGACTCGGCATCATGGCCAGATGTGACCGCAGGTAGCACACTGATCATCAACGGCTGGCAGCAGTTGTCAGCAGCATCATGCCGCGCTGCACAATCAGATCTTTCAGGCATTCTGTTATACGAAGCGCGCAAAGACAAAACGCAATAAGCAAAAGAGGCTCGCATGAACCAGACACACCCTAGGGCTTAGTGGACGT
Organism: Pollicipes pollicipes; assembly: GCF_011947565.3. NCBI lineage: Eukaryota > Metazoa > Arthropoda > Thecostraca > Pollicipedomorpha > Pollicipedidae > Pollicipes > Pollicipes pollicipes. Next base: position 5,436 of record NW_023596151.1, read on the forward strand.
AGACAAATCAGATCAGAGTATCAGGGCTCAGGTCGTCCTCTGGTGGAACGCGGTCTCGAATGCACAAGCACTGGGGTCGTCCTGAGCCGTACCGGATAAACTGTTGCAATCTGGCGTGGTCATTTCACAATCCATGTGTGGGCACTGACTGGGCGCCGTCGCTCCGTGGAAGGCGTCGGTGGCTCTAGATCGCTGGAAGACCCGTCCCCGGGCCATCGGACCCGCCAGTGTGGTGTCGGGACTCCCACTCGCCCGCCATTCTGAGCGTCAACAGCTCCAGACGCCCCCTGCCCGTGGGCGTAACGGCCGTCTGCTGCGCCCTGCCCATTGCCCGCCGCTGCACTGGGGTGCGTTGTGCGGGCTTTGCGCGTACCGGTGGGAAGCAGAGGCTGAGCCTCCCGCCCTCCGCTGTTACAGGAAGTCGTCACTGAACCTGCTGCGCAAGATGTTGTATTTCATATCGCCTAGTCTGCTAATGGAGACGTGCCAGGGCGACCTGGCCGGCAATATTGTTGAAGTACTCGATGTCGTGTTAGACGCGGAGGTGAGTGGTTACGAGGAGGACCCCACTCGTGGTCTGCAGATTGGTGTCATCTGATCCCGGCGGGGCGCTATCGGGATGCACCAGTGAATGGCTGTGCGCCACTGAGCGTTGTCCCGACGGGAAGCCGATGGCGCCGGAACGGCACGTGGAGAGTCGGTGTTGCCTTGGTCCCAGGGCGACACTGACTGGCCGTGCGGGGGTCTTACCAGCTGTTGTATCATTCCTTTCACTGCCGTTGCCTCCGGCACAAAATGCAGAACGTGAAAAACTCCGTTGTGGTTCGGCGGCTCTCGTATCGTGTCAGTGCTGTGGGTGCGGCTGTCTTGCTCGGCTGGCAGCGCGTCACTGACAAACCAGATGGCGAACAACGATGTTGCCGCTACAAGGGCAACAAGCATGTCAGACGAGCATCGGTACGTGGATGAATGTAGCATGGTTTTTGTTCCGTCCGCGTACTGGTTCGTTCGTTGGCTACCCACAATGAGCTCTTGAAGTTGCGCGTGCCGTGCGCGTGACCGGAGTCCGGTGTCGGCACAGGACGACGAGGAGGGCCACGCGGTGGCGCTCCAAATCACCGAGGACGTGCTGCGCAAGGGCGCCGACACCTTCCTCGAGCACTTCGCCCGGCTGGGCCTGTTCACGAAGGTGGGCCAGATGGCGGGCGCGCAGGAGGAGGGCGAGCCGCGCCCGGCCAGCCCGCAGTCGCTCGGAGCGTGCGCCGACAGACTGGTGAGTAGCTCCCACCCGGCTGCGGCCGGTGGGCGGGGGTGGCGCGGCGCACAGCGTCCCAGGTCTGCGAGCGTTGGCCCGCCTGGGCCATATGTTGGACGGGACGATGTGCCCTGGGCCAGTGTGTGAGAGACGGGCAAAAGCCATCGACGAACGGGCGGTCATGCCGGCACAGGCAGCGTTGTGGCGTAGCCTAGATCGCCCGCGGCTCCCAAGTGCATTGCGATGGTTAGATAGTAAGCGCGCCCATATTTGACTGCGGAGTCTAGCCAGAGGAGCGGTGCTCAGCGGTACGGAGCGTCGCCGTGAACGTCCGTGACGGTGGTGTGACGTGTGACGCCTGTGCCGTCCAGCCGGAGGAGTCCTGTGACCAGCCGCAGCCGGAGCAGGACGCGCGCGAGATACTGCCCGGCAAGGCGTACCAGTGGCGCGACTGGTGCATCTGCCGTGGCCGCGACTGCCTCTACATCTGGTCAGACGCCGCCGCCCTGGAGCTCAGCAACGGCAGCAACGGCTGGTTCAGGTGTGTGACCGGCCCCCGGGACGGGTTCAGGAGTCTGTGGCACAGCCTGAAGCTCAGGCTCAGGTTCAGGCTCAGGCTCAGGCTCAGGCTCAGGCCCGGGCTCAGGTTCAGGTTCAGGTTCAGGCCTGGGCTCAGGCTTGGCTCTGGTTCAGGTTCAGGTGGTGTCGGCGTGTTCGCTGCGCTGATGGGCACGCCCGCCCCGTCAGGTTCATCCTGGACGGCAAGCTGGCCACGATGTACAGCTCTGGCAGCCCGGAGGGCGGCTCGGACAGCTCGGAGAACCGCGGCGAGTTCCTGGAGAAGCTGCAGCGGGCGCGCGCCTCGGTGCGGCCCCAGTCGGCGTCGCAGCCGGTACTCAGCCAGCCGTCGGCCGCGCGGCTCGTGGTCGGCAACTGGTCTCTCAGCTGCCGGCGCGACGGCGAGCTGGCGATCAACAACAACGACGGACAGCAGGTGGGAGGGAGCTCCTGCCTGGTGCGTGGCGGCCGACCCGTCTCCGGGCCGCGGTCCGATTCTCTCAGTCTGGCCGCGCTGGGGTTTGATTTCTGACCGTACCCATCAGCTAAAGGAGAGGCGGGGCTGCCACACGCACAGGTCCCCGGCTTGTTGTCCTGTATTTTCCCCATTGCCGCCCAGTAGGGCAGATCGCAATCACCTAGGCAGGCAGCGAAGTAGGCTGCCCGCCCGTGGGACGACCTGTACCCCGTCAAAAATTGAAGCTAGAGTGATCTCAGCAGAGCCAAGCGTCACCAAGGCTCGTTAATTTCCTTACTCATTAGTTTAAGGCACGAGCGCGGGGCGTCGCGATTTTTCATCATGATCATCCGACAGAACAGAGTGTGTGCTAGTTTTCATAGCTTGGGCGTCATTAGGTGGACAATTATGTCCGCATGTTAAACATACTCGATCACAATTCTTCCATTGTGTGCCGCCTCTCGTTGGCCGCGACGCGTGGGACCATTATCCGGATGAATTTAGTGGTCGGAAGCTTTTTGTAGCCAAGCGATTTGGTTACGTTTGGGCTGCCATCTAGGGACTAATTTAAGAACCTTGAACGTGTTCGCCTGGAGCCTTGAGTGCGGTCTGGCCCGCTGTCGGCTCATACCTCTGAGGTTCAGATGATGCGCGACTACTGCCCACCAGGCCATTCATTGTTTCGTCATCGTCCGTAACCAGCTCAATCATCGAATGATGTGGCTGGGTCGTGGGGCGTGTGACAAGTTGCACTATCCTGACCGCTCTCTCCCCTGCCGGGCCGCTGACCTGCATGCCGTGCCGTGCCGTGCCGTGCCGTGCCGTGTCGTGCCATGCCGTGCCATGCCGTGCCATGCCGTGCCGAGTCGAGCCGGTCGCCAGCTGACGCCGTGTGGCCTGGCTCGCCAGCAAACGACCACGCTGCGAGAGGACCTGCCCGGCTTCCTGTTCAAGTCGAACCGCGGCACCAAGCACACCTTCACGGCCGAGACGTCGCTCGGGCCCGAGCTGTCGGCCGGCTGGGCCGGCAAAAAGGGCAAGCGCTTCCGCTCCAAGGTCGAGGCTGTCAAACAGAAGGTCAGCTTGTCTGGGGCGGCGTGGCGCTGGGTGGGTGGCGGGCGGGCGGCAAACACTGTCGGCAGGAGGTGCGGACGGTGTGCTGGTATCGGGCCGTTGCTGTGCAAACTCAGTTGGAATAATCTCCGCACAATAAGTAATTTTTGCTGAGCAGAGAGAGGCAGAGAGCATTTGCGACGAAATCTACGTTATCTGTCGTCTCCATACGTTGAGCCTCGTATTGAGACGTTTGTCGACTCTATTTGACTGACTGACTTGGACCTGACTCAACTTTGGGTCCGATGCCTACAGGTGCGCTCCCAGGCGCGCGAGATCTACGAGAAGTACTTCAAGATTGCGCAGTCCCAGCCTCGCGGCGTGGTCGCCAAGCTGGGCACGATCGTGGCGCAGATCGAGCGCGCCTGCCACAAACAGCTGGCAGCCGTTGACCGGTGGGTGTGGGGACGCGCCGGACAGGCGGGCGGCCGCCGCGCCCCGCTCGCTCGCGCCGGGCCGACGCGGAGCCGGCGTCAGCCTCTCTCGTCGTGTCATCAGTCGCGCTGAGCGATAGCCTGGGATGTCATTGCCCGGCGCTCCCAGCTGCTGCCCAGATCGTGGCGACTGCGAGTCGGGATCGGCGAATGCGTGTGCGTTTGCACCCAGCCGCGTGTGTGTCGGTCTGTTGCCTGAGGTGTGTATGCGTGGGGAGGGGGGAGGGGGTCGGCGTACGGCCTCTGGTGACCGGTGACCGGTGCCGGATTTTGCGCCAATCCGTGGCGGGCCGCGTGCGCCGCCGCTGACCGCGTCCGCCGCCGACAGCACCGACGAGTGGCGTCCGATCCTGCGCGCCGCGCTCGGCGACCTGATCACGCTGCTGTCGGACGAGCGGGCCGTCTCGGCGTACGAGCTGCACTCGTCAGGCCTGCTGCAGGCGCTGCTGCGGCTGCTCAGCTCGCCCGACCGCACCAGCCGGCGCGCCAACCGGCTGCTCAAGCAGCGACAGCGACTCTTCAAGCAGTGCTTCCAGGTGAGGCGGTGGCGACGGCGACGCCACCCGCTGGCGGCCGGCCGGCGGGGATGGCCTCTTGCCGGTCTGGTCTCGATCGCGATGCCAGCCCGCTGATCGTGATGAGTCGGTGCTGGGAGCGGGTCTGAACGGCCGGCGGCGGACGGCCTCTTGCCGGTCTGGTCTCGATCGCGATGCCAGCCCGCTGATCGTGATGAGTTGGTGCTGCGGGCGGGTCTGAACGGCCGGCGGCGGACGGCCACTTGCCGGCCTGGTCTCGGTCGCGATGCCAGCCTGCTGATCGTGATGAGTCGATGCTGGGAGCGGGTCTGAACGGCCGGCGGGGTTGGCGTCTGACGCCGTTTCTCTTGCTGTCCGCCAGGAGGCGGCTGGGGCGTCGCAGGAGCACCCGGGCGTGTCGCTGGTGCGCAAGCTGGTCTCCGTGCTCGAGTCGATCGAGAAGCTGCAGGTTTACAACTACGACTCGACGGGCACCGTCAGCGGACTCCAGGTGAGCGGGCGCGGCCCGGGTCCGGCGCCGAGCTGGGCCGGCCGCTCCGCTGGGTGATGGGGAGGGTGTCGGCAGGGAACGGCGGGCGCTGCCGCGGGCCAGCAGCCGTCCTCGCTGCCGACAACGGATGTGACGTTCGAATCGCAATCTTTGTCCGATGGACACTGCCCTGACCAGTGACAATGTACGCGTCTCTTTTAGTGTAATCGATCGTCAGACGTGTGAGTCGTGCCTTGGGCATTGTGCCGCTCGAGACCCGTCTCCTCGCCCATCGAATGCCCCTGGAATGCCGCTGCGACGTGCCACCCGTCCGCGACCTGAGCGGCTGGGCGCGCCCCCGCGGCAGGTGTTGCAGCTGCGGATGCGGTTCCGATGGAGCGGGCCGCCCAGCGACTCCGGCCTGATCGACTGCACCGGCCGCACCCTCAAGATGGAGCCGCTGGTCACCGTCCGCCAGCTCGAGCGCTTACCTCCTCAAACAGGTACGGTGCTGGGCCGATCTGAAGAGGTGCCTGTCCTACTCCCCCTGTGGTCCTGCCGTGCCCTGTGGCCTTGCTCCGTCGTTAACATCTCTGTATCCGTCCTATCACCCCAAAGTACCATGGATGCGGACGCTAGGTTTTCTGGTGGCCCACGCACGTTATGTACCGGATGTGTTTGCATGGCCCTGTACGGACTGGTTTTCTGGACTGGGCCTGTCGATGGACCACGCGGTGTCGCCTTGTCGTGCCATGTCGATGGACCACGGGTGTCACTTTGTCGTGCCAGTCGGACCCACGGGTGTGCCATGTCGGCCATGTCGATGGACCACGGGTGTCAGCCTTGTCGTGCCATGTCGATGGGACCACGGGTGTCACCTTGTCGTGCCATGTCGATGGACCACGGGTGTCGCCATGTCGTGCCATGTCGATGGACCACGGGTGTCGCCATGTCGTGCCATGTCGATGGACCACTGGTGTCGCTATGTCGTGTTTTGTCGAAGGGCCACGGGTGTCGCCATGTCGTGTTATGTCGATGGGCCACGGGTGTCGCTATGTCGTGTTATGTCGATGGACCACGGGTGTCGCCATGTCGTGTTATGTCGATGGGCCACATGTGTCGTGTCGCGTTATGTCGATGGGTCGCGGGTGTCGTTACGGCTGTGCAGTCGCTACCTGAGTGTCGTCAGTGCGGTGTCGGCCGGAGGGCCGGCTTCAGGCGCGGTACGGTGGTCCGGCCGGGGCCTGCCCGCGGCGCTGCCGGAGCTCGCCGTAGTCTGACCGCCCGCCGACCTTGCCAGGTGGCCAAGCAGTGGTACGACCACGACCGGTCCACCTTCACCTTCGTCAAGCGCATTCGCGAGAGCCCGAGCATCGTGTTCACGCACCAGTCTGACTTCGATGAGAACGGCATCATCTACTGGGTGGGCACCAACGCCAAGTGAGTGGCTGACGACAGACCGCCGCCGAAGCTTGGGTCAGGCTCGGCAGTTGGCGGAAAGCCATATCCGGTGTCGGGCGGAGTTTGTGATTTGCGGAATGACATGCTGGTGGTGCGCGATGCAAGGTCATCACGTCTGGTGACGGCAGGTGCTGCTTGCCGGCAGTGATTGATTTGAGACCCTATGCCTTGCATATGTCCAGTGAACCCAAGGCTCGTGACGTTCTCACAGCGAATGTGAGCGGAGATGGCATTGACGCGGCCGCCGTCGCCTCCTCCCTCTTATCGAGCGTCCGCCGCCGCCGCAGGACGGCCTACGAGTGGGTAAACCCGTGCCAGTACGGCCTGGTGGTGGTGACGTCGTCGGAGGGCCGTAACCTGCCGTACGGCCGGCTGGAGGACGTGCTGTCACGCGACCCGACGCCACTCAACTGCCACACCAACGACGACAAGCGCGCCTGGCTGGCCGTCGACCTCGGCCTCTGGGTCATCCCCACCTGCTACACGCTGCGGCACGCGCGCGGCTACGGCCGCAGCGCGCTCCGCAACTGGGTCTTCCAGGTGAGACGGGGGAGTGGGCGTCGCGCGCCGCGCGCCGGCGGACGGTGGGAGCGCGCCACGGCCCGGGCTCGGCGGGGGGGGGGGAGGGGGGGGGGGGAGTGCTGCATGTCATTAGCTGTGTTAAGACTTCCCTTGACGTGATGTCGTTTGGAGAGTGGTGACAGTGGTGGTGTGCTCTTAAGCTGGGCTGTAAACGCTCTCGAGTTGGTGAAGCGCACCTTGCGGCGTGCCCGTACACGCTCCTGTGTCGCGCGCACCGGCTGGTGACGCAGTGACTGCTGCCGTCCGCCAGGTGTCCAAGGACGGACTGTCGTGGACCACGCTGTACATGCACATCGAGGACACGTCGCTGAATGAGCCGGGCAGCACGGCCTCGTGGCCGCTGCTGGCGCCCACCGACGAGACTCAGGTGAGCAGACGGGCGGTCCGGCGGACCCAGGTGTGTCCAGCCGGGCGGCGGGCGTCACCGCCGGCGGACCCAGGTTTGTCCAGCCGGGCGGCGGGGGTCCCGGCCGACGGTGGAGGAGGTCCTCGGATGCAGCCAAATGCCTGTGAGGGGTGACATTTGCTGACGTATCTATAGACAGGTGCTATTGCAGAGGCATCTAGCTTTTGCTGAAATACGGCCTGTTTCTGAGGAGATGGCGCTCGGGCTGGTTTGCCAGCTGCTCGGTCTCGCTCGGGCACCACATGTCGCATCTCTACGCTGGGTCTCGATGTGGCCGTCCGGCGTGCCGTGCTGTTCGCCGTCTGCCGGGGCGCGCTCGTCTCGGCCTGGCGCGTCTCCCCTGACCGGGCCGCTCCCCGCCAGGGCTGGCGTCACGTGCGCATCCAGCAGACGGGCCGCAACGCGTCCGGACAGACCCACTACCTCAGCCTCTCCGGGCTGGAAGTGTACGGCACGGTGACGGGCGTCTGCAGCGACCTGGGCAAGGCGGCGCGCGAGGCGGAAGCGTCGCTGCGCCGACAAAGGCGCCAGGTGAGCCGCCGCCGCCGCCGCCCACGCGGGGTCGGGCGCGACGCCGCGCCGCGGGAGCCCGCGCACGCTGCTGCGGGGTCGGGGCCAGAGCGGTTCGTTTATTATGCATGTGTGGGGCGGGAATGTGCAGCTGTGTCGGTTGGCGTAGGCGGCTATGTTGGCGGCGAAGAGTGTCGGTCGCTGTCAAGAGCAAGAGCGAATGGACTGCCAGCGTGCAGTGATGGTCGGCGGTAGAGACAGTTTGGATAGGCTCTGCGTTTGCATTCGCTGGGATGAACAAAAACTTTCGGACTCGTTCTGAGCGAGGTCACCGTTGTCGGCACGGTTCACTGGGCTGGAGTGTGTCCAGCGAGAGCGGCTAGTCTGGCCACGGGTCGCCGCCGGCTGCGAGCGTCCGCTCACCACCCGCTGCCCGGTCCCTTCGCCGCAGATCAAGAACCAGCTCAAGTACATGGTGCCGGGCGCGCGCGTGGTGCGTGGCGTCGACTGGAAGTGGCGTGACCAGGACGGCATCCCGCCGGGCGTCGGCACCAGCATGTCGGAGCTGCACAACGGTGAGCGGCGCAAAGGCCGTGCCCAGGCTCGGGCCGGCGGGGGCACCCCCGGCTCCGTAGAGGACCGACGACAGGCGCCGGGCGCGCATCGAGCCGTCACCCGACGCTCCCCGAAGGAGCGGTGGTGTACTGTTGGCCCTCCTTGCGAGGCTCGCCGTCACGTGGATTGTGACGTTTTGGTGAACAACCCGATCTTTCATTGGGCTGGTCGGCTTCTGTCCAGCTCTTCTACCCAAGTGCAGCCGTGGTGCACAGCTGAGTCTTCAGCGCGTTTCTGGCGCGAACGGGCCCCGCCAACCTCAGCTGATCGGTCCGCCGGCGTGCCGCAGGCTGGATCGACGTGACCTGGGACAACGGCGGCAGCAACTCGTACCGCATGGGCGCTGAGGGCAAGTTCGACCTATGCCTGGCGCCCGGCTACGACCCGGAGTCGAACACGGGCGTACGGGCGGCCGCCAAGTCCGGCAGCGCCACGGCCACCTCTGCCGCCGTCGTCAAGGTGGGTCTGGCGATGCGGGATTCTGCCGCGTGCTCCGCCGGCCGGAGGGTGCCGGCGTCCGGCACTGTGTGGGCCCACTCGACAGGAAACTGTCGGCGTGCTCCTTGTCGATGCTGGCGTACGATGATGTTTGGCGTCAGCCGCCCGCCCGCTACATTCGGCCTCGACCCGGCGTCTGGGTGGTGGTCCTGTCTGTGCGACCGGAACCCAGCCAGCATGACTGGATGTGTGGGCGGGCGTCCCATGCGTGGTTGTGTGCCGGCTCGTGTGCCCCCGTGCCGGGGCTGGACTCGTCCTCCGTGTGACCGTGGCCGGTCTCGGGTGTCGGCGCCCGCCTGTCAGCGTCGCTGGCGCTGCTCCCAGGTGACCTCTCCGTCAGCCGGGTCGGCGCCGCCGTCGTCGGGCGCGCCGCCGTCGACGTCGACCGCCAAGCCGCGCCAGTCGGTGCTCACCAGCCGCAAGTCGTCCTCGACGCCGTCACTGCCCGAGGCCACCGACGACCGGCACTCGGTGGCCTCCACCGAGCAGGCCGCCTCGGCCGACAACCTGGCCGCCAAGGTAGGCCAGCCGCGCGGCGACCGCCGAACCAAGCTGCGCCGGTGCCGCCGCCGGAGACGGCTTCGCACGGCCGGTGCGCCGCGGTGAAGATGTCACTCATTGGCGTGGGACATCTACCAATAGCTCAGAAAAGCTCACACGGGTGGTGTATTGGGGGTCCAGATGGCTGTGGTCAACTTGCTCGGAATGTATTACGCGGGCCATGCGTTTTTGGATCGTCGAGGTCATGCGTGTGGTCGACTGTATGAGCCACCAGTGATTCTCGTCACTGAGGACGTGTTTGCCGGCCCCTGAAATTGCTCTGCTCCGTCCCGCAGCAGGCGGCCGAGGCGGTGGCGGAGAACGTGCTGACGCTGGCCAACGCCGAGGCCATGTCGTCGCTGGACCAGACGACGGACTCCGTCCTCTCTCGGGTGGTGTTCGGAAACAAGGTGAGCGGGAGTGCGAGGAGTAAAGCTGGCACTCGTGCAGGCCGTGCTGTGCGAGACAGTCCCGCGGTGTTCAAACATCAATGCGTCAGTTATTCTGACGGGTGCTGGGTGTTCGTCCAGGTGCTGATGAGTGAGGAGCGTTTTCGGGTCTCGTGTGTGTGATGCCGTCCTGGCGCCACTCCACTGTCGACAGCAGTTGCCAGTGGCGCGTGACAGGGCGTGACGTGACGCCTCGTGCCGCAGATGGACGCCATCCTGGAGAGCTCCGACTGGCTGTCGGGCGGCGAGGACAGCGCGTCCGACACACCGCCGGCCACCTCGGCGGCGCCGTTCTTCCCGTGCCAAGCGGCACTGGCCACCCAGCCGCCGCCGCCACCGCCACCGCGCCGCCACCGCCACCGCCGCCACCCCCGCCGCCGCCGGCCGCCTCTACCGCTGCTGCCGCCGCCGCCGCCGCCGCTGCCGCCGCCTGCCGCCGCTGCCGCCGCTGCCGCCACCACCATCACCACCACCACCACCGCTGCCGCTGCCGCTGTCGCCGCTGCCGCCGTCACGGCCTCCGAGCCCAACAACCAGCGCTCGTCGATGTCTGTTAGCACGCCGAACCTGAACGACGAGTCTGCCGGCCTGCTGGAGATGTTCTCGGCGATGGTGCGGCGGCGCGCCTCGGGCACGAGCGGCGCCGGCTCGTCGCGCGCCACCAGCCGGCGCGTACCCGGCGCCGACGGCCGTCACCACGCCCGCCGGCGCCGGCTGCGGCCCGTTCCTGCGGGCGCCAAACACCACCAGCATGAGCAGCCTGGCTCGCCTGGCGCTCAATGCCCCGCTGCCAGGTGAGTGTCCCTCTGCCCGGTGAGTGCCCCGTTGCCCGGTGAGTGCCCCGCTGTCCGGTGAGCTGGGTGCCCCGCTGTCGGTGAACGCCCCGCTACCCGCTATATGTCCAGCTGCTCGGTGAGTGCCCCGCTGTCTGGTAAGCATCCCGCTGCACAGTAAGCGCCCCGCTGCCCGGCCGCCACCGCCACTTGTGGGATACGCTGGGTGACCTGGTAACTGAGATATTGTTTGAGGGGGTTGGGCTTAGTTGGACACCTGGTTACGAACGTAACGTCGGTAATACCGTGGCAAAACTACACCAGTCTCACCCGACTATGTCACCCCAACTGAAGTGGTATTGGAGCGCGCCGCTCCGGCCAGACTGGTGGTTGTTTGCGCATGGCAGCCCAGCGAGCGGCCCGCGTGCAGTCGTGAGGGGAGGGAGGGTGCGCGCCGTGTGCTTGGCGGTGGCGCCGCTGACGCCTGGTCTGGCCTCGCCCGCAGGGAGTTTCATGTCGACAGCACAGTCCTTCCCCAGCCTGTCGTCGGGCAACACGCTGGTGACCAACACGGCCACCAGCGCGCTTACGCAGGGCCTCACCATGTCGCTCACGTCCAACTCGTCGGACAGCGAGCAGGTGAGAACGAACGCTGCGCTCTGGCGGCGGCAGCTACAGCGCGCCCGCGCAGCACAACTCCCGAACGGTCGCCTTGGCGTAGTTGTCACAGTTGGACGCGAAGCTGTTGAAGGTCTTTCTGTTTTCTTATTACATTTTTTTTTTTTTGTATTCCAATTGCTCTTCAGTTTTTCGAAGCATTGTGGACAAGTGTATGCGAGTGTGCATTTTACTGTTTTGGTTGTGGAATGCTTGTCATGTTCACGTGCCCGGTGAACTTCGCACTTCTGCAATCGCTTCCAAGCTGTTTTATGGTCGTTCGCCTGATATGTGGTGATGCACACACTAGAATGAGAAGTTTGCAAGATACGAACAATCCTAGTGGGGACTATGGGCATGCATTCTCCATTACCACAGCCTGCATTGTCCGTGAATTGCTGCCCGTTTATGGACGCTTAGTCCGGGTAGCGCATCCCACTGAGCGAATGGTGACCGCGTCCTGTGCTCGGCAGGTATCGCTGGAGGACTTCCTCGAGTCGTGCCGACACACCACGCTGCTGGCGGAGCTCACCGACGACGACGAGCTGGCCGACGAGAACGACGACGATGACGAGTACGAGGGTGGCGGCGGGCCGGCCGGTGGTGGCGGCGGCGGCGAGGAGGAGCCGTTCGACCCGCGGCCTGGCCGCCGCCACGCCTGGGACGACGACACCGTGCTGAAGCGCCAGTGTCCGGCGCTCATTCCCGCCTTCGACCCGCGGCCGGGCCGCACCAACGTGGCCCAGACGCAGGACATTCAGGTGAGCGGGGCGGACGGCCGGCGGGCGGGTGCGGAGCCGCGGCGCGGCCGCCGGCCGGCCGGCATGTTCTCTGCGGGCTCAGTGGGCCGTGAATGTCGGTGGGGTGAGAAGCGAAGCGAAAACGAAGGTTCGCGAAGCGCACGTGCATGCCGGTGATGGCGACGCCGGGCCGGCACCGTGCTTCCGATGTGGTGACGTCACGTGCGTTTCCCGGCCGGCGTGTTCATCCTGCCGCGGCGGTGCCTGACGCTTGTGCCTCGGGTGTCGCCAGGTGCCGCCGCCGGGCAGCCAGACGCGGCGGCTGGGCGAGCCGGGCGACGAGCCGTCGTCGGAGCCGCGGCTGCGGCTGATGCTGCGCGGCCCCGGCGTGCCGGGCGTGCCGGACGTCGAGGTTCCGCTTGACTCGCCCGACGCCACGCTGTTCAGCGCCGTCCAGCGGCTGGTGCAGCGCTCCCAGCTGGGCAGCAAGCAGGAGAAGCTGCGCCGGCTCTGGGAGCTCGTCTACACGATCGTGTACCGCGAGCGGCGCGACGACGAGCGGCGCGCCGACCCGGCCGCCGAGCGCAAGAGCTCGCTGCAGCAGCGGCTGAGCGAGGGCTCGCCGTGCACCGTGGACGATGTGGTGCACCTGCTGCGGCGGCTGTACCACCTGGTGGGCGAGAGCCGGCCGCGCCAGCAGGACACCGACGACGAGCCGCCGCTCGACATCCCCTGGGAGACGTTCGTCAGCCGCAAGCTGACGAACAAGCTCTGCCAGCAGATCCAGGACCCGCTGGTGCTCGCCTGCCAGGCGCTGCCGGACTGGTCGCACAGCCTGCAGGGACAATGTCCCATGCTGTTTCCGTTCGAGACGCGCCAGATGTTCTTCAACTGCACTGCCTTCGGCACGTCCAGGTGCGGTCACGGGCGCGAGCGCCGACGGCCGGCTCATCAGGACCGTTGGCACGGGCGCGTCCCCGACGGCGAGCACCAGCGCTCGGCGCCGGCGCATTTAGCGCCCTTCCGCGAGATGGGTGTGTGTGGCGTGCCGCCGCCGCAGCTGGCTCTTAGAGTCTCACTTCAGATGCCGGTCGACACCGGCGTCTTTAGCGGATGCAGGTGGTCCTCCCCCCCGTCTCCGTGCGCCGTGTCTGTGTGTTTGGCGTTTGTCCAGTGTGCCAGTCTGTGCGCTGTTGACGCCTTGCCTCGCTGGCCTGTGGCGCGCAGGTCGATCGTGTGGCTGCAGACGCAGCGCGAGCTGGCCATGGAGCGCACGCGCGGCCCGGCCGCTCTGCGCCGCGACGACGGTCACGAGTTCCGCGTGGGCCGGCTGCGCCATGAGCGGGTGCGCGTCCCGCGCGGCCCCGACCTGCTCGACTGGGCCGTCCAGGTCATGGACTTCCACGCCGAGCGAGAGGGCATCCTGGAGGTGAGTGGCCACCGCCTGGTGTCGGACCGCTCTGAGAGGAGAGAGCCGGCGCCGGCTGGTGTTGGACCTCACTGAGAGCCGGCCACCGCCTGGTGTCGGATCTCACTGAGAGCCGGCCACCGGCTGGTGTCGGATCTCACTGAGAGCCGGCCACCGGCTGGTGTCGGATCTCACAGAGAGCCGGCCACCGGCTGGTGTCGAACCTCACTGAGAGCCGGCCACCGCCTGGTGTCGGATCTCACTGAGAGCCGGCCACCAGCTGGTGTCGGACGTCACTGAGAGCCGTCTCGAGTCAACCTAAAGCTGATGGCCACTATCTGCTTCATCCGATCGTGGTCGGTTTCATCTGCAACCACGTATTCCCAAGTCCGTATCGAGTCTCGGGGGCTTGCTGTGAATGGGATCAGCGCCTGCCTCCATGGCGAGTCCCGCTTCTGTGTGGCCGTGTTTACCGGGCTGTTACCGGACTGTACGCCTGCCTCGGTGGCGAGTCCTGCTCCTGTGTGGCCGTGTTTACCGGGCTGTTAACCGGGCTGTACGCCTGCCTCGGTGGCGAGTCCCGCTCCTGTGTGGGAGTGTTTACCGGGCTGTTCACCGGGCTGTACGCCTGCCTCGGTGGCGAGTCCTGCTCCTGTGTGGCCGTGTTTACCGGGCTGTACGCCTGCCTCGGTGGCGAGTCCCGCTCCTGTGTGGCCGTGTTTACCGGGCTGTTCACCGGGCTGTACGCCTGCCTCGGTGGCGAGTCCTGCTCCTGTGTGGCCGTGTTTACCGGGCTGTTCGCGGGCTGTAGGCCTGCCTCGGTCGAGTCCTGCTCCTGTGTGGCCGTGTTTACCGGGCTGTTCGCCGGGCTGTACGCCTGCCTCGGTGGCGAGTCCCGCTCCGTGTGGCCGTGTTTACCGGGCTGTTCACCGGGCTGTACGCCTGCCTCCGTGGCGAGTCCCACTCCTGTGTGGCGTGTTTATCGGGCTGTTAACCGGGTGTACGCCTGCCTCGGTGGCGAGTCCCGATCCTGTGTGGCCGTGTTTACCGGGCTGTTCACCGGGCTGTACGCCTGCTTCGGTGGCGAGTCCCGCTCCTGTGTGGCCGTGTTTACCGGGCTGTTCACCGGGCTGTACGCCTGCCTCCGCACGGTTTTGATGGCCCGTCCGGCGTGGTGTACGCCGCCGCCGCTGCCGCCAGATGGAGTTCGAGGGCGAGGAGGGCACCGGCCTGGGGCCGACGCTGGAGTTTTACGCGCTGGTGGCTGCCGAGCTGAGCGGCGCGACCTGTGCATGTGGCTGTGCGACGACCAGCCGCTGCTCTCGGCCGAGGTCGAGGCGGCGGCGCCAGGCGACCGGCCGGCCGACTACTACGTGCTGCGGCCCGGGGGTCTGTTCCCAGCGCCGTTGCCGCAGGTCAGTCAGCCCCCGACCCCGACCCCGACCTCGACCCCGACCCCGACCCTGATCGTGATCCTGGGACGCCGACCCTGAGACCCCGGCCCCGACCCCAACCCTGCCTGGGCCGGGCGCAGGGCCTGGCACGTTCAGCACTGCTGGCGCGTTGTCGCGATGTCTGTGTGGTATGGAATCGCCACATCGCCCCTCTGTTTTGGGGACGTCGCCCGAGCGCGGCGGTGCGGGCAGCCGACTGCGTGGCATGCGCGGGGGGGCATGTGTCTGAGCCGTCGCCGGGCGTGTTGCAGGACTCTGAACAGTGTGACCGCGCCGTCACCATGTTCCACTTCCTGGGCATCCTGCTGGCCAAGGTGCTGCAGGACGCGCGGCTGGTGGACCTGCCACTTTCCCGGCCCTTCCTCAAGCTCATCTCGTCGGCCAACGTAGCCGAGGAGCACAGCAGGTAGGCTCCGTTCGGGGATAAGCCGGCTGAGGCCTGTCGGGCGGCCGGGGCGGGTGTCGTCGCGGGCAGCCCATCCCCGATGGCGTGCGCTCACTCGGGGTGGTGTTCAGAGGCACGCTGAGGGTTTAACGTGGCGGCTTCGCGCTTCTCCACATCGCCTTGCGTCAGTCTTGGTGTCTGAATATCAGCCAGGGATGAGCTGATGTTGAGGGAGCACACTCCCTGCTTTGTCGTGCCCGCGAGATGGCGCCTCTCGGCAGCCGTCTGGCGGCCAGCCGCCGGCCGTCTTCCGTGTGGCGGGTGGCACCAGGCCTGACTCGTTCCCGCCCTGAAGGATGGACGGCGTCGGCCGCTCCAGCTCGCCGGCCAGCGAGGACGACCTGATGACCTCGTCGTTCGTCTCGATGGAGAGCGAGAAGGAGCTGGAGCTGGACCCGCCCAAGATGGCGGCGGCGACGGCGCCCGCCTGGTACCAGGACGTGCTCACGCTCGACGACCTGGCCGCCATCGACCCGGCGCGGGCGCGCGTGCTGCAGCAGCTGCGCCAGCTGGCCTCGCGGCGGCAGCACATCCTGCAGGATCCGCAGCTGTCGGAGGAGGCGCGCCGCCGACAGCTGGCCAACCTGACGGTGAGTCGTCCGCCAGCCAGCGCCGCGCTCACTCGCGGCGTACTGATGGCGAGGCAGCTGCAGCCGGCCGTGGGCCGACCGACCCCGCGCTCACTCGCGGCGTACTGATGGCGAGGCAGCTGCAGCCGACCGTGGGCCGACCGACCCCGCGCTCACTCGCGGCGTACTGATGGCGAGGCAGCTGCAACCGGCCGTGGGTCGACCGACGCGCTGGCGACTGGTTGGCAGGAATGATGCAAGGCGGGCTACTCAAATAGCATACTAATATTACACACCCAATTATCGTTACGGGTAATCCTCTGTGTTGGGTTGGCTCGATTCGATAGGTCTGTTTGTGTTGTTTTTGTTTTTGTTGTTTTTGTTTCTTGTTTTTGTCGACGCTCCTTCATGGAATACCGTTTGACATCGGGGCACTAGGTAGCTGGCGCAGGACGTTTTTGGAGCTGTCTGTGGCTGTGCGCTGCCCTTGCCTTCGTCACTGGCCCCACCGGCTCGCTCTGGGCCGCGCCTCGTGCCCACGCCACGCGCGCGCCAGTCGTGGCGGCTGGGCTGCGGCTGGGCTAGGCGGGCGGGGTGTGCCGCGCGCGCTGCTGCCGCCTCGACTGACGGAGCTGCGGCCGGCAGGTGGACGGCTCCTCTCGGCTGGAGGACCTGGCGCTCACCATGACGTTCCCGTCGCCGTCGCGCTCGCTGGGCTACGTCAGCTGCGAGCTGCGGCCCGGCGGCGAGCACCAGGACGTCACCGAGCAGACGGTCGACGAGTACGTCGAGCTGATGGCCGACTTCTACCTGCGCCGCGGCCTGGCGCGCCAGCTGGACGCCTTCAAGGCCGGCTTCGACCGCGTGTTCGCCATGGCCAGGTGAGACGGTGCGTCGCAGCGCCCCGGGCCGGTCGTCTCGCTGAGGTTATGTCTGTTTGTGTGTCTGTTTTGGCCTTGTTTGGATTTGCCGCGTAGTCTAGATTGTTTGGTTTTGCTGACGGAGTGGCGTTCTGCGGTCTGAGGATGGTGGTCGCCTCAGGAGCTTCAAGGTTAGAGGCTTAGGGTAGGCATGCTTTCAGGGCTTAAGTATGACAGACAAAATAGGTCACCAGTTGAAAAAGGATGCACCTAAGGTCGAGAGAACAGCCAACCAAAACGAGAATATCATCTGCTAAATAGTCACAGTATGCCTACGTTTGCAAATGCATAGGCACGCATTGTGAGTGAACTTGGATTCCATTCAACCTAAGCTTTTGAAAGAACGGATCGATGTTCAGGAACACATGGTGGATGAACCCAGTCATTGGCTACCCGATGACCTTCAGCAGATGGTAAACAAATGTGTACTGGGAGGGGATATTGATGATAGGACCATGCAGGCTGATCTGACCGGTTTTGTAAACTGTTGACACTGTGGACGGGCTTGGAGGAAACATGTTCTCAGTAGCGACGTTTCTCTTTCGCCTGACACCGTCGACTCCGTGAGGCGTCAGGGTTTTACTGAAGCTGCCCTGGCCGACCGGTGGTGGGCAGGAACGGCTGCCGGCTGTTGGCGCCCGCTCAGCGAGAGGCTGTCTGGCCTGTGGGGGTGGGGCGGTGCGGCGTATGCTCTGCGCGGCCCGCATGTGTGTGTGTCCCGCGCGTACGCGGCGAGCCGTGCGTCCCCTGTCCGCTGACCTTGCGGCCACCCCGCCGCCGCAGACTGCGGCCGTTCAGCCCGGACGAGACCAAGCTGATGCTGTGTGGCGACCAGGCACCGGCGTGGACCCGCGACGACCTTCTCAGCTACACAGAGCCCAAGCTCGGCTACTCTCGGGACAGGTGTGTGGTGCGCCTCCGCTCGCTGGGGGTGCGTCGTCTCCGCCAACCCGCGCCTGTCGGCACCCGTGCACTGTGGCAAGAGTCGGTGTCGGGTGGTGCGCTAATTTGTACCGTCGCGTTTGTCGATATCTTACTGCCCATGATGTGATTTTCAAATACTGCAGTAATATCGGTGTTAAGTATGATGTGAAAAAGTTTTCAGCATTCACAAGTTACGCAGCGATTCATTATTCACATGTTGCTACACTTTTACACAAGTTAACTACATCACACACTTAACTCTGCGGTTCACTCAGCAACTTAACACGGGTTTTAACGTTCGACACTGCTAGTGGATTAGCTAATGATTCGTGTCGGCTTGTCCAGCAGCCCGTGCATTTTTCCTCCACGTGTTTGTGCTTGTTGCCGCTGCTCACTTTTCTGTTTTGTGTTTTGTGGCGTGCTGTTGGTCGCTGAGATAGGGGCGGGAGCACCCTTTGGCTTTGTCTCACGAGACGAAACTTCGAACCCACTCACTGACATCTCACTGCGTGTAAGTGTGCGGACGTTCACACGCAGACCAGGATACGCGTCCCGTGCTGCTGGACTGGAGTGGCGGTCGGCGGGCTGACTGGCGGCTGGCGGTGGGACGGTCGCCAGCGTGTGCGCGGGCTGTCCTGACCGTGATCCTTGTGCTGCCGCAGTCCGGGCTTTTTGCGGTTCGTCAGCATCCTAGAGAAGATGTCTGGCCCGGAGCGGAAGCGGTTCCTGCAGTTCGCCACGGGCTGCTCGTCGCTGCCGCCTGGCGGCCTGGCCAACCTCTACCCCCGACTGACGGTCGTCAAGAAGGTGGACGCCGGCGACGGCAGCTTCCCCAGCGTCAACACGTGCGTGCACTACCTGAAGCTGCCCGACTACAGCAGCGAGCAGATCATGCGCGACCGCCTGCTGGCCGCTACCCAGGAGAAGGGGTTCCACCTCAACTAGTCGGCCGCGGCGTGGTCGGGACGCGCCGGCGCTGGCCCCGGCGCGTGCGCGCGCCGCGCCGGCCTCGCAGAGACGCACCGGCGCCGCCAGTGCGCAGTTATCGATATGTCAAGTACTGTGATGCTTAGTGTCTGCTGTTAATCGTTTATTGGCAATATGGGACGTGTGTGGCGCCGGTTCAGCCTGACGGGGCTTCATGTGATGTGGGCGGCAGCCTGCCGCAGTGTGCGTAGTCGTCCGCTCGCCGCCGCCGCCGCCGCAGCCGCCGCGATAGAGTGCGACCGACGGTATCTGGGTAGCGACGTAAGTCTCCACCGCTGCTCTCCCTCTCTTCAGAGTACAATGGCGTTCTCTGCACGCCGTCCGCCACGGGGCGGTACTCGGGCAGCCAGCGCTGGCCCAGGGTCATTTTAGACGTTTATTGGCGGGCGCCAGTCGCTTTACGCGTTTCCTTTCCCTCGTTTGCGGTCCGTTCTCTCGTTTTGTGCTTCGTCACGACGCTGGCGGCCATGTTTAACGCAACATTTCTTGTCATACGTTATAGATGAGTTTACACAAAATACACGGAACACGCCGAAGTGAGAGACTGCGAGTTTTCATTCCTTAAGGTGTAGCCGCCCCACGTCCGGCGGGTGCCAACTCCTTGGGGCTTACTCGTTGGAAAATTGGTGATTCTCCGCCTTCGTTCCTTTCCCCAAAGCAAGTGATGTGTCTTGCGTACACTTTGCGAGAAAAAAACAGTGAACAAATTCGCGTGCATGCATGAACCATCCGCGTATGAAGAGATGTTCTGCACTGAGGTCTGTAACACGGGTAATCTAAACGTTTAGACACCA
Organism: Pollicipes pollicipes; assembly: GCF_011947565.3. Classification (NCBI taxonomy): domain Eukaryota; kingdom Metazoa; phylum Arthropoda; class Thecostraca; order Pollicipedomorpha; family Pollicipedidae; genus Pollicipes; species Pollicipes pollicipes. The sequence continues at coordinate 24,990 of NW_023596151.1, forward strand.
TGTCCACCTAGTGGATCAGGCCAGCTGATACCGAAATATAGGCGAGTCCGGCGCTTTCACAGAGGTTTCGTTTACGGCAGTCGCGGCGCGAGGCCTTTTCGACTGTTTTCCCCTAACGCGACATTGCTGTTTGATGCCGCACGCGCGCACACAGGCGACAACGTCAGGTTCCGCGACGGCTGCAGATCAGTGTGGGAAGCTCGGGACAGGAGTGGTGGCCTCCGACCCAACGGCGTCAGGTTCTCAACGCTCAAAATACCAGTGATGCTTTCGCACAGAACATGGAACTAGTTGGGCCAGCTGGTCAGCGAGCGCGGCAGGAGGTCCCGCCGCAACAAGGAGGCAGGGGCCTTGGTTTACGGTTTCCTCACAGAGGTGCGACCTTTGTGCGCGAGCTGGAATGCAGGTTCCTGCGCTGCCCATTTCAAAATGATCGTTGATGATGCGAGGAGTCCCTGGGCGTCCTGATCCTCTCCTGTCGCAATTGATGCGGCCCTTCGCTCCCCGCAATAGATATCCCATCCACGTGCGATGATCATTATTATATGATATTGGTGTTGGCATGATGGCATTCCCGCATGAAATTCCTGCTTCCAGGTACTGGGCTGTGGCCGGTGGCGCAGCTTTGACATTTTAAGGGAGGGACCCAGGGAGGGACCCAAGGGACATGCGAGGGGGGACCCAGAACTCGGTGGGGACTCAGAAGGGTACGCATCACGCCGATTTTTACATTCTGTCGGAAGCCATCTATGGTGAAGCACAAAAAATCCGGGTCTAGGGGGGCGGGGGCGGGCCCTCGGGCTTCCCTTTGACTACGCCTCTGACTGCAGCCGTGTGTTCAAACAATCGCAGGGCGAAAATGCGGAAAATCGCTACTGGCCTGTACTTTGCGCTCTATTTTCGGCACTTGGTAGGCTAGTTATTTATACTCAATCGACCTTTAAGCGTCAAATGCTTACATTGCGAAGGTTATTAATGTATGTAACATCTGCGGCTGTTATTCGAGGTCAGGCTTATGCCAAGCCCGGTACCGCAGCTGGCGCCAATACGAGGGCAGACGCTCCGCACACGTCGCCTGGTCAGGCGCGGTGCGCCGTGCCCGCCGCAGCGGGCGGCCCCTGTCGAGGTGTTCGGCCATCGGCGCCGCCTGGGCCGGTGCCGCGCCTCCCACCCGCTCTCCGGCCGCGCCCGCCGCCCGCCGCCCGCCGCCCGCCGCCCGCCGCTCGCCACCCGCCACCTGCCACCCGCCGCAGGTCTGACTGGCGAGCGTCGGCCAGCCGCAGCAGTTACAACATCCGACCTGCAACACCTGCCCCCCGGCTCCGCACGAGCCAGCCGTGCTCTTCAGGTCTAGTAACTGCGCACTTCGGCCCGAATGGTGCACATTTTTTCACTGACCTAGTGGTTGCGTGTATTGCAACATCGGGCGCAATGCCGCGTGCAGACCACAGTCAGGTCTCAGCCATAGACTAACCTACCGCGAACAGCCGGCAGCCACTGACAAACCACGCATGGATCAGGTCAGACGTCAGGACTGCTGACAGACGGACGCAGATTGCGGATAGCCGGACGGTGTGGATGGGACACGGGCTGGTGCCCTGCACCACCTGGCAGTCCGCTCACCACAGACTCCGTGCGCAGTAACAGCTCAAGCCCTGCGCCAACCTGCAGTTCGTTCATTTCGGGCTCCGTTGACAGTCAGAGCTCACACTCATAATTCGAACTCATGACGAGCTGCTCTCTATTGAACGGCGAGCTGTCCGGTATTGACCGGTAAAACTATCTCGTATTGACCGACGAGCTGTCCCGCATTGACTGGGGAGCTGTCCCGTATTGACCGACGACCTGTCCCGTATTGACCGACGAGCTGTCCCGTATTGGCCGGTAAACTGTCCCGTATTGACCGGTGAGCTGCCCCGCATTGACCAGCGAACTGTCCCGTATTGACCGGTGAGCGCTCCCGTATTCATCGGTGAGCTGTACCATATTGATCGGCGAGCTGCCCCGTATTGACCGGTTAGCTCCCCCGTATTCATTGGTGAGCTGCTGTTCTCTATTGACACTTGAGCCGCATCCAGTCCACTATAGTTCCTTTCGAAAGTGCTGCGTGCTGTGCGAAGGTTGGCAATATATGTGTGCTTATATATATATATGTATATATATATATACTATATATATATATATATGTATATATATACATATGTATATATATTATTTATTTATTTATTATTTATTTATATGCACATGCGTCATACGATGGGTCTCATTCATGCATAAGAGCTCACCGCACAGCATTCCTTCTTCTCCTGACATGTTGATCTTAATCTCACACTGCACATTCACTGCACGAGTAATGAATTCGTCATGACATTCGCCGGTTTCGCTCGACGCCTATCAATCATCTACGCTTATTATTAAATCAAAAGCGTGGCGGACACGGTCGGTTCAGGGCCGTGGTTGCGTGAGAAGATTCTTCAAATGTTTCGTCACTTTCCGTGCCGGCGATCCAGTTACCAGATCCCTTGCTTAGAAACACGGCCGCCATTAATCTTCCCGGCGCAATTTTACTTGAATATGATGGTGGGATTCCCATGACCCGGTGACCTCTTTATTTCACCGCCTGCGCCACGCTGAAAGTTTCACATTCTCGGGCTCATAATGTTACCCGGCCGCACTGCACGGCACTAAGTCAAACACGTGTGGAAATGAGTGATATTTGTTCTTGTTGTCAAATGTTCGCGACTATTCAAGACGTCTCTGTCAAAGAACAACAGAACAGAACATTCGCTTTTAGAACATCTGAGTTATCTCGGATTGACATGGCTGATGTTTTCTTCTTTTAATTGGTAGCAGGTGCTCAACACAACCATTTACCAAATGCTGCGTTCAGTGGCAAAGTCAGGGGACTTTGGAGCTGAGACATCCCTGGACGTGGCGGGGGGCGGAGGGTGGGATGAGGCCAGGATACTTCAGTACTCTGCCAGTTTTAGAGAACCGTAAGGCTTTTAAGGCAGTCATTAAACGGACACCCGAGGCAGCAAAGAAAGATTCCAAGCCTGAAAAGGTCCCAAGCCATAAGCAGACCCCAAGCGACGAAGAGGCTGAAAGGGCCTGAATGATATGATTCGACACCTCCTAGGCGAAATCCTGGCTGTATGGCTTATTTTTCCAAGCAGATGAAATTTCACCTGTCCGGCCCTGTATCGAGACCGTTTTGCATCAAACCTCATCACCTACAAGTCCTCCAATGGCAATGTTAGCAGGACCGTGCTTCCTACAGCTGGATAACATCAGCCATGCGCAGGAAGGCATGTCGACTTTTGTAGTCGTTTCCAACTGCTAATGAAATGTGTCTAACCGCAGTTTGATGACATCTCAGACTAGACACGCCCACAGTTGCCCATATGAGATGGGTAACGCGTTGTATTGGGCACAGACTTTTGAAAAGATGCGGGTTTGTGCAAGGATATCGGTAAGATACATTATACTACGCATCACGCCTACGATACATCGGCTAGACTTTTCATGAAACGTTAAGCAAACTTTATAGTTATATTTGGGCATCTTTCATTATATGAATATATATATATATATATATATATATATATATATATATATATATATATATATATTCAAATATGCAAGTGTTCTAAAAGACCTTGGTCTAGGTACATTTCATAAGCTTTTCCTGTCCTTGCCTGAGTTTTCTGATTATGGCTCTCTGCTCATCATTGAGACTGACAAGTAGCTTGCCGATATTTGGCATCTATTTATTGTATTAACGTTTTAGGATCACGCATTTCATTTTCAAAGTAACACACGTAGCATACAAGTGGACTAATATATGATTACATATTGCAGTTTGGTATAGCTAGTAAGGTATGACAATTAAGTTTCATCAAGCTTCAGTTCGATCGCCAAATGGTATAGAGTCTAAATTAGGTGATTGGCTTAGGAGCATAAGGATTCAAGCGATAAGACTACGCGCTGAATGGTAAGGTTTACCACCTACGGATGGTATCGATCGCGTCTAAATGAGGTGAAGGGTAACTGAGGGATTGGCTTGCCTTTTTAGTTCCGGTGACGATGTGTTGATCGTGACAGCCTCCAGAACATAAGGCTTCCTCCTGTTTGATGATGTTTTGATGGTAGTGTTTCTGCTGAGGTCGTTTCGGTTGATGTTCCGGCCGTATTCTTTTCGCACGCGCTCTTTTGGAGCACTGTCAGCCAAGTGCATCGTAAACCGCCTTCAAAGTGTGGTGCTAGTGGCACCAACGTAGTTTGATTCCTTTAGAAGCCTGCGATCTCCAATGTCACAACGAAATTGGTGAACGATATTTAGCCAATATTTACGCGAACGCCAATATTTACTAGGACCTGTTTGGTGCGCTGCAGTTCACTGGGTAGTCACGCCCAATCAGAGCAGAGTTTAAAGGCTCTTAGAAGCACACTACACCGATCTTGTACCGGTCGGGGCATTCGCCTTTTGCACTGGGGCACCTCTGGCATCTGCTGGCTTTTTGTGCTCTGTCGTCACGAATCGTTGTTGGCCAGCAGTGACGTCTATGTCTGAAAATGGAATGCAGAACATAATGACGTAGAAGCCATCTATCAGTCGTGGTAAGCGGTGATGTCATAGCTCACAAAGCTCTAAAAGCTTCCTGTGGCTACTAGGGTGTTGACGGGTTGTCCATTCACCTCAGCAGACACTACAGCCTTGGAGAGGCCACCTGGCGAAGCAGCCCAAGTAGCAGCCAGCATGGCAATAGCAGCTGAGATGTTTCTGCCGGAGTCACGGTTTGAAGATCTACCCACTTTCGAGAAATGACTAAGTTTATCACACGCGTTACATTTAGCGTCCTTTGCAGGACATTTCTCCCTGGGGTGCCTCAAGTATCCACAGACGTGACATCTGGTCGCAGTAGCTGGGGCAGCGGCTGCAGCCGCTGGGGAAGGCAGTTCGGGCGACAGACCATCCAACGGATAATCCACAACAGCTCCAGGAGTCGACGCAGCAGCAGCGGTGAGTGCCAGAGACGGACGAGCGTAAGAGTCTGAGCGTTTTTGAGCAGCTTCCAGTGACCGCGCTTGCCTAAATGCTGTCTGCAGCTAACACTTGTTCTCCAGTAGGCGTTGGCGAATAGAAGATGACAGGAGACCATTGATGAACGCATCAAGTATAAAGTGGTCTCGGTTTTGCTCAGCAGTAACAGCTTGAAAGTCACAGTCCTTGCCCAAGAATTTGAGACTCAACAGGTACAGGTCCAAAGATTCCTGCTTCCGAGTAGCAAGCAAGTGCCTCGCGAATATGTCACTCTTTGGTTTGACGTACAGCGACTGAAGAGTGCAATGGCATCTTCGTGTGGGATACAGGCAGCTATGTGTTCATAGACCACAGGAGATATATAATTGATGAGGGTATTCAGCTTGTTTGGCTGGAGGGCTTCAGCTTCCCTCAGGAAGTTTGTCAATGTCCTATACCAGTGGCGCCGTTGTTGAGCAGCGGTGCTCGAGCTGAGATCCGCATCAAATGTCCTATACCAGTGGCGCCATTGTTGAGCAGCAGTACTCGAGCTGAGATCCGCATCAAATGTCCTATACCAGTGGCGCCATTGTTGAGCAGCAGTGCTCGAGCTGGGATCCGCATCAAATGTCCTATACCAGTGGCGCCATTGTTGAGCAGCAGCACTCGAGCTGAGATCCGCATCAAATGTCCTATACCAGTGGCGCCATTGTTGAGCAGCAGTGCTCGAGCTGGGATTGGCATCAAATCGGTATGGCTTCGATAACTTGTCCATACTGCGCCTTCCTTGAGTGATTATTATACAGGCGTGTTACATCAGCTAAATAAATTGCAGTAATCTATAGAAATGCACTTTCTATTCAAGGCTTTATTTAGCTCAGTTGAGCCTTACTTGATAGAACACGTCTGAAAGCAAATGCGGGCGATGAATGCCAGCAACCATATCACAAAATCAACACACACGCACACAGACACACACACACACACACACACACACACACACACACACACACACACACACACACACACACACACACACACACACACACACACACACACACACACACACACACACACACACACACGCACACAGCACACATGCACACACACACACACACAAACATATATATATATATATATAAATCATACTTAATCACTTCTTTAAATATCAGTATAAAAGAGCAAATTTGTTTATAAACTTATCTCGTAACTTGGAACCAAGGTGCGGGAAAACTGCAAATGGGACGATAACGTGTAGGTATAACTAATTAGAAATGGTTAGCGAATGGGCACGGACGGTTGATGGATGGATCGGGGAAAGCAAATATTACCCGTGAGCGTGGTGACCCATGGCTGCAGTATTTAGCTAATTCCAACTGCGGGTCCTGGACACAAAACATCTCGACGATGTAACGGTCAACTCTGCAAACGCGCAAGCCTGTGGGATGCTACAAGAGCTCCAAGGCGAAACGCAAACACGCTGTCCCTGCCCGCTATGTCCAAACCGTCGCCTCGCCTGCGGCCTTCAGAAGCTATCAGCAGATGAGACTGGGCCGTCTGACTCCGCCAGCGCTGCGGATGCCAGGCAGGAAGACAGGTCAGAGGCATTTCGGAAGTGTCATCACAACTTTCTCAACCCTCGAATGACGGTCAGATACGGATGTTTTGCACGTTGGCGTGTCTCACGCCAGCATCGCCAAACTTTGTGGGGCTGCCCGCTCCTCCAAACCCGTTCCCACGCCTTCAGATGACCTTGTGATGGTGAAGCCAGGATTCAGCGAGAGAGCGACACGGGACGGGGCATCTTTGTACTGACAGGAGCAGCGAGACATGATTTCACGGTGCTGGTCAGATTATTTTATTTGGCATGAACTCCGGCGCGAGAGGTGCTCTTTCACACACAACTTACCAAGTGTATCGATCACATGTTGCGTATATAATGTGTAATAACGCAGTAAAAGCCGTTAGATGCCGTAAAAATGCGTCTCCATATTTCACTTGATCTACATCTGCAGCTTAAACATCATTGTTATGGGTCGTGTGGGACGCCGACTGATGTGACCGCCTTGGCAGTCATGTCACGCCTGGCCTCGTTTGCGTCCCTGCTCCTTTTCAAGCACTTATGCTCGGTCGTGTTGCTCTCTGTGATGCTCCGAAACAGGAGTTTTCAGCTTCGTTTGCGCAAGGCACAACGCTAGCCACACTTCACGGGCTGCTGGCGTATTCGGACTCGCAACAACGCTGGCCACACCTCACGGGCCGCTGGCGTGTTCGGACTCGCAACAGCGTTGGCCACACCTCACGGGCCGCTGATGTGTTCGAACCTCGCAACAACGCTAGCCACACCTCACGGGCCGCTGGTGTGTTCGGAATCGCAACAAGGCTAGCCACACCTCACAGGCTGCTGATGTGTTCGAACTCGCAACAACGCTAGCCACACCTCACGGGCCGCTGGTGTGTTCGAACTCGCAACAACGCTAGCCACACCTCACGGGCCGCTGGCGTGTTCGGACTCGCAGTAACCGTGCCAACAATATGACACCGTCCGATCCAACGAGTTCGGGTTGCGAGGCCGCTAATTTGCGACGCATGGATCGTGACCCGTGACCGACTCCACTACCCCGTTTGGTCTGGCGGGGTACTGCGCCGTATGCTCTGTGCAAGGGCAGCCACGCACTGCGAGGGCAGAGATCATCGCTGTTGTGGTTAGCGGTCCGTGCTGTCCGAGGGCCCCCCACAGTGTCTGATGACGCTGGCTGTTAGGCCTGGGGACCCGTTCTCGCTGTCCGCGCTGTCCGAGTCCTCCCCCCCCCCCTCCCCCAGGGGCGGACCTAGGATTTCGTCAAGGGGGATTTGGACATTTGCACGTAAAAATTCATCGATGCATATCTGACTGCTGCTCTAAGATTAAGCCACGAGGGCCAATAGCGACGGAACCTGAACGATCATAGGTACCGCGGTAAGCCAGCAAAGAGGCTCTCGTCAACAAGTGCAGGGTTCTTAGAGCAAGCGGAAAAACTAAAGACCAACGTCGTGGGCTCCAAATGATCGGCAATGCCCGGCCGGATGACATATAGGTCCCGGCCAGAGCACAGCGCCCTCTGAGCAAAGGGCAATAATCCAAGACCAGTGTGCATGAGTTAATGCTCCTGTGCGATCAAGAGTGCTCGGGAAAGTTAACAGGAAGAGCTTCGACAGAAGTGTAGAGTCCTCCGCAAGTGAGATCAAAGAGAAAGAGTCCTCAACCAAAGTGGAGGACCTCTGGGCATCGAGTGTCCTCGTGCCTTACCTTATATGAACCCTAACAACAATACAAGGCCCTCCAAGCAAGTGCAAAGAACCCGAGACTAGTATGAATGGCCCCTGAGCAACTGAGTGCACCCTAGCATATGGGACCCCGGAAAAAGCACATAGAGCCTTTCGGACGAATGGAAAGGAGCTGTGGAGGAAAACCTGATCGATCAAGAGTACCCAGGCATGGAAACAGATAGCGTCCCAACAGCAGCGTTGGGCCCTATGAGAACATGCAGAGATCAAAGGCAACGTGGGAAGCTCCATAGCGATCAGATTGACCCGGCAAGTGGACATTTCGCACCCAAGTAACAACGTAATTTCTCTTGACAGCGCAATGAGCCGCCAAATTTTTTCCAAGCAACACCTCCTGAATCAGCGAAGAATTAACTTTGCCTCCATATTAACTATTTACTTTTGCTAGCAACCTGTTCCTGTTCGTCTGTGGCCCTAAAATACACATCCGATTTTGTCGTGTTCCTGTCTTGTCAGAAACTGGATCCGTCCGGTCGGTTATGGGTTCTTCGGACCCTTTAGGTCTGCTCCGCGTGGTCCATGGGAGCAGTGGTTCCCTGCCTTCTCCCCCTCCCCCTCTGTATCTGCCACCGGTCCGAGCAGCTCAACAGATGGGGCCCGCCAAGAGCATAGGGCCATCCAGTCATTTAAGACATACACCGTCCACAGCATGGAGGACCCCGGAATAATCGAGTGTGCCCGAGGAGGGTAACAGATGCGGCCGCCGACAAGTGCGAAGTGCCCTCCATTCAAATAGGAAGTGCCCAAGACACAATGTGGTGGGACCCCGAATAATCAAGTGTGTCCGAGCGGGTTAACACATAGGGCCACCGACAAGAGGTTAGGGCCTGCCGTTCAAATATGAAATACCCACGACACGATGAAGAGGCCCCCGAATGATCGAGTGCGTCAAAGCAGGTTAACAAACTGGCCCCGACAGAGAGCGTAGGGCCCTAAGCAAGTCGCAGGAGAATTGGAAGCGCCCCAGATTCAATGTAGAGGGCCCAGGGGCATGTCGCAAGTGTGTCGGTAGGTTAATCGAGACCAACGTAAAGGGCCCCTAAGCTACCGGAAGAACCCCGGCAGGCTAACATATGGAGCCTCGGCCAATACTCACAAAGCCTTTTTGGCGAATGGGGAGAATCTGTGGAAGACCCCTGATCAACAAGAGCATCCTGGCATACCAGCAGGAAGGCCCTAGCAACAGCGCAGGGCCCCCCGGGCAAATGCAAAGAAATCAAGGGAAACATGAAAGAGTCCCTAACGGTCGTATCTACCCTAAAAGTGGGCATATAGGTCCCCAGGAAACAGCATAGGGCCCCTGAACAGCGCAATGACGCTTAAAATCCCCAGCTAACAGCTTTTCAATCCTTGAAGACTTTTTGCCGTCTCGTGGGGCCTTTACTTTTACTTACAACCGTTCCTGGTTGCCTAGAATCGAGAGGTGTCGAATCTTATTACGTTTTATGTTTAAAAAGCTGCACCTGTTGGACCGGCCATGGGGCCCCTTCGAAGCCTATGGGGTCCCTTTGGGAGCCCGGGAGGCATGGGCCCGTGGCCTCCCTCGCAATCTACCCCTGCCCTGCTGCATTGTTTGATGACGCTGACTGCAGGGGTGAGGCAATACACAGTACAGTTCCCCGTACGCCTTAGAAGGGAATGGGCTTCGTCAGGCTGTGAGCGCTGTGGAGAGTAGCAGCTTTTTGGGATGTACCGAACCGACTCATTCGACCACAAGTCCAGTCATTGTGGCTGAGTAAAGGGAAAAACATCCCTCCGGTATCACTGGGGATGTGTCCGATGTGCGTCGTAGATAACGTAAAGGGAGGTTTTATGGATATGTTGAATCAAGTGAAAGCGTAAAATGTGCTTGGAGCTGGTTTGAGAATCTGTAATGCCGAGGGCTTTCCCCATTTACCAACGGGACCACAGGCCCAGCATTTTGTACTTGAATGGTGAAAAATGCACTGTTTGAGTAGCCCGCTCGGGCCGTGCAGTCACGTTTTCTGGAAACTGATGCTTTTTCAACAGAAAATCGCAGCACCATGTAGCTCATAAGCTAAAATCTCTCATGTTGAGTTATTTACTTTCAACATGACATAGAGTACTGGCTAAACGATGTTGTAGTGCGAAAACAAGGCCACAGTGACCAAAAACCAGCGAGGCCGCTTTGTTTTTTCAATAAGCTTCAATAATGGTGCTAGGCGGCATATTTATAAAAACGAAAGGTTGTTTAGGGTCATTCTAGGTCAGTGAACTCCTTGGACTTAAATGAAATTCAGATGACATCTTCGTTGACCTCCCTATCATCAAAAAGCTTGAAGTAATCGTCATCAACTACCCCACGAAGCAATGTACTGTAGTAAAAAAACAACAAATTCAACCGTCTAGTTGCCACATAAATTTTTTCAAAGGTGTATAGCTTTGTCTGACACTCTGATGTCGCATCCACGTTGAACGATTCCCTGGGAATCACCTTCGCGGACAGCCATGACCTGATTTTGACCTGTTGAAGGCCAGCAGCCTTACGAGGTAAGTACAGTTTCGAAATACCAAAGATAAGAAAGGTAATTGGCTATAGTTATGCACGGTTGGCGTGACTCCGCCGCGGATGGCGTTAATGCTTTTATTTTCAACTCAAACTATACAGGTTTCCAAAAAACAGACGGCAAGTTTTTTTAAAAGGTGTGCGCTATGAACTCTGGCGTCTGCTTCCTGAGCTGTTCAACCGGGCCTCACCTGCCCGCAGCGTTGCCAAGTGAACAAAATTCACGTCATATCTACCGCCGACGGAAGTGCCGCAGATGTAGTATGCCCAGGAGCGCAATAATACGATTAAACGACCGAACGCAAGTAATATCCCCTACTGCATTTAAGGTGCTCAGTGGAGTTGCAAGGAACATTAGAATACAAATACACAATATAAGTTATGATGTCATTATGCCTGGGTGATGTGTGAAAGCAAGGTAAAAGATAGACAATATTTACATTTTGACAAACGCTTGTAGCCGAAACACACATGTCTCTGTTTTTACCCAATCTTTATCCATCAGCGAAAAATAGGGCCAATAAATCCTCTCTTCCTGCATTTAACAAGGTGTGGTCTTGCATTGGTGGCCGCTTTAGCGTGACAGGTGCGGTTGGTGTCCTGGCTTCAGCGTGACGAGTGCGGTTGGTGTCCTGCCTTCACCGTGACGAGTGTGGTTTGTGTGCTGCCTTCAGCGTGACGAGTGCTGTGTCCTGGTTTCAACGTTCTACTTTCAACGCAACGGAACGTAGTTCACGAAATCTGCATCGCATGCACCGCCATTCCAAGGGACGTGACGTTATCCAATGTGTTGTGGAACTGACCAGTCGCTTTGCAGCTCGCAGTGGACCGGCAAACATTTTGGTACAAGCTGCTGGGGTGCTGCCAGTGAGTCACCTTCCTTTTCTGCGTTGAGAACGACTATAGTTCGCAGACTGGGGCTCAGCGGCACAGCGCCGTTAATGCACCTTTTCAAAATCAATGCGTTCGAATACACCAATGTTTCACTTCGCAAGACGTTGCGACATTCATTCGTTCGCTAGCGCTGCGGTACGCGTTTCACACATCCCGACCGAACATCGCCGTCGTGCTGGTGATGGTTCGAACCCGGGCTGCGCGACGAGCTATGGACGCTGACGTAGGCCATCCGCGGTCGCTGTCCGTCCACAGAACACAGAAGACACAGACGGGACTGCTCTGGACGGCTGCCTGCTTTGACAAAACCTCGTTGCATAGGTGTCGGCGGTGTAGGGCTGCCGGCTGGTCGGCTGGCGTGGCACCGCCGGCCGCCGGTCCGCCGCACGGGAAGCGCCTCTGGGTCAGAGCGGCGCTCACGTTCCGGCCGCGCCCACCCGGCCTTTGCAACACGCCTATTTCCGTCTAGGAGGCAGCGGTGTTAAGCCACATTCGAAAGGTGTTGGGATACTCAGGGGGGGTGTTCGTGATAGGTTTATGTGTTGACATGGTGACAGGTATTGCACGAAAGACAAACAACGTCTCCGAAACAAATGGGCTGTATGATTTGCTAAACAGCATATGCACTTAATGATCTTATCCATCCTTTATGAGCTTAAACTTTCTCCTCAAACCGTCACATGCTGGATTCGGAATTGGCTGGGCGCTTTGCGTTTGGTGGGATTATTTCCACACCAACTCCTCCCCAAACTATCCCATAGACTCATCCAGAATTTGTTCCCTGAACACTGTAATCGATAAGCCCTGGTCACCAAGCACGGGACACCGCACCTGCTCGGCCTCTGGGCTCCTCGCCGCGGTCCGCTCCGACAGTACTCGAGGTCCGGAGGAGTCTGACGGCGCGGTGTCCGCCGGCGCCGGCATACGGCGCCCCTCCGCCGCGGTCCGCTCCGATTGTACCTGAGGTCCGGAGGCATCTGACGGTACGGTGTCCGCCGGCGCTGGCATATGGCGCCCTTCCGCCGCGGTCCGCTCCGACTGTACTCGAGGTCCGGAGGCATCTGACGGCGCGGTGCCCACCGGCGCCGGCATGCGGCGCCCCTCCGCCGGGCCGCGGGAGGTCTGCGGCCGGCGCGCGGCCCGACTGGGTCGCCGGGTCAGCCCTGCCGTCCTGTGCCGGCCGCCGCAGCCGCCGGCAGTTGCAACACGCGCCGCCCTGCCCCGCGGTGCGGCCCGGCCCTATATAGGCCGCCAACATGGCCGGCCGCGGACACAGTCGTGCAATAACTTCTGGCGCAGAGATGAAGGTGGGTCTCGGTGGGCGATGGGGCGGTCGCCAGCTAAGCGGGATATCAGTGTAGCGGGATCCAACGAGGCTGGCGATGGGGCGGGGCGGAGTGGCTCACTCACGTGTGTGGCAACTGGCTCACGAAACCTCGGCGTGACAAGGCTGATGAACTAAGCGGCTGTGGTTTTGCTTTGAGAGGTCTATAATTTATTCCGGGCTTGGATTGTGCGGTATTTGCCTGTGGTGTTCTGTTTATTAGGGCGCTAAGCAATTAGCAAAATCGTGACGCAAGGTAACCGCAGATGATGGCCACATACGAGATCTAAAACTGTCGAAATCAGTGAAACATTTTAATTTACCCCCGCTTAGCTCGTTTGTCATTATTGCTGCAAACTATGTGTCCTCTAATTGCCTCATTTCTTCACCATGAAAGCGTGGATGCATGCATATCAGTCAGTGTACAGTGTACGTAAATGACCTGTATCAGTTCACCAGAGAGCCAACCAATCAAACATTTGCTATAGATCGGCTTCACTCCAAGCGTAGCTTTGCGACATCAACAAAGATGAAAATTAGCTTGGTCCTAAATGACACGAAAGCCGACAAAACCATGTATGCACATGCATGCATCTGTTTATCGTATAGTCGATGTTTTCTTGCAGGATCGGCTAACTAAAGATAAGGATGGCCCAATCATGCATTTTTTCAGATTAAGCTGCCCGCGTATTAGCTTTGTGCCGCCGGAGTGCAATGCCCATGCTTTGGATAGAAACTCTAAAAAACAATAACCATTTAATGTAGCGTGGCCGTGTGCCATAAGGTGTTTGGTCTGCGACCTAGAGACGACGTCTTCCGTGTGTATTATTTCTGAAACTGACCATGCTGACCGCGGACCAGCCTAGGGTGGGGGCGGCCACCTAACCACAGAGGGGCGCTTGTCCCGTATAGGTAGCCATAAATTGTCGGTGGGTTCGCGCCCCACGAAAATTTGCGTGCATACTGGATCTTTTTATTTTACCCTTACAAAGTGGGGCCAAAGCAAAAATCTGTCCTAAGTAAAATTAAAGGGGCGCGATGGCGTTCATGCAGTACATATGTCCGCTCCTTTTGGTTAGGTATATCGACTTGCTCGAAACCCTCGACGGCGCCCAGGAGCCTCGGCATACTTGCGAGGACATTTCTTAAGAGCAAATATTTCATTCCGATGTATCGAAATTGCATCTGCAGAGGGTGTATTGGGTACCAAAATGTCTTCATCAAAGCTCCGAAGGAGACCGTATCCAATATCTGTATCTGCATCAAAGTTGTATCTGTATCTGTATCTGTATCTGTATCTGTATCTGTATCTGTAATTGTATCAGTATTTGTAACTGTAACTGTATCAAAAAAGTATCCAAACCTGAGAACCTCAAACCGGCCGTAAAAGGTGTCGTTTTCGCCCAAAATATGCAATTGTCACACACTGTCACGTTATGGCACAGCAAAAACGTTTGCTTCGGAAATTCGCCACAGGCATGTTGTGAACATGATAAGTTACGAACAAGTCATGCGTGCCATACAGTGCGGTGCGGTGATTGCATCGCATTTTTATAGAGTGCGGTGATTGCATTGCATTTTTGTACAGTGCAGGTGATTGCATCGCATTTTTATACAGTGCGGTGATTGCATCGCATCTTTACACAGAGCCGTGATTGCATCGCATCTTTAAACAGTGCGGCTATTGTATCGCACTTTGTACAGTGCTGTGATTGCATCGCATTTTGTTTACTCGGCTTTCCCATGCTACTTTTCTTCCGGGATTGCTTCCGGGCGTGTTTGACCCATTCGCGAGGCTGGCAACCATCGGCGCTCAGATGACCTTAGATGTCCGATCGGGAACTGCAGTTATCGGCTATAGCGGCGGCTGCTGTATCCGCCACTCATAATCCACCAGCAGCCATGGCTGCGAGGCTGAATGAGGTGCAGTTGCGCTGCCTTGGGCCCAAGGTGCCCACTCTCACAGCCTGAGGTAGTTTCAGATAGGCGGGTGTGTTCATATTTGGCAGAGGCGTTGTAGAGACTATGCTAACCACAGCCGCGATGGTGGACGCTTGCTGTGTTCTCAGACGTTGAAAACGCATTGAAATCTTTTCAGAAAATCTGTTGCGGCTATTTGCGTGATAGATATGTCCCAATGTCCTCCGCCGTTGAAGAAGCTATTCATTTAGCATATATTTGCTATACACTTCATCTAAGCCCGCCACTTTGATTTCTTCAGTCAAATAATCATTCCTTAAATTTGTATCAGACCTGAGCCAACAAATTCATCGCATTGAATGGAGAGTTCATATTGGGCTTCCGAGATTCAGATGCGCTGAAGTAAGGCGGCATAGGCTTGGTCTGTAAACCATGTAGGTATAGTTACACAAGCTATCAATTATAGGCAATTATAGGCACATAACAAAATCTCAGGGAAGAGGAGGAAGCAATGCCAGCTTTAAACTTGATTTTTCATGCATGGGAACAATATTGACGCTCAACGTTCTCAAAAAGCGGGGACAAATGCTGTCCTATCCCATCTGTTCCAACACCCATGTGTGGTTCCCAAACTGTGAGTCTGTGCGCACATAGTGGCGCACGAGACGTACGCAGCTATAGCAGTGTGAGGACCGCACGGCTTCGCACTGGCTTCCTTAGTACATGCTTTACTAGCATTTAGATCTCCCTGGCCCTGAACTCCGTTCGTCAGCGTAGCTTTTTCCAATATGCTCAGATGTCTGGAGGAAATATTTGTTTGTCAAGGATGTGTACTATCCAGGTTGTTTCAGTTACCGAGATGCCCTCCCAAATGAACTAACGGTTGCGCCTGAATCGTCCACCTACGAGTAAGCTTTACGCTGCTGGGCTGTGATCTGCATTTTTCAATTTCATTTCGCTTGTGCCACCTGGCATCTTGTGCTGCACGCTGCTGCTACAGCGTCACTTCGGTACTGCATACCAAGGCGCATTTTGCGGGGCTGGGCAAGCCATAAATGCTTTGTGTCACTCATGATTAGTCACCATGTCTCGACACCTGCAGTTACCTTGCGTCACTGGGTTGTGCAAGTGCAGTTCAGTAAATGGTCTTAAGACACAAGCCTCGTGTTAAGCCCATGGTGCTCCTCGCTGGCTAGTTAATTGAACTGAAAGGCCCCATGACAAGCTCTGCATCAAGCACTGATATCCTGATGACACGGCGCTCTGACTCACACCCCTCCCTGTATGGGATGTCTGGGTGCGTCGACGCTCCACCGTCCGACGGATCCTCTTCTTCCGCCGAAGCTGTCGCGAGTGCCCCTCCGCCAGAGCTCCGCCTGCAGAGGAGACAGTCGTCTGACCCGGTGTAACAGCTCAGCTCGAAAGGCGTATAACACGCACAGAAGGCCTACCATGTTATCACATACCGCTCCGCGTATGAATCTTGGCTTGAGCATGCCAGCTGCCTCATTGGCGAAAGGCTCGCTGTCAGGAACAGCTGTCTTCATCCCACGCTGTGGAATGGGGGCAAACGGCCGAAGCTGGCGAAAGGCTTGTTGCCAGGAACAGCTGTCTTCATCCCACGCTGTGGAATGGGGGCAAACGGCCGAAGCTGGCGAACGTTGATTGCTTTAACATATAACAATCACGAAATCAACACACTTTTCGTCTCGAGTTTGTTAAAAAGCTGTTGGAGCGTCCTAGGAGTTATATCGTCAGATGATAATGATGTGGTAATGTTAAATTCGTAAGTATTGTGCTGGCAAACATTGCCGTTTGTGCTTCATAACCACCATGCGCCATAGGCTGTGTCCTGCGTTATATATGACTGGATGTGAGACGCAGTTTGTTAGAATTTTGTCACTAAAACAAAAATTGTGTATCCCAAATGTCAGACATTTTGCCTCTGTAGTTTGTTCCGTGCCTGACACACTTTGCACAACAAATATCCGGTAGTTACTTCTTGTCCAAGGGCATCAGATGGCGCGATGGAGCTGCGCCGTTATATTCCGGTTCCGGCTCTGCCGCGAGCCGCGGCGCCCTGCCCCGCGGCAAAGGTGCAGGGTATACTGACCGTCACCTGGCCCCGTTTCTGACGGCCGCGGAACTGACTTCGGCCGCCCCAATACGTGGCCTGCCGTGGCTCATAGCCCTGTTCTTCAAAAGCTACTGCAAACCCGTCCCTTTCTTCGAGAAATGCCCATTCCTTCCTTATGACGTCACGACCCAAGCCCATTGGCGAAGTAAGTGCGTTTGCTTACAACTAGGTCGTCGTTGCCGAATAGCAACGCTTTGCAACGGCCGATGCGCTGTTGTCTGTCTTTATGTCCAACAATTAGGCAGGTCTCGATCTCATGTGGAATGTGTGATCAATTATGATGCATTAGATTTGCCACTACAATGGATATTTCATGCCAATAACTGTTATATTTGTCATATCGTTATATTTCACTCGCCAACACCCGTTGTTCGAATAATATTCGCGCGCCACTCATGTGCGCTATGTCTCCAGATGTTTGGACCATCTGATTCTACGTGTGCCCATATTTGGGCTAAAGCCTCTCCCCATCGGCGTGTATCGATGACGCCACCGCAGTGGACGGAGCTCGAGTCTTAATTCAATGAGGGACTCGGCTCTGGTGTGCCATATCTAGCAATTGGTCTTGCCGCTGACAATGCGAAACTGGCTTCGGCTGCCCCTTCCCACCCCCCTCTCACCAACACCACGTGACCTGCCGTGGCGCTGGTGTGCCATATCTAGGCGACTAGGCCTGCTGCTGACGGCGCGGAATTAGCCTCTGCTCACCCCCACGACGTGACCTGCGGTGATCATGGCGTACTGTTTCTTAACAGGCGGCACTGCTGCTGGCGGCCGCGGCGTTAGCCTCAGCTGCTCCACAATACCATGCAGCAGCAGCGTACGACAGCGGTGCACCAGAAACGTACAACGTGAGTGAAGCACAGCCGGGGGAGGGGAGGGGGCGAGGGAGGGGCCGCCGTCGGAAAGGATGGACAGCGATCGACGTCGTCAAGTTTCGGGAATAATGTGCATCCGCGCTCACAACAGAACGTGGTCTTAAGTCAACGTCAGAGCATGTCGTCCGTTGTCAGACACGGAGAGGTAATTTCAGGGCCGGGTCGGCGGCATTTGATACAGACGGACACGTATCACGCTATTGGAACTGTTCGCTGGTGCGAACTGGGCAAACACAAGCTGTTACTACCGCGCGCCCCACGAACTCCTGCCCCCCCCCCCCCCCCCCGCCGCCCCCACCATGGCAGGGTTCCGGTGAAGAATGTGCATCGAAAGGGATCAGGAAATACCGCGATGGAATATCCATCGTCGCATTCGGTCTGCTTTCGGATAGCTATGCATGACAGATGGTGTCACCAACAGAGCACACACACGATCCAAGGGCTTACTTTTGACACAAAAGCGCCGTGACACGTTAGCCTGTACTCATGTATACAATAATGGGATCCTCCTCATTTGACTGCAATTGTTCTCGCGACATGATTGCATGGATTGAAGGAGATGTAAACGTGTTCTCATAGTTTCATAAGCCAAAGCATGCATTAATTATTGCAGTTCACATTCAGATAAATTCATTGAGCCATTGCACATCAATATACTCAGTAGGCTCAATCATAGTAATGTTCGCATGCTATAAAAACACCCGCACAGCTTAGATAGCCTAGTTTAAAGGGCATTTTCTGGCCTCTTGCATAAACATTGGCTTCTGGGTGGAGATATGCGCAGGTAACAGCTCAAATCCAAGGGTGCCTACTGTTATGCAAACGATGTCTTTAAGTCCTGAACTTTTCCTATTGAAACTCCATCGCGTATGAAGGAGTAGGTAAAGAGTGGCGCGCATGATGTAAAAAAGGGTTCTTGATGTCAGCTTTATGCATGTATGCATTGACAGGAAACACTCTCCAGCGTTAAGGAGGTTCTTCTGAGTTCAAAACGAAAAGTAAAGACAGGTCAAAGACGTCAGTCAACAAATTCACAGAGAGGAACACCTGAAACCGCATGCAGCCACACACCCAGCCCGCCTAAAAGCCTTAACAGTCGCTCATTGCCCGTTTGCAAGAACCCATCGGATTGTTGAGCAGTTCTGTGCGCAGTGGGCTGCAGAGCAACACTGCTCTGCACAGAAAGCGTGGTCTGCCCGTCTCAGCCCTCCCCCCCCCCCCGCGCAGGAGTGCAGGACTGGTGTCTTGGCTGGTGGGGCGAGAGCCGACGCCCACGGAACTTGAGAGGAGGCAGCTTCGTGGCTCGTCGGCGCTGCCAAATTTAAAACAAAATAGAAGGCGCAGATCGCACAACTGGCGGGAAGAGGCCTAGCTAAGTTTTGTCGGTGCGTCTGGTATATGATAGAACTTGCAGCGTCCAGAGATGACTAAAAGATCGAATATATAATTTTCCAGGAGAAAACACGCTCCTTTACCGAACTCTTGCGAAATCTGCAAGGCAGAAGCGTTCGTCCGATATGACCGATGCATTGGCAAGATAGGCAAGTGGGTGAGTGAAGCGGATTTAATGTCGATATAAACCAGATCGATGATGATACCATTTCGCGTTTTAACGAGGGCATATGCAACCGAGTTCCAGTTGATGTTCTTGTCAAAAAAGCTTCAGGTGATGCTGTTGTAGAAAAGTATGCGAACGTTTCTTATAGATGTTTATCACTCGCCATGCCCTCGCCGAGCCGAATGGGGATTGGCGTCATGTCAGGCGGATCAGAGGATAGCAGGCTGCGCTATTGCTCCCCACCACCCTGCTATCAGGAATAGCACGCTGGCGGGGAGCAAAAACGAAAGCTCTGGTTTGCTTGCGCTGAATTTCAAACCGTGTAGTGTAGCCAGGTATCTAAGGATCTTAGAGCCTGTTTCGTGGCAGCGATGAGCTGGGGAGAAGATTTTATGCCAGAACATTTTCAGTTATTCCTGATGAAAGCATAGGACTTACTGAAACCGGAAAGACTCCATTATCCACAGTCCAAACTAACAGCTAAAATGAGTGCTGAAGTGCTTTCAGTGTCTCAGTGTTCTGCTCGCTGCTCGTGAGGTCATAAAAACGTATGTTCCGCCCGTATGTCAAGACGCATGTCAAGACCCACACGCCACCCTGATGTCGATGATTTGGATTTAAGGGCGCGCCAACTGCTCGGTCATATGACACTCTTAAGTTGCATGCTGCTTGTATACACTTTAAGCAAAAATGAGCCCGTCTTAAACCTGCCTACTCAGACTCACATATTACGTGCAGACAGAGGTGTTTCATAAGAATTACTTGATGGTGGCTAAAGGAACACCTCAAACGATGCAAAGACTATCTCGGAAGATTACAAACAGTATGGTGATAATACCAATCGCTCCATTGGGGTATTGAACTCGGTGAAAACTGTCTCGACAAAGACCCTGCTTTGCCCAAAGTGAACACGATCACTGCGCCGCGACGCTTGACCACTTGAAACAGCACTGATGGCGAACCAGGCAGGCCTGTCCACTGATGGCGAACCAGGCAGGCCTGTCCACTGATGACGAACCAGGCAGGCCTGTCCACTGATGGCGAACCAGGCA
This sequence comes from Pollicipes pollicipes, assembly GCF_011947565.3. Taxonomy (NCBI): domain Eukaryota; kingdom Metazoa; phylum Arthropoda; class Thecostraca; order Pollicipedomorpha; family Pollicipedidae; genus Pollicipes; species Pollicipes pollicipes. The sequence continues at coordinate 45,630 of NW_023596151.1, forward strand.
GGCCTGTCCACCGATGGCGAACCAGGCAGGCCCGCCCAATCTGAGGCATGACACCGCTTTTGTAACGGCTTGTGATGCAGTCGGACATTGTCGTTTCGTAGAAAACTATGAAATTAGTTTTTTTTTTAAATTTCACTGTAGCTTGTAAAAAACTATGTCACGGGCCAGATGCCTGCCGATGGTCTTGTTAGACGGTTGAGCCTGCGTACGCCCTTGATGGCTGGAGGACAGAGCTGGGCCAGACACGACATCGGTCACAAAAAGTTTGAGAACTACCCGCCCAACGGACTCCAGCAAGCATGGGGTGGCGTATAGCTGAGCCAGTGCTAAGCTGGATATTAATAATATTTTAATTACTGATGTCAACCTATATAAGTGACTGCAAGGTTGATGAAAACATTAATTACCTTCCACATGGCACACTGCCTGCATGTCTTGGGTGGCCTATCTGCCAATGAACTCCAGGAGGTGCAGAAACACTTGAATAGAAAGCCTCGAATAGAGCGCCGCGGGTTATGACAAAGACAAAACGTCCAGTGTATTGGTGACGCAGCTTGTTGCCTTCTATAGAGTGGCTCGGTCGGGGTTTATCTAGAAGTGCATCGATTCATATGGCTCGTGCACCTTCCAATGTGTTCAGTGCGTGTTTACGTGTCTGTGAACTTTTTTGTTCCACCAAAATCAGAAGTGAAACAGAGATCAAGCAAATCCCAACAGCACCGCGCTAGGACCGCCTGCAGCCGGAACTGAACAACTCAGATGCTCTCTGCGGTTTAGAGCTGATACTGTTTCCAACAACCCAGAGAACACCTGATCGACATTGGCAAGCTGTTCGGCTTCGGCATGTCTTTAGTTCAGCGATGTCCTACACTAAACATTTCCCGCACTTGGTGGGTGGGGCCGTCTTCCCTTGTTCTTGTTGGTAGACGACTGTTTTTCTTCCAAAAGGGAACGCGACGCACGTTGTGCCTTTTGTTGAGCGCCAGCGATTGCAGGAGCCGCAATAGCGTTCAGGGGTCATGGCGCAGGCGGGATTACAGCACTACGTCGACGTCACTCTTCGTTGTATTATCTTATGTCGTTCCTAAATTGTTTTTTTCGAATTATATCATTAGACATGCAGATGTTCACATAACTGTTTGTATAGTACGCTTGTCTGTTACGTCTTTAATGATATGCCTTTGGATGGCGGGGCTCCACCGCCCATACCACCGGACGGGAGGGAGCAAACATAAAAAGGTCCGGGAAAGATAGCACCGTCGCACACCACCTTCCCGTCTCGGTTACAGCAGAGTACACTTCAGGTCATGCCATGGGTGTGTCACATGGTAAAACATGGGCACGACGTCATTCAGGGTGGCGTCTCGAGGCATTCTCCCCCCCCCCCCCCCCATCGTACCACCGACACTACAATCCTGACTCCCCGTCACGAAAGGGCCACGTCCCGAGGCATTCTGCCCCCCCCCCCCCCCATGGTACCACCGACCCTGCAATCCCGACTCCCCGTCACGAGAGGGTCACGTCCCGAGGCATTCTACCCCCCCCCCCCCCCCCATGGTACCACTGACCCTGCAATCCCGACTTCCCGTCACTAGAGGATCGCGTCCCGAGGCGTTCTGCCCCCCCCCCCCCCCCCCTCGTAATACCGACCCCGCAATCCCGACTCCCAGTCACCAGAGGGTCGCTTGAATTGCACTGAAACACATGGGGTGAATATTTAATTGCTTTGAGGCACAAGGCACTGGATCGCTTTCCCCACCCCCTGTTTCCCAGCCTTGCTGTCTCGGTATCATTAGGCCCATCTAGGGTGCTGGAAACAGGTCGCCCTGGTTTCAGCTGAGGCGTCTGCGTCTCCATGCTGCGCAGGAATTCGTCCTTGATGCAGCGGAGATCGCGGCAATGAACCGCCGCGGTCTCCTGCTCGTCTCGGGGCGGTGCATTGCCGCGGTCTCCTGCTCGTCTCAGGGCGGTGCACCGCCGCGGTCTCCTGCTCGTCTCGAGGCGGTGCACTGCCGCGGTCTCCTGCTCGTCTCGAGGCGGTGCACTGCCGCAGTCTCCTGCTCGTCTCGAGGCGGTGCACTGCCGCGGTCTCCTGCTCGTCTCGAGGCGGTGCACCGCCGCGGTCTCCTGCTCGTCTCGAGGCGGTGCACCGCCGCGGTCTCCTGCTCGTCTCGAGGCGCTACCATCGCGCCTCGAGACGAGCACTTCGGGCGCCGCGGGGCCAGGTTTTTAAAGTATTTAATCAAAACCTTTTGGATGGGGCGATTGTTGGGATCAGAGCTCATACTAAGCAGTGCCTGCTGTGTGGGCCCTGACCCCTCCATCCGATCGCGCAGCTCCAGGTCAACGGCAGAATTTGGTGGCGCAGGTTTAACGTGCCGCAGTGCTTGGCGTGGTTTGCCCTGCCATCTTACCCCTGTCATCTTACCCTTGCCATCTTACCCCTGCCATCTTACCTCTGCCACCTTAACCCTGCCATCTTACCTCTGTCATCTTGCCCTTGCCATCTTACACCACCTGATTTTAGGCGTGACCGCTACCGCCGGCCGCAGGCCACATACGTCAAGACGTATATATATATATATATATATATATATATATATATATATATATATATATATATATATATATATATATATATATATATATATATATATATATATATATTCAGTGCGTGTGTGGGTGGGTGGGTGTGGGTATGGGTATGGGTGTGGGTGTGGGTGTGGATGTGGGTGTGGGTGTGTCAAGGGCAAATACGAGGGCATACAAAGCGATTCGAACTCATCCCGACGCAGGTAGGTGGATCGGGGTTGTGGCAAGTGGTGAAGCCAGCGGTTTGAGCCAGTGGCTTGGTTATTTAGATAAGAGCCCTTTCGGCCAGTCATGGCCATTTCAGGGCTATGGGATGAGGGAGACTGGATAGCGGTGGGACAGGACCACATGCGCCTGGGGACCCAGCCGCCGAGACCTCCTCGCGGAGGGCCCCTCTACGGGGTACGTGCCTGGCGCTCGAACAGAAGCCCCCACCAGGTGCTCTTCGGCCCACTCGTGGTCGGCGCATGCAGCCTGCCCCAGACAAGCGGGGCGTCGCGAGAATCCAGGATAAAGCGAGACAAAGGATAAAAGGGAGGATGCGGAGCCAGCAGGCCGGGGGCGTCCATGGCTGCCCGGGGCGCTGCGGGAGCGGGCGTGCCGCGTGTCCTCGCGCGGTGCGGCCGCGGCGGACTGCGCGGTCGCGCCCCGGCCGCCGGGGTGAGGCGGGGGCGCGGGAACTGGTTCGGCTCGGCCGCCGCGCCGCCTGCACCGCCGGACGCCGGCGGCAGTATGCACTCATTCAGACCTCACAGCCTCAGCTGCCTCGCCCCGTTGTCACCCAGTTCTCACATGTCAACTTCACACAGTTAATCAAGACCCCTGCAAGTAACGCGGCGGGGAGTAGTGATTTCGCGTTACCATACTCACTCGAGGAAAATTCTGCTATGGATTTTTGTTGGGTGAACAACTGTCTCCCCAAATGATATGCTTTAATTCAACTGAATCTGGGATGTAAGCGATACGGTCTGGCTGAATATTGATGCATGTGTTCCAACCTTCTACGCATTCTGGACACAGATGAATGGTAGGGTGTTATGATACGGCGCTGCGTTCGTAAAGCTGGCGAAGAATCAGGACATCAAACGTCATCACCCACTTTCTGCTGCGCTGCCATTAAGACGTAATAGCATCGCAGCTCAATGCCCGCACATTCGGTCAAGGATAGCAAAATGCAGTATTTTCGCACCAGGCGGTGAACATTCATTGATAGCTTGGGGTCGAAGGCATGTCACTTTTGACATGTTCAATCATTCTAGATGGAATCTTTAAAAAATGTTTTTGGCCCGCCTTTTTCTTTATCACACGCCTATATGTAAAATCTTGCTAGTTGCTAGATACTATTGGTAACTGAAAATTTTAAGCTGCATGCGTCGAAAGTAGTTGTTTCCTGGTAGCTCATTTTTTCATATGGTTTCCTTTTTACAATCCGTTCGTTGTTCGTGTCGAACCATTTGTGCAGAGTTCTGGCATTGCTAAGGGTCCAGTGGCAGGTCATTTTGTCTATGTGAAGTACTGACGTTGCGCTGCGGCATCAATGCTGCAGCGTTAGACCGCAGCGGACCGGCGCCGCTGTTGAAGAAACTGTAAAAGATTTACGTTGCTCTACAGTTCTTGTTGCAAAAGTTTATTAAGCTAGTCGAATGAGAATAATTTCAAACGAACATTTTGTTGATAGAGTTGTAGAAGGCTGTATAACAATTTTTCTTACGCGTAAGCGTTGCAGATTACAACTTCTTGCCTGATAAGCGCTGCCAATTATGGAAACGAAGGTACTCCGAAAGACACCGAGGCACAAGCTATGCAGCACGCTCAGAAGCAGCTAAGTCTCAGTACTCTTGTTGATTATCCAAGGCAAATAGTCTTCACTTGGTACGCTGATATAGTCCCGTGTCCGCTCGCATAAGACGAATGCGTTTGTCGGCTTACCGACGGAGGAGGACGTGTGAGCGGCGTGCCAGCGTCACTCCACCGGTCTGTTCGCCTGTCTCTCCGCCGGTCTGACGTCTATCCGCCGGTCTGACGTCACCCCCGCCAGCCTGACGTCACTCTGTCAGTCTGATCGCCGGTCTCTTCGCCGGCCTGACGTCCCGCCGGGCTGATCGCCGGTCTCTCCGCCGGCCTGACGTCACTCCGCCGGTCTGATCGCCGGTCTCTCCGCCGGTCTGGGTCCACTCCGCCGGTCTGATCATCTGTCTCTCCGCCGGTCTGACGTCACTCTGCCGGTCTGATCACTGGTCTCTCCGCCGGTCTGGGGCCATTCCGCCGGTCTGATCGCCGGTCTCTTCACCGGTCTGACGTCACTCCGTCGGTCTGTTCGCAGCCGCAGGACCCGCCCAAGTACGAGTTCGAGTATGCCGTGCGTGACTACGACTCGGAGTTCGGGCAGCAGGAGGCCCGGGACGGTGGCAACACGGCCGGCTCGTACCTGGTGAGGCTGCCCGACTCGCGGCTGCAGCGCGTCCTCTACCGTGTCGACGGCGACTCGGGCTTCCAGGCGGACGTGCAGTTCGACGGCCAGGCCCAGCACCCGGCCCGCTACGACCGACCGGCAGCTAGCAAGCGCAGCTACCCGTCGCCGCTCCCGGACCGCAACATGGTCCGACCTCGAGGCCGGCGCACGCGCCGGCAGTGTCGAAGCCGGCTCCTAGTCCGTCCCATACTCAGGAGCCAGTCTATGGCTCTCGAAAACCCTCCCATTCGTCTCTGAGACTGACCGACACGTCTCCGAAGCCGACTTACGCGTCCTCGAAACTGGGTTATGACTCTAAACCAGTTAAAGCCTCATCAAGACCAATGTACGCTTCAGAACCAACGCATACATCTCCCAGTCCTGTATATGCTTCTCCGAAGCCCAGCTACTCTCCTAAGCCTGTTTACGCTTCTCGTAAACCGGCCTTCGCTACAGAGCCAGCTCACGTGTCTCCTAGGCCTACACACACGCCAGCCCCAGACCCGCTGTCAGCACCAAGCGTCAGCCACTCAACCCCGACCGAACGGTCGCACTCACGCCCCAGTCACGTGCCGTCCTCCCAATCGCCATCTGTATATGACAGCAGCGAGCTGAAGTTAGCGCAAGTGTCGTCCGACCTCTTCGACAAGCCGCTCTTTCCGGTCAGAGGTGGAGGGAGTGGTGCACGGCGCCCGCGGCCCGCGGTCCCACTCCGCTACGGCCCGGACGCCGTGCTACTGGACCGAGACGACGACAAGTTCTTCATTCCCAATCCCGATGCATTTCCGACACGGCACAAGTCGGCCCGCCGCCAAGGGTCGCACAGTGCCTCGACGGAGCCCGACGAAGTCCGCCAGCCGGCGCGTGGTGTCGCGCTGGAGTCCTACAGTGCACCGGAGGAGTCCTATGGTGCTCCTCAGGAGTCATATGGTGCTCCGGAGGAGTCGTATGGTGCTCCAGAGGAGTCGCACACCTCTTCAGATGATCATAATGCTGGCGAGCCTCACGGCAGCCACGCTGGCAGCGCTGTGCCTTACGGTGCTCGCATTACCTCCGGGCATTGGAAACCTTCCGTTGGGTCTCCTTCAGAAGGCCAGCAAAAACAGTTTTTGGATGACTACCCAAGCTACAAAACTGTGCAGGACCAGTATCCCAGTTTTAAGACCATTTGAGATCGGCGCTCAAGCTGAAGAGCATGCGACTAGTTCAGCAGAGGTCTGCGTCTAACGCTCATCACAGCAGGCGTTCGTCTCAGCTTGTACCGTTTGCTGCAACGCTGAGAGAACATTACGTACAGGCAGCTATTACGTCACGCAGCGGTATGTCCCTTCCGTACAAATGGGAGAACAATGTGCCATGAGTTACAATACATCGCCAAGGTCCGTTCACGTCAATGAATATGCTTCCTCGCTTTCTTATCGTAACGCAAAATCGTGCCCATATTTTTGGTATAGAAATATCAGACCAGAAATGCTTTGGATGCATGGAATTCCAAATCATCTTTGTTCCTGGCCATGCACTCTGCACCGCACAACAGGCTTCATATCTGGATCAGCATAACGTCCATTCGCCTGGATGAATGCCTGCGACGCATTGTGCGGTCCCGAGCCCTTATGTGCACGTGAAGAGCCTTTGGTCGGCTTCTACTGATACTCCGCGAGCTCTGATGTCACCCCCGAGACGCGGTCTGTGTAGACAAACGCATCGCCCTAATTGTATGACAACACTAGTGCTGCATTAACTGTGTTTGCGTCTTTTCGTCTGCGTAAGAAGCACTGGCCAAGTCCTCCGAGGGCCTTGTAGCGCTTGATCTTCTGTGAACAGTAATGATGTTGTTATTTATGAAGTGCGTGACATACTGTAGGGAAATACAGCACCGCATCACAAGTTCTAATTTATTTCGGTCCTGGTGATGTATATTTCTTGCCGTGCAGTGCATGTCTGTGATTAGCGAAATACGCAGCTGGAGCGACTTGATAATAAACCGTCTACTATGGCGACATTGGTGTATGACCTATCACGACAATCACAGACTGGCCGCGCATGATTCGGCCGACGAATACAGCCGCCGATCTGTTTGTGTCCTATTTTGGAGCAAACGCTGCCAGACGACCCGTGTCAGTGTGGAGGAAGTTATTACAAATGGGGCCGGAAGCCATGTGGGTCTTCTTCAGCAGTTTTTCAATTTCAGCAGCCATTTGCGGCCGGCATTCAAGTCTTCTAGAAGCAAAAATCTTTGCAACCGGCGGTCGTAGTCCTTACGCGATTTTCGGCAAGAGGAGGAACAGTTGCAAAGATTGGGCTGCATATTTTGTTAAACATTTACTTACACGCTAGTTGGCCAGGAAGTGATTTTCCTGGATCATTGCAAAACCACCACGGTTTCTTCCATCCCATTCCATTCATTTCAGAAACGCACAACTTTCAAATCGCAAAAAAGTGCTTAAGGATGCGCCCGGAAGCAGATCAAGACTTCGCCGACAAGGCTTCGTGGCGACATGAGACTAGATAATGATAACGAAGGAAAAAAGGGACATTTGCACTGGCTGTCCAGGCCAACACTCACTATCGCGTGGCAACCATAAATTAGCCCGCTTAGAAATGCCGTTAGAGACTCTTAAGGACTGACGTCAGATTTCAGCAATCAGATCAGACGAAGACGTGAGGCCAACTCCAGACAGTAACGAAGACACGGGATATAAGACATGAAAACCTTTCTTTTTCTTTGGGGGGGGGGGGGGGCAAACGCTTTGCTCACTACTGCCACAACTGTAAACAATGCGGATTCATCGTGTTCGTCGATTGCAGTTGCCAAACATTACTAGACCCATAACCGATTACTTTTCAGACATGCTAGCAAGCACGCGAATACTACATCAGGGGTCATCCACATGATAACCCTCGCCATGATTCGCAGTTTTTCACAACGCGGATTGACACGGGGGTTCAGCTTGACATGCTTATATATATATATATATATATATATATATATATATATATATATATATATACGATTCCATGCTCTATAGCGATATTGAACAGAAATATTTCCCCTTTGATTTTGCCTGCAATGGTGTATAGTTTGACATGTTTTCAACACAGATTTATGGTGTCTGGCTCCGTTAATATAATCACGTGGGCTCTCTGCGGGTGGTCCGTGTAACAGTCCGGCTGCTGCGCGCCACCTATACCGGCCATAATCGCGGCCTGCAACAAAATGTTAAATGGAAAAAGGAGAAAGGGATAAAAGTCGAATACCAGAAGAAAAAAGACAAAACGGTCGACAGGATTAAGAGTAGACGCAAAATAAGTCGAAAGGCAGAACATCGTCAGGGACAAAGGCTAACTCGGATGTGTATAAACGCCAGCAGTCAAACCGACTAAAAACAGGGAAATCATCAGGATCTGGCGCCTGGTATGAGGGATGGAGAAAGCTGTGACCACGGGGAGAGGCAAATGGAACTGGGATGGGACTGGATGGGACGGGAACGAGAGCGGGCGGGACCTTGCAGGGCCAGACCGCACCAGACGGGACCGTGAGAGAACAGGCATGATGGGACCAGATCGAATGGAACCGGACGAGACCAGATGTAATCAGCTGGGACGGGACCGTACCGATCAGAACGGCACCAGACGGCGCCACGCTTGACCGGACGAGACCAGATGTGATCAGCTGGGACGGGACCGTACCGATCAGAACGGCACCAGACGGCGCCACGCTTGACCGGACGAGACCAGATGTGATCCGCTGGGACGGGACCGTACCGAACGGAGCGGCACCAGACGGGACCACGCTTGACCGGACGAGACCAGATGTGATCCGCTGGGACGGGACCGTACCGAACGGAGAGGCACCAGACGGGACCACGCTTGACCGGACGAGACCAGATGCGATCAGCTGGGACGGGACCGTACCGAACGGAGCGGCACCAGATGGGACCACGTTGACCGGACGAGACCAGATGTGATCAGCTGGGACGGGACCGTACCGAACGGACCGGCACCAGACGGGACCACGTTTGACCGGATGAGACCAGATGTGATCAGCTGGGACGGGACCGTACCGAACGGAGCGGCACCAGACGGGACCACGTTTGACCGGACGAAATCAGACAACATCGGATGTGCGGGACTTGTTCGTTTTATTTGGGCTTGAGGGCGCGTCGACATCCGTGGTCATTTTGCGCCCAGGCTATTGCTAAGTAAAACTGTAACGTGCTATAACATAAGGGCTGCTGTTGTAGGATTCCAAGCGTATCCACACAAGCTGCAACATGAATGGTCACGACACGCAGAATGAGAAGGAATTACGCCAGGGTGCTTTCAACTAGAGTCGTGTGGCATCAGAGGTGCCGTAGTCAGTATATGATGGTGAAGTCGATGTCGTTAAGAAGTGCAAAAACTGATCTAACGTTGATAGTGGGGTTCTTGCCTATGAGTGAACGCAAGGACAATCTAAGTTGCCCATGACGACCAAAGCGGCGATAGCGCTCCGTGGCGAAGTGTGGACGCTGCATGATACTTGGGTGGCGGACAGCGCATGGGCACGGCGAGGACATTCCGGTGCCTGCCCTGCTGAGAGGAGAAAACCCCTGTGCGCCGTACGTGTGACCTATGCGGACGAGGCACAGGCTAACTTCCTCTTTTCTACTGTCGCGATAAGAGGACTGCCACTCGCCTACCCCTTACTTAATAGCCTCGAGCTTGTTTTGCGCATTTCCATGGTCATCACTGCTCTTCCGATCCCATGCATTTTGCCAGTCTATCTTTAAGCGAGCTGACAGCACCTGCATAAAGTCAGAAAATGATGCTCGAAGAGAGCGAGAGCGCGTTCCGACTGCTCCCTCCTTTGCCCGTCTTTCCGACTGCTCCCTTCTTTGCTCTCTTGTTCCCAGAATACTGCTCAAGGAGTCAGACAGAATAACAAACCGCTTCGCCCGTTTCCTACTCCCCAGAGACTAATGTTTCCTTGAATACAAGAAACTCAGCGGTAAACATCGAACAAAAAGGGGCAATGTAAAGCATTTCGCCCAGCTGTTACACTCGTCCAGCTGGGCGTGATGCTGATGTTACAGTCCTCTGCAAGCCTGTCCCACTTGGCCGCGTGCAAGTCCCGCCTCGTGGGCCTCGTGCCCAGCTTCACATCGGCTGCCACGATCAGCCGGACTGGGAAGTGGTCGCCGCCCAACGGGTCTCTGTCTTCAGGCCGGGGCAGACGCGAACGTGGGTCAGCCGAGCAGATCGATCAATCGAGACCGGAGAAAGGCCGATGGGGCATACTGATATGCGTTGCCTTGCCTGTACTCAAGAGGCAAAGGTTAGTTCTGTATAAGACACTTTCAACCTTGCTCCCCCTATGGTCGGTGTGTGTTGATCCCCAGACTGTGTTGTCGCTATTGAAGTCTCCCAGCAGGACAAATGGTAGCGGTAGCCGATCGGCAAGAGTTCTGAGGTCCATTAAGGATATATCTGAGGTGGGTGGTATTTATAAAGGGCATACAGTAACGGTGAAACACTTCATGTACACGGATGCTGCTAACGCCTGTAGCGTGGTATTGAGGCAAAGCGGCCTCGAAGGCATGCTGTAGCAGGCTGCCACGGCCACGCCTCCATGAGCCACCGTAGTGGAATGTGCGTCTTTCCTGTACAGAGTGTAACATTTCAAGTTCATAACCGTGTTCCACGTCAGCTTCGTTTCTTGGAGGCATGCCACCGCAGGAGACTTCTGGTGAAAAGCGCCTTGGAAGTCAGTCAGATCGGCTTTCAAGCCCCGACAGTTCCACTGTAAAATTAGTGTCCTAGAGTTAATACGCTAGTCCGCCCAGTTTTTTTTGTAAATGCCGGGGGCCCTACTTCTGCAAAGAACGGCTAGGCCAACTGCATGGCCTTCGCACCCCTCAGCTCCGGCAGGGCCTGACTGGCTACTTGGACGGGTCCTCGGTGGCCTTCGCACCCCCCAGCTCCGGCAGGGCCTGACTGGCTGCTTGGACGGGTCCTCGGTGGCCTTCGCACCTCCAGCTCCGGCAGGGCCTGACTGGCTCTTCGGACGGATCCTCGGGCTGCCACCCTCTGTCGGCGATACCGGCCAGGGTGGGCGCGCTCGGAGGCAGCGTCTCGGTCTCCCGCTGATGGAGACGATGATGTAGACGGGCTCCGCCCTCATACGTTAGGCGGTGGCACACGGAGCGGGCCCATTGGTCCCGGTGAGATTGGAGGCCCCGCCCTTGGGAGACATGCTCTCACCGCGCCTGGGGCCGCCGTTCCCGGTGCGGAGAGGACCGCGCGTACCACAATCCCGAGGTCTAGGGCCGCCGGTCGGACGAACGCACGTTGTGCTGGTGGACTCGTTGCGGGGGCATGCACCAGGTCGTGTCGGGGAACGGCAGAAGTTTGGCGTGACGCCGTGTCCGTGGGTTCGACGGTGGTTACAGGGGAGCGGGATCCCCGGCGTCGCTGGACTGTAGTCCAGTGGTCTTCTCCTTTCGTCTCGCCAGGGGCAAACGAAGAGGGGTTTGTAGGTTGGCCGGCCGGCGCGGCGTCCCCGACGGCCGTCGAGGCAGACGGGATCCCGTCCGACGCCCCAGAGGGCGCGGAGCAGTCTGCCGCAGTTACCTGAGCAGTTCCTGCACTGGGAGTAGCAGAGGCCGACACGGAACCACTGAGGTTTGCTATAACCAAGTGCATGAAATCTCCGACTGTCATGTGTTTAAAAGCATCTAGCCCGGGGGAGCCAGGGGCCTGGCTGACAGCGGTTGGTGGCGTCGGTGGTGGCTTTGTGGTCGTGAGTGCGGCATCACGGTAACTTTTCTAGCCACTGTTTCCGTCACGCTACGCCTCGCCTCTCCGAACGGCACACCTTCGTTCACTTCGATCGTCATTACTTCCTTCTGCGCAATGAAAACACGACACTTCCTGTAAGAGGCAGCATGACGCTCGCCACAGTTGGCGCATTTCATGTCCCCAGAAGTGCAATCCCAGGACTGGTGCTCGGACGGAGTGCACCGCATGCACCTAGCCTCCTTCTGACATGTCAGTAACATGTCCATAATCCTAGCACCTGAAGCAGCGGACGGAATCAGGCACGTACATTCTTACAGATATTGCGTGATACCTAACGTATACTTTCGACGGGAGATTCGGCCTGTAGAAAGTTAAGATGACTGCGTCCGTGTCTACAAGCTTTAGGCCTTCCCTCCTCTGGATTCGTGCGGCGGCAACAGCTCCATGTCTCCCCGGGCCATGGACACTCCTCTGACACTCCTCTGACACTCCTCAGGCCTCCGACACTCCTCTGAGGTCCCAGCATGACATCGCTCCTTTCGCAGTGTTTCTCTGCAGGGTGTGGTCTCACAGCGATCGGCACGCTGGTGTCTCCTCTCCCTCTAGCCCGGTATGTGAGTTACTACTTCGCTGCTAACACGCGTCGGATTTCTACGCCATTGGTAAGGTATGCCTCCATCGTGCCGTCCGCGCATCTCCGTACGGCTTTTGGAGTGCACAGTTTTGATATGGCCCCGCTCGCACTGGAAGGGTTAAGTTTCAGTGTGTTCGGCTTCCCGTCGACATCCGGGTTTGTGCATTGTAAGATCAGATGGTGTGGCAATGGTGCGTTGGTGTCGGTTTCGCGACGTAAGTCACTCGAGCGTTTGGAGTGGGCAGGCGAGTCAGATTCGGTGGCATTGGGGTCTCCAGCTCAGGCTGGTGTGCCCGCGTTGGAGGAGCCGCTGTTGATGGGTTTCGGTGATGAGATATCCATGCAAGTAAATGTCATGCATTCGGCACAGGGGCTCCCCACCCACCTCCGAGCCCAACTGGGAGGCGGCCCAACATTCCCTAAGGAGGTGGTCGCCGCCAGGGCTACCCCGGTGCTATACGGGGCGAGCGACGTCCACCACACGGCCAGGTGTAACCGGGGAGACTCCTCCCGTCATGACCGTAATTCAGCGCCGCCGCCCCTTGACCCCTTAAGCCGCTGCACACGGCCTGACCTCCCAAGCGGAGACCCGCACGGGGCACCCAGCCGCAGCGTGAGCGACAAACAGCTGGACCCGTGTGCCGCCCCACGGCCCCCCGCGCACACGGATATCCTGGCCAAAGTGGAGTGTTGGGACGTGCCGTGACTGACCCGCACGACCCGACCCTCAGCCACCATGATCCGATCAACCCGGGGACGCGGGCGAAGGGGCACGGCGGCCCCGATAAAAGGAGGATGAGGAGTGGTGGGAGGGCCGGATGCGGGAATAGAGGTGCTGAGGAAGGAGCGGGGGGGGAGGGCGGACAAGGAGCAGAGGCTCACTACCAGCAGGGTCGCTAGGCCCTGAAATGAACAGCTTGTGCTGTCCACCCGTTTCCGGAGCTGGGACCCAAGGGGGCGCTAGTCCCCTACACCGGCCGAAACCGGTGCCACTGCGGGACGGAACGCGTTCGAAAAAAAACGGGACGAGACTAGACGGGACTAGACAGAAGAACCAGACACGACCGCACAGATCCGGACGGAACAGGACATCAGACGGGACTGGACGGAGCGTGATGCTATCAGACGGACAGGATGGCATCAGACAAATTTCAAGGTAGGCTTTGGCGAAAGCTGCTACCTAAAAAACTAACATTGACGCTAAAGTAAAGGTCTCAACTGTTTTGCAAAATCCCTTGGCTGTCGTCGGCTGCTCGGCGGCACGGGGCTCCGGTATCTCCGACGTTTGACGCTGGTGGCAGGGAGGAGAGCGGGCACGCAGGGCGGTCGTCTAACAGCGGACGGTGTCTGCTGTGCGACAGCGTTGACCGTGACCCTGACCCTGCATGTACATCATGAAATCCTAAAACTGAAAACAGCCTCATTGTGGAGACCTTGTCCAGACACAAATCTATGATGCATGGTATCAGCGAGGAAGACCTTAAGCTTCTGGCTATTCGGCCTGGGGGGGTAGTTTGCAAAATGAGTTGGGAGAGGCGGGTGATGGTGCAGAGGGCAATGATGTAATCTGCCTTCAAAGCGCCCATTAACGGATTTCTCTATGGATTCGACTAATTTTCTTTCCAACGTTGTGGGGGGGGGGACGGACTCCAGCCCTTCCTCCCCCCCCCCCCCCCAGCTGAACAGGAAGCTATGTGCACCCTTATGCCCGGCATTATGAGTTCATAGTTCCTATGCCGAGTTATCGACCTTTGGTATGTCAGGAGGTGCAGTCAGATGGCGCTATAGGGCAGCCATGCATTATATTGTCAGCACCCGGTGTTTTCAGCTTTGCATATGATACCAAACGTGTCATGACAAGCACTCACTAGTGCCTCGTGAACTTCCTGCCGGCTTTTATTCCTTTGTACACTTTGTCTTTCTATTTGTTTTATTTATCTCAGTCGACTATCCAAATTCACTTGCAGTGTTGGTCAATGACGCTCATCAGGCAGTCTTACACTCGCCACCCGGTGGTGTTTTTCTAGTTGCCGTTTTAAATACAAGTGTAACCTGTCGGATTCCTCGTTCAGCAGAGGTGAGATAAACGTTCGTCTGGCAGCGACAAGAGGCAGGCCTTCCGTGTAACACAACGAAGTAGTGTTTTGCGCAATCAACGTTTAGATTCCAAGTCAGGGTTCATACATTGCTTCCAGAGTGGATCCCGTGCAGTAGTTCGCTCCGTGGCTGGTCCGTGACACATTCCCAGGCTGCCGACCATCGGCCGTCCGCATTATAAGAACGCATTGGCAAGATCGGACGGTAGCCACATAATGTTGAAGGGAAGTGACTTCATGGCAACTACAGGCAAATCAAGTGTCGCAGTCGTTCCATTTGAGGCGCATGTGACCACAATTATCAGACGAAGTGGTTGGGCGTGCTATTGTTTGTTAGATGCCATCCGTGTGTGGTCAGGAGCTGCTATCACGACAGTTGTAAATTGGAAAGTTTCAGGTTAGTCTCCCATTGCTACTGATCGGTCTTCTGTGTGGTGTTCAACCTGCTTATGGTGCTTGGTCACGGTTTACGGATGCACGCATGCGTATCTCCACTAGCATGTCCCAGTTGCGATTCTGCGCAACCCAGGCACGATTCTGGTTGATAGTGTCTGATGAATCCCGAACCTAGCTCTGTCTCAGCGCCCCGAGACACCCAGCATGCAAGGCTGCGGCACGAGGCTGAACATTATCGCTAACCTAACACCAGACAGCACGCCCTGGTGCCATCAGCCTTCCGGGCTTGTGGAACAGGAATTCTGTCGGAAGCTTTGCAGACACGCTGCTAAGGCGCTCTTCTCAATCTGGAATTGGGGGGGGGGGGGGGCGATGACAATTAACAGACCAAGTGTAGTGGACCTGCTATCCTTGTCAGTGATTGCTTAAAAATTGAGACATCTGACCGCGAGTAGGCACAGACATGAACCCTGATGGCTCAGCACCCCACATGGCACGGAGTGCTGTGTGTGGAATGTAACAGCGCGAGTAACTTTAGCGTGCCCCCACCCAAGCTGAGAGGTCTGCGATGCATTCTTCTTTTTTTCTTTTGAAGACCATCTGCATAGTTTTGAGAGCGACTGCGGAATTTGTGTGCCGAGGAAAGTAGATAAGGTACGGTATATGTACCTATATTCATCCTTGATAATTTACAGCTACTTGTTTGCATCGTGAGCCGTCTATTACGAACACTAATATTTCAGGCCATGGAAGCCTTCTCACTTCCGTGCTCTCCGCAAGCCATCATGGCTATCACGGTCAGCGGGATCCGCGCGCTTAGCTGGCACCAACAGCGAACAGACTCGGTCCCTTCGGTAAATATATTACACAGTCAATGCAAAATATTGCACCCACGATAAAGCAAGCGCCAGCCGAGGACGCAGCCAAACATAGTGCGCTGTGCGGCACAGATAAATGTTCATATGTGTTTCCGAGCTCCAATGCCCATGTGGAGCATGAGCACGACCCGTGTCCTGGTCAGTCGTGACATGACACGACTGCATGACTGACTATATCCTGTGCGGGCATCAAGGCTGACGCGTGTCTTTATCAATGTCCGCATAGCGCTCCGAGGTCCCATGCTGCTGCATAGCGCTGTTCGCGAGTCAGCTGCTCACTTCGGACAAGCGCAGCACTCACTAAACTCCGGATGACACCAGAACGTCAACAGCGCTCCGAGGTCCCATGCTGCTGCATAGCTGGCTGTTTGCGAGTCAGCTGCTCACCTCGGACAAGCGCAGCACTCACTAAACTCCGGATAACACCAGAACGTCAACAGCGCCTCCGAGGTCCCATGCTGCTGCATAGCGCTGTTCGCGAGTCAGCTGCTCACCTCGGACAAGCACAGCACTCACTAAACTCCGGATGACACCAGAACGTCAACAGCGCTCCGAGATCCCATGCTGCTGCATAGCTGGCTGTTCGCGAGCCAGCTGCTCACCTTGGACAAGCGCAGCACTCACTAAACTCCGGATGACACCAGAACGTCAACAGCGCTCCGAGGTCCCATGCTGCTGCATAGCGCTGTTCGCGAGTCAGCTGCTCACCTCGGACAAGCGCAGCACTCACTAAACTTCGGATAACACCAGAACGCCAACAGCTGCACCGAGACGCCAACCACTCGCCACAGCTGAGCGGCGCACAGCAGCGGATCAATCGGAGCTGGCTCAACGCAGGAGTGGTGGCACAGGGGCGGGTCAGCCGGAGCTGGCTCAGCGCAGGAGTGGTGGCACAGGGGCGGGTCAGCCGGCGCTGGCTCAGCGCAGGAGTGGGGGCACAGGGGCGGGTCAGCCGGAGCTGGCTCAGCGCAGGAGTGGGGGCACAGGGGCGGGTCAGCCAGAGCTGATTCAGCGCAAAAGTGGAGGTACAGGGGCGGGTCAGCCGGAGCTGGCTCAGCGCAGGAGTGGGGGCACAGGGGCGGGTCAGCCGGAGTTGGCTCAGCGCAGGAGTGGGGGCACAGGGACAGGTCAGCCGGAGCTGGCTGCTCAGCGCAGGAGTGGGGGCACAGGGACGGGTTAGCCGGAGCTGGCTCAGCGGAGGAGTGGGGGCACAGGGGCGGGTCGGCCAGAGCTGATTCACCGCAGGAGTGGGGGCACAGGGGCGGATCATCCGGAGCTAGTTCAGGGGTCAGCCAGAGCTGGGTCAGCGCTCGGTCGCCCGGCCGTCCGAGCGCCTTCGCTCCGCTCAGCGACCCTCCGACTGGCCAGGTGGTCCAGCGCTTCTCTGATGATAGTGACCAGCTTGAAGACATCGGAGAAGGAGTTGTAGAGCGGCACCGGAGCGATCCGCATGATGCTCGGAAGGCCCTCATCACAGCGCAGGTCACACTGCCAAACAATCAGCCGGGCTGGATCAGCGGCGCTGTCGTCCAGCATTATGCGTTGCCTGATTGTTGCACGGAGTTCAGAGGCTGAGCTAGGTGTGCCGTTGCACCGTTCCACAGGGCTATGCTTTGATCAGGTTGCGCGAGCATTACACGAGCATACAAGCACACATCAGAAAAAGGTGTTTTGCGAGGCGGGGCGAGCGGGGCGATAACGGGTGGGGCTCGTGATCCCCATGCGAGTGATGCATAAACATAACCCAATGATACTCGTCAGCTTTTGAAACCCATTCAGTTATGACTCATGCGTTAACGTTTCTGGTAACCGTGACGAAAATGGTGGAAAATGGTGATAATACTCGTGGTTGGTGCTGGCCACCTTACACTGGACTGTGCGCCTAGACAGTTTTGACGACCCTATCTTTCTCGGCTTAGACCACAGCGTACCATAGTTGTCGTTATTGGGGCATTACGACACACTCAGCTGCTGATGATATATGGCGTCGCATGCCTCTCAGCCTAGCCCGAAAGCGCGCACCGCGGGGATTGAACCCCCTACCTCTGGTTTCCTAGGCAACGTAACGTAATTCAGCCGGTTTCGGAAAACTGGTCCTCGGTTTTCCCTTCCTTGTCAATAGATTCCTTGTGTATTGTCCTTTCTTCAGCTACACATAGTGCACTCATAGGTAGTGTTGGGGCTTGGCGCATAGGGCTCCTGTTTAGATGTTTTAATGACTTGCAGATGGTGCGCTCGTCCACACTGTATATTCAGCTGGTTCGAGGTTTCTACCTCCTTTGGTTTAATGACTCGCAGATGGTGCGCTCGTCCACGCTGTATTTTCAGCTGCTTCGAGGTCTCTACCTCCCTTGGTTTAATGACTCGCAGATGGTGCGCTCGTCCACACTGTATGTTCAGCTGGTTCGAGGTCTCTACCTCCTTTGTTTTAATGACTCGCAGATGGTGCGCTCGTCCACACTGTATGTTCAGCTGGTTCGGGGTCTCTACCCCCTTTGGTTTACAAGGTCTCGCATAAACCACTCAAAACGCCTGACGACGGCCGGGTCAATGGTTTACGCACGAAGGTCTGTGCTGCTCTGCACACATGGACCCACAGTTTTGCCAGTCTGATTGTTCATTTTCTCCTCTGTCTGTAGCAGCCACTCCCACGCCGTCACGTCTCCACCTGTTCGAAATCTCGTCAGTCTCAGGTCGCTTGGATTTTTGCGATTTAATAATTTTACGTTTCCAATGTAAATGGGATATAGAGGTAAGATGAGTGATATGGCAACGTTGCAAAAATGCCTGATCCGCTCTATCGCTGCCTTGAGCACACCTTACTGCAGCACACCTTAAGAAAACAACTTGGATGCCGCTGACGAATTTGAGGCGGTACCACCGGCGGTTGCAAAAATCTAAGCCTGCCTAGATCGTGGCTGGACAGACCTGGCCAGGCCAGGCCTCTGAGACATGCCATGTCCTGGTGGTTGACATTAACAGCTGCTCTCTCTCTCTCTCTCTCTGTGGGCTCGCACGTGATACGAATTGCTCTTCGCCTCAGGCTGAAACGCACTGGGACGCGGAAATAGCCCTTGGCTGCGCCAGAGATCTTACTTCAGCCCCTAGCTCCGTCATCTTCGCCTTGGGTATCAGTGGGAGGTGCTCTTATTTTTGGCAACGGCATGGGCGTTGTACAACTTCGTGACAAACAAACTGTCCTTGGTTCTGCTTCAGTCCAGCCCATTCTGGCCATGCCCCACAATACGCGGTTGACCCAGACTCTGACTCCTCTAGCAACTGGACGCATGCTGGCGTCGCCTTCCATTCTGGCCAGAGGACTTATGGACCGAGCTCTGGATAGATTACGATGGGATAGATTCCATTGATAATGGTTTAGGTGACAGCGTAAAGCAGCCGTCCTTAAAAAACGACGGTATTTTTTTGATAGCAATGCAGACATGTGCAAATGCGCTCATTATTGTGCGAGTACGAGCTATCAGATTATAAATATGTTATATTGCCAACATTTACACCTCATTTGTCTCACCTAGAATTTGCATAACCCATCTCCGGTTTGGACCAAGAGAACGACTTCAAAGGAACCAATTCCACTAACAATCAACAAGATTTTGACTGATTCCAGTCGATTAGACATCCATACGAGGCCAGGCACAAGTCTGGTGACAAGACCACGGCATGTCCCTTGATCATTATAATCTCGCTCGCAAAGGTTTGTCGAAAGCTCCCGAGTAGCCCTGCTCACAGCCTTACGGTTTGGTTTGATTTAACACAAACATACGCCCACATGGGTCACGTCTTCGAACTGGAGTAGTTTGAGAAGTTCCAAAGCCTAACAAAAGATACAAAGGACTGGATTGGTGGTTACATCCGTCGGACAGACACAGGAGGACGGTCAATGGACTGTCCATAGAGACATGACAGGAGACGAGAGACAGCCGGCTCGGCCGCCCTGTCTGACACAACCAAACTGCTTACGATGGACGACGACCTATTTCTGCGACTTACGAGTTCACAATTTCTCTCGACGACCTGTGAGTCCACGATCCACCTTGATACTTGACGCTTGTTCTCTGACAATCAACGACCTACCTCGACGAGGCACTGTTTGCATATACAGCACACGGGTCACCTCTGAGCACTGACGTACAGGTGAGGTCGGACCTTCCGTGCTAGCTTACAACCTTTCACTTTGATCGCCCACTTCGCTTAACTCCGACTTATCCAAACGAGGCAAAGCATACCTGATTAATTGCGAACTACCTCGATGACCGAAGTCCACCTGCGCGACCCGCATCCTACCTTCACGCCCTCTGAACCGACACCGCGACCTCGGTGACCTCTATCTCTGACCGATCTTGCCACCCTCTGGCCCGTCACCGCGACCTCAGTGACCTCTGTCTCTGACCAACCTCGCCACCCTCTGACACGTCACCATGACCTCGGTGACCTCTGTCTCTGACTGACCTCAATGCCCCGGCGCTGCAGCTCGGCATGGACGCCATGCAGATCGGGGAAGCGGAAGGAGAGCTGACAGCCCCGCTGGTGCGGGTCACGGGGCGTCATCTGGCATGCCTCGGGCAGCCGGCGTGCCGCCAGCAGCTCCAGGTAACCGGTCAGCAGCGTCTGCTTCTCTAGCAGCTGGTCCATCGACACCTGGTCGAAAATCTGTGCCGAAGAGAGCATGGAGGTAAGCATGCGGTTTCGATACGCTGGAGAGGGATGGAACACGCTGGATTGAAGCAGGCAGAGGAACAACACAACCATAGCGCTGACAGTCACCTGGGTGCTGTGGTCGGTCCTGAGAAGCGCTGGAGCTCAGCCCATGCTCCAGGTGTCGAGGCATAGTTTCCGTTCGGGAAACTTCTTTTAAAAATGTGGCATCGAAGCTTTCACGCCGGGTGAATTATGGACCATGATCTGAATGGGCAGCAGCCACCACCACTATTCATGACGTATCAAAGGACACTCGCATCCGACACGGTAGCGACCCAGGCCGCCTTTCATCCCGATGCCATGATGCTGTGCTGCCCCGGGGTGCGGCGGGAGCGGTGCTGCAGGCTGCTGTTACGTCCAACGGCGTCACTTTGTATACTTTCGGGGATGCCTGAGCTCCCCAATGCTGGCACGAGCCCCCCCCCCCCCCAATGCCCATGCAAACAGGGAAAACTGGGCCAACAATTATCAAGAACAATTATTTTACCTATTGGTGTACTAGGCAATAAATATCACTATTAGTATCGTGTTTATTTTGTACCAAGTAGTGGCCTTAAGGTATGTGATCTTTTTGTCACGCTAGCTCTTTCATGTGCTGACCCAGTTGTCAAAAGTTTGACCAGATTTTCAAATGATAACATCTGGATAGAGATTAAGAGCAATGACTGCAACATGCTGCAGCCTTTAACTGGTGGCCCAGTTAAAAGTTATCCCATGTTTTCCCCAGCAGTGGCAGGTGTACTTGCACAATGTACAGTGTACGTGTCGTATAATGGTGACTCTGATGGCCATACAACATGATCAGCGATGGTGGAAGTCATCAGCGATTCCTTATCAAGATTAACTAAGACGTCTTTCTGATAATTACAAGCCATTGTAGGCTTTTCATAAAAGGAGCTCATATTAGCGTGAAAGGGGATGGTGTCCCTCCGCAGGAAAACAAGTTTGAAGGCAGGTGAGTTACAAAATGAAAAAAAAAATTAACACTGAGGACACCAATTCAAGTAGGCAAAGTCCGGGAAAAAAATCAGGCTTTAGGGATAGGTTAGATCAACCTTTTTGGCTGCCCCCCCCCCCCCCTCCTACAACTGACTTTACAAAGTGTTACCCCTACTTACGTCCATGCTGGCCCGGTTCATGGCCACCAACATTTGTGGCGGATTGCATAGCTTCAGGCTGTTGACTCCCACCGAGGCGTCAATGGAGTCCCTCATGTGGAATCTGCGCACAGTCAGCGATACACTGGTCAGTCGGCGTGGGTTCCTCTCAATGGCTCTTGACTTCAAGGCACCTTTAAACATGCTTGCTATGAGCGCTCAGCAACGCGATGTAGCTGGTGCAGCTTTCCATTTCTGCCTGTCTTCTGCTCGGGGGTACGCCAATGAACGCCGAGTGAAAATGAACGGTTTGTTGCTCGCTTGATATTGTTTTATTCTAACGAAAAAATCTGCCCTTATTGGTGGATCAGATAGCTGAGCTGGGATCTCGTCCTCAAGCACCCGCACGGCAGAGACGTCTCGCTCCGTTCACATCCGCATCGACCTGCGGCGACCTGCTTGGCCTGCAGGCGGTGACCTGCGTGGTCTGCACGCACCGCGTCTCGGCCTTGTTGCCCCACCAGCCGTGCAGCAGCGGCAGGTGCGAGAGCATGTGCTGATTGTGCACGAACGCTCCAGCGATGCAGCCCGGCCCCGAGTTGAGGTACTGCAACACAGACGCGCCAACGACACGGTCATCAGCCGCCGCCCGCGATCGCCAATATCGACGGCGGTCCAACGATTCAGTTCTGATGCAAAGTAAACCACCAAGGCCAGTGCATCACGTGTGGTCAATACTGGAAACGGCAAGGAGCGTATATGACCACGCTCTATGAAGGAGCGTATATGACCACGTTATATGCAGGAGCGTATATGACCACGCTATATGGAGGAGCGTATATGACCACGTTATATGCAGGAGCGTATATGACCACGCTATATGGAGGAGCGTATATGACCAGCGTATATGACCACAGGTAAAAACTAAGGAGTGCAATGCTGGCGAAATCTTCGGGCCTGCTGCAACCCAGATGACTAACCTTATACGTGCACCAGCAGGCGAAGTCCACATTCCATTTGTGCAGCTCCAGCTTGACGTTGCCGATGGCGTGCGCCAGGTCGAAGCCGACCACGCACCCGGCCGCGTGACCCGCCTTGGTGATCGCCTCCATGTCAAACTTCTGGCCTGCATCACACCGCCTCCACTGAGCCCTCCGCGCTTGGCGTAGGTAGCAACGGTTTGCAGCAACACGGTATTCTGCACCCCATATGCAAGGCGATCTACAATTTTACATGATGTGCGTGCATGGCGTTAGCAGCATTCCTTGCCTACAGCGCATTCGCCATGTAAAAAACACGGAACGAGGTGGAAGGACAATATACTATTGTTCGTCAAAACTAGGTTAGTGAACAATGAAACTGAAGTAAACATCATGAAAAAATAGTTCGTCGCAGATCAGATTACCATCTTTTTAAGCCCCTGGGCCCTGTCGTATCGTTTGTGAACCTGATCTTAACCCTTATCCCGATAGGAACAGGTCAACGCGACCCCCTGAGGTTTACTGAGGATACCTCTTTAGCATGGTTAGCAATTGCGTCAAAACGTTCAGCTGACTAAATTCCACCAGCCCAATTTCCGTAGCCTATGGGACATTCATTGCTTTGTTTGGACAACATAAACGTGCCCCTCACATATTTAGTTTCGGAGCAATAGCGGCTTTTGTGAAATTATACGCGGCGATCTACGGCTGGTGCGGACGGCAGTAGCAACGAACGATTCCGCGGAACGCGTGCGGAGGGCCGACACTGTTACATTAACGTAATCATACACGATGAATGCATCTTCAAGACACATATAAATACGTACACTGGTATTCAAAGTTGAACAAAACGTACGCCTCTTAAGATTGAGTGCCGCTATGCCGCATGATCGTTTGACCTTTGACCTGGCATAATGAGGTCAACTATGCTGATATATATGAGGTCAACTGACAACCATTTCACTGCCCTTTTCTGCCAGAGTTCATCTCTCTTCTTTAGAAAACGACCGGGGGAGGCCGCATCAACTACCTCCCTTCTAGTCCAAGTTAGGAAAAATGGCGCATCGGGGTGAGGGTTAGCCATGGAAAATTGTTCAGATAAATGTTGACGTCCTCATGCGACAACACAGCTCCAGTGTTTGATAGAGCTCCCCCCCCCCCCCCTGGTTCCATGACATTGCCCAGAATGTTATTCACTACCTATACATATGTCTTTCTGACTCCCTTCCTCCCCAACACATCCCCCTATTTCCTTCCTTTCGGCGTGGGCCTCATTCCCTTGTCCCGTCGCTCCCCTGCCCAGCTCAAACATCGCGCCGAACCGTAACCCTCCCCCCCCCCCCAAAAAAAAACGTGCTCGCCGCTGGTCTTACCGGTGAAGTAGTGCTCGCCGCTGGTCTTACCGATGAAGTAGTGGACGCCGCTGGTCTTACCGGTGAAGTGGTGCTCGCCGCTGGTCTTACCGGTGAAGTAGTGGACGCCGCTGGTCTTACCGGTGAAGTAGTGCTCGCCGCTGGTCTTACCGGTGAAGTAGTGCTCGCCGCTGGTCTTACCGGTGAAGTAGTGCTCGCCGCTGGTCTTACCGGTGAAGTAGTGGACGCCGCTGGTCTTACCGGTGAAGTAGTGCTCGCCACTGGTCTTACCGGTGAAGTAGTGGACGCCGCTGGTCTCACCGGTGAAGTAGCGCTCGCCGCTGGTCTTACCGGTGAAGTAGTGGACGCCGCTGGTCTTACCGGTGAAGTAGTGGACGCCGCCGATCAGGATGACGGCGATCTCGTGGCCGTGTCGGGCGATCAGGTCGAGCACGTCCTCGGTGCGGAACACGTCCTCGCCGGGTCGGCGGCGCAGCTGGATGACGGAGTTGGACGGGTCGTAGCCGCGGCGGCGCACCTGCGAGCCGACTGCGTACTTGTCGCTCGGGAACGCCTTCTCCTCGATGAGCACCTTGTGCCGCAGCGGCGTCGGGTGATAGAAGGCGATGAGCAGCAGGTGCAGGTTCACCGTCAGCCCGTTCATGACGGCCACCTGCAGCGGTGAGGGCCGTCAGGCGGCGGCCGGACGGCACACCACTCCGTCAGGCGGTGGCCGGCACGGCACGCCACTCCGTCAGGCGGTGGCCGGCACACCACTCCGTCAGGCGGCGGCCGGCACGGCACACCACTCCGTCAGGCGGCGGCCGGCACGGCACACCACTCCGTCAGGCGGCGGCCGGCACGGCACACCACTCCGTCAGGCGGCGGCCGCACGGCAAACCACTCCGTCAGGCGGCGGCCGGCACGGCACACCACTCCGTTAGACGGCGGCCGGCGCGGCACACCACTCCGTCAGGCGGCGGCCGAAGCGGCACACCACTCCGTCAGGCGGCGGCCGGCGCGGCACACCACTCCGTTATGCGGCAGCCGGCGCGGCACACCACTCCGTTAGGCGGCGGCCGGCGCGGCACACCACTCTGTCAGGCGGCGGCCGGCGCGGCACACCATTCCGTCAGGCGGCGGCCGGACGGCACACCACTCCGTCAGGCGGCGGCCGGACGGCACACCACTCAAGTCTCGGCTGCCCCGATATCGTCACAGACCAAACAGCGTGTACGAGCTGCTGCTCTGCGCCCGCAAGGCTGGCAGGACGGCATGGGCGACAATGGTGCGATCTGACAACCTCGCGCCGCCAACTTAGGTGTTGTGATTGGGCCTGACCTCGTCTGGATGCGCTCCGACCAATCGCGCGTGGGAGCCGTTGACCTCGAGGTCACATTTGGCGGCGGGCAGTACACCCATGAAGTGCGTTTGATGGCCCCTGCAAGGTAGAATTACAAACATGAGATCTTGAGGAGTCACAGCATCGTCGCGTAAACACTGTGTGATATTTCTGCCAGATTTGTAATAAGACATTCTAATATGCAGCAGCGCAAGGGGGTCGATGCAGAGGAAACTATATTTAACTTAGGAAACTTGGCGGCATCGTGTCAAGGAGCACTAGGGCGCCGAGAAGAGTGAGGGTTGGGGGCAGCGGAGGTCCTATGATGGGGTTCGCATGGGGAGAGATCTGGTAAGGTTCGCTCAATGAGGTAGGGATGCGCACCGAGCGTAACACAAAAACACGCTCACCTCCGCGTAAAAAAGAGAACTCTCTGCACACTATTTTTTAATTGATGACTTTTACATAGCTGTATATGAAAACAATGTAAAATTATGTGACATATTATACTCGGTTTTTTAAAATTCCTGTGTCGATGTGCGTTGAGTGGAGTCATGCTGTGTCCGGCACCATTGCAACATTGCAAATGTTGGGTTTCATCCCTGTGGAAAATAATTTATTGAACATAACACCATTCAAATTTCGTTATCTTCGAAACCATTACCTTGCATGACACTCATGTGATAGCCATCCACAAATTTCGTATTGATCAGCTGTGGGGTCGCATTCTCCGCCTACTTGTGCCACGTGCGGCCATGCTGGGTAATGACCAGAAGTGCCAATGAGATTTCAAATTTTTGAAATCCCATCGGCACTTCTAGTCGTTTCTAGTCATTGGCACATAACCATAGTCTAGTCTTCTCAAATTTTTGAAATCCCGAAAATCCGAAGTCTTATTTGGAAGTTGGACGGACTGGGCGGAAATCGTTCACCATAACTTTTATTTCTTTTCATTCAGCTTCAGTAAGGGTATGTAGTGACGCGAGAAAATTCTGGAGTTATTGCTTTTCGGTATTAATTATTTTATACGCACTTCCAAAATTATGGAAAAACCTGATTCATTGACACTTTTGAACGTGCAGCTGGCCCATCCTTGAACTTTGGAATGGACTTTGAACAAGAACGACTAGAAAACGGCACCTCTGGTAATGACGGCCATGTGCGTCAGCAGTGTGCAGAGTACGACAGAGGAATTTTGTTTGCAGTCTGATACTCATAGAAACGAAAAAAGGCACAGGATTATTGAATTTTGCCACACTCGTTGTTTTAAGCACGAGGTCGGTAACACGTCTCTTAATGTACCTCGTGATGTTCAGCAACACACTTCAATACATCCAGGAAGGGCCGGCAACAAACCTTGGACTGCCTAATTGGTCTTGAGTGGCCAAGTTAGTTTGCATCTAGCAGGAGGTCTGCCCTAGATCGAGAAGTCTAAGCTCAATTGCTGCTGCAACATGCTTTCAGCCTCCATACACCTCGATTTTAAAAAGAGCGAAGCACGGGTCAAAACTCACGGGCCATGGTTTCGATTCAAAAGGCTTGCCCCTAGCTCGCGTCGCAGGGAAGAGTATGTACGATGCGTGGCGACGGTGATGACTGCATCAGTTGCACGGGACAATAAACCCCAGACAGCCAAACGGAGACCATGCTTTAGATACAACAAAAAGCAGATAGATAAACGAATCGAAACGCAGTGCATATTGGCATTGTAACCCCAATGCTGGTTGGCGTTGTGTAAAACACAGCAGTAAACAATCAATGGAGGACAACAAATCACTCATAGCTTTGGCTTATTTTTGTGTTATGACGCAGTTCTTACCACTCTCCCCACTGTTGCAGCATTTTACTGCAATACTCGTCAGTTTTCTTGGGCTTCAGCCCCAGCGAGTTCCCGTTCATGTAAATTATATCGTCCTCAGGGTTGACAGCACTCAGGTCAACTGAAAAAACAGGCCTACGTCAAACACATGACAGAGAAAAACAGCACTATTCTACGTGCATCATATAAGCAGAGTATGGTCTTGCTTTCCACATTCAGTACGTCACAAAAATAACCATCATCCATCGGATAAAATAACCATCATTTATTAGCTACAAACTGTTTACACTTACCTCCCGGCTTCGTCTTCATTTTGGGAATTTCAAACTGGCTCCTGAAGGCGGCGAGGCTGTCGTGTTTGTCAAGGTTCGCCGCCATTTGTTCCGAGGTCACCTCGCACTGCCACATGGTCGCCAGGCAGCTCAGCGTGGTCGTCGGATCGCATGGGACATCCCCCGGTACCTGCAGCAAGTTCGCCGACCGCTGGCGTGAGCACGGGGCAGTCGGGACACAGAGTCGCTCGATGTCGCCACCGTCTGTCGAGCCGCCGCCACTGACGACAACTACATGACGACCATCCAAAGACATGCTAGAGGAACTCAGGCTGCACGTCCGACGAGCTACCGAAAGAAACGAAAGGGTCTGGTCGAAAGGATAGAGGTCGGAAATCCCAAAAGTGAGCTACTTTTCAGCCGAAGAGGTGGGAGCCATCCTTTGGGAGGCGCACTCGGTGTGCTCCATTGAGAGGAACGCGAATTACTAGTTGAAACCAGCACCGTTATATATAATTATTGTTTTCAACACAAAAAGTCGTAGTTTTGTCAGATTGCGTTGACATTGTCGTGATGGGAATAGCTCAAAATGTGACCTTCATAAGCCACGAAACGTGTGACTTTGTTTTAAGGTTATGCAAAAAAGTGCTATATGTTTCGATCGCGTAAAGACCGTGATCTATGATCCAATGCATCTCAGAATGTGTATTTGAGTCTTGATTATGATCTCTTTGTTGCCATACTGTCCTTTCCAGCCGCGAATGTAGCACTTTCAGACACCTAGCTCCCTAACGAGAGGACGCGGCCTCTTTATCCTCAGAGAGAGGGGGAGGCAGTCCTCCCTATCTCCACAACCTTCTTGCAGGAGAAAATATATTTTTAGAACATATTTTCACTGAGGGGCGCCTGTCTTCAATTGCTACCGTCACGAACTTTTCTCACATTGGTAGGTTTACATTGGTACAAATACGAGAAAGACACTACTAGGATTCCAAAAGACGGTGCGCGGATTTTCTCCTATACTGACCGAGCACATGCAATGTTGTTATCTTCCGTGCCTGGAGTTTAAGCCGCCTTAGGCGGTCAGATGGGAGTATCACGTGCATGCGACCTTTGCATGTAATAGGTTTTTTGAAGCGAAGGGCAGAACTGATATTGAATTGTAGTATGCGTACTACGACGTAATGAATTCCCTTGGTACTGCCTGCAATTTTCGTGCGTCCTCGTCAGTTCCCATCACATATGATACCTCTTCCACCGCCGTGTTCTTGCAGTAGCTTTAGCTCGCAATTTGATGCGGTTACACAATATTGCGTGTCTTGTCTGCTCATTGTGCACCCTGAAACATTCTGAAAGCATACGGCAGACTTTGAGGGATCAAAGGCAGAATTTGGTGGTACAGTTTAACGTGCCAAAAGGACACGGCACGGTCGAGCCTGTCCTCTGCTGTGAGCCTGACGTTTGGCACGCTCACCACCACCACCCGCGGATCGCCCCTCTCAAGGAGAAATAGCACGCGCCTAATCCTCGCCACGCCACTCGGCCACGGCTGGGTGGATCGGAAGGCAGGCGCTCTAACCAACTGCGCCGCCGGGGCGGGCATCAATTGTATTTGCTTTTAGCTTCATTACGCTGCAACATTTCACTAATGCAACCTGAACAGGTCCCCTTCATTCACTGATTCCCCTTCAAGTTCGTAGCATTCCTATTGCTTTCCGTATGGGAGCTGCGAATACCAACTCTACAGAGGCACACAAGGGCAGCGTCACCAGAGGAGCAAAAGGCCAATGCCCTCACCGCTTGCGGAGGGAAGGAATGTATTCACGCAGTTTGTTCTCCGTAATGTGAGGCAAAACCTTGGCAAAACTTGGCCAATGCAAAACTTGATCGCCTTTTCATGACCTGATCTGTCAGTTCAGCGGCTCAGCTGAAAGCAGTTCCAGCGCTCCGCAGGGGCTGCAGACTTGCTTCGCTTAGTGGTGATGCAGAAGAAGATTAATGCAGCAGCAGTGCGTCATGTGCATCGCCTTCGCCTCGATTGAGCAGGTTCAGCTCGTGCCGCAGTCCAAATGCCAACCTTAACGCATCACGCCGGCGAACGTCTGGCTGCGCCCAGAGCCGTGTAACAAGCGGTGTTGATGCAGGAGTATGGAGTATGTCACATACACCTGGAAGGAGTATGTGAGCTCTGTGATCCTCAAGCAGCAGGTCGTTTGAAAGTTTGTCGTCTCCGTAATGAAAAGCCATATTTACTTCAGTTATGATTTTTCCGTCCCCAAAGTAAAAAGGTTGGAATCGGACGAACAAGTCTTATCGTGGTGCGGAGTAAATATGCATGAAATATCACCCTACGCAGCTTTTCCATTTTACGTACACGTATTCATACCTTGATTCATCGTATGATCAACTGGTCTAGACTATGATATGCATTGTGAAAAGAAACTACGGGGCTGCGATAGCAAAGATCCGCCAGCATAGGACAAGCAGCGTCCTTCCACGCTGGAAGGGAGAGGGAATAGTGACTGTTCGGGTTAGGTCTTTCCAGCCAACGCCCACAGAGGCCAACGCCAATTTTGGGAAAGTTGTGGCCCCCAGCCCCTGCGCCATCCCCGGCTCCCGCGCCCCTAGCCTTGTCGCGGTGTAATGCATGTCATACGAGGACTTCTGCGTAACAACGATAATTTATGAGAACGCCAATGCATTATTTGTCACCCATTTTGCAGTCAAACGTTGTGATAGTTTTACCATATCTCACCCCCCCCCCCTAAATTGATGGCACCGTCCGTGCACGGTAATCCTGATCGGCCACCACCCACACACTGCAGCCAGATGTGTCGATTCCACAAATAAATCCATCTTGGGAATTGGTTTGTGCATGCCATCCTTCGTTCAGGTGCCTCTACTGATTTAGCAAAGCTGCGGCGCGCGGCGGGCTGGGAGATGTCATAGGATGGGTCCACGAGCGCGTGCTGTTTTTGCACGACGACGGAAGCTTAACGCTCGTTACTTAAACATTTCTACCAGTGTAAACTTTTGTGCCCCAGCGCGGCCTGCTCGTTCCGATTCCAGGAATCGCTTAGGAGCAAAACCGTAACCCGAGCGAGCCTCCATATCAACAAGTACTAGCCGGAAGTCGGCCAATTTACACTTTTGGCTGACTGATATCTTGGCGATTATAGATCGCACCACCGTGAGGTATATTTCATCGTTTTCAAGGCGTTTTAATGCGAGCTGTCTGATCAGGTGGCATGCCTCCGCATCTTGAAATATCACCGCTCCATATAACACGAGAGACGTATAATTGTTTAATCACAAAATCGATGACCAGGCTTTGCGGCGATTCAAAAGGCTTGTATTGACGCAGGGCTGGGAAGGAAACTTATTGCCCTGGCAAATAGGTGGTATGCGTAATATCCCGGCTATAGACAAATAGGTGTATGCTCTGTATGCGTAATATCCCGACTATCGACAAATAGGTGCATGCTCTATATGCGTAATATCCCGACTATCGACAAATAGGTGTATGCTCTATATGCGTAATATCCCGACTACAGACAAATAGGTGTATGCTCTATATGCGTAATATCCCGGCTATAGACAAATGGGTGTATGCTCTATATGCGTAATATCCTGGCTATCGTAAGCCATGACTACAAAAATAAGCGGCATGTTTTAAATGGATCGATTTCTGGGACTACCGCCCACGTTTAACGGTACTTATTGCGTAAGCCCTGACCCGCTCTATCCGATCGTGAAATGTCGTGTTCAAGGCAGAATCTGGTGGCGAAATGTTAATGTGCCGTAACGCGCCGTAATGTCCGGCACCGTCCATCCTAGTCTCTGACGTCAAGTGACCTTAGCAAGGCCTCTGTCACCGTCCGCAGGCCATCCCAGACAAGGGTAATGGTTGTTTATGATGATGCATTTGTCAGAAGGCCCATGTGGTGCTTTACGTTTTGACGCGTCGTGATAAATAGCACATACGGGAAACATAGTTACAAAGCAATCTCGTCACTGGCACGGGGACACACGCACACATGGACATGAACACATGAACGGCATATTGCCAAACGTTGCAAAATTCACAAGTCTGTGTTTGATTACATGTGCCGGCAGCATGGCCTGTTTCACGTGGCATCCAAAAGCCGGCGCTTGAGAGTCAACGCCCAGCCTATATTGATCAGCTCTACGCCCGGCTAGTTCAGTCAGCACCTTCCCGCTGCTGGGCAGGTTTGGGAGGGGTGCGGCGTTATGCACCTCTAGTGTCGTGTTGTTCGTACCTCTGTACCCTTTCCGATCGTGCAATACATGCTCTCGGGCAGAAAGCCATGAATCCACCTGTTTGTAGGCTTTTGAAGCACTGATCTAAGCAGCCAGATCGAATGAAAACGTGAAGCCAACTGCGTGCGCGGATTGGCTTGGTGTATCGGCCGCATCTCACTGTCATATCTCAAAGCTGTCTGCCCCGCATGTGCGACAGCAATCGACCACAGAGTGGCATGCGTAGTTTTGTCTTCAAGAAACCCATGTCGAATACAAGGCGGTGTAGCATGAAACGATAAAAATTGAGCGCGCAAACTGCGCAGGAGGGAAAACTGCCCATTTCAACTTATATATATATATATATATATATATATATATATATATATATATATATATATATATATATATGTATATATATATACACATATGCATGCATATATATATAGATAGATAGATAGATATACATATATATATATATATATATATATATATATATATATATAGATATATGTATATCTATCTATCTATCTATATATATATGCATGCATATGTGTATATATATATACATATATATATATATATATATATATATATATATATATATATATATATGTATATATATACACATATGCATATATATATATATATATATATATATATATAGATAGATAGATAGATATACATATACATATATATATATATATATATATATATATATATATCTATATATTTCCTTGCGTCAAAACATATCGTCGGGTACCATCGTTTAGAGGCGTATGGGCACTAGCTCATTGTTCGGAGGCGACTTTTCTGCAACGCTGCAATGTAAACAAAATTTTACCCCCCCCCCCCATTCAGCTAACGTGGGGAAACGTAAAATTTGTACCATGTGCGAAAAATGCCTAGCACCAGCCAACACCAGGCCGAAGTGTCAGCGATTCCGGCATCGCGTCAACACGAAAGAGAGAGAGAGAGAGAGAGAGAGAGAGAGAGAGAGAGAGAGAGAGAGAGAGAGAGAGAAGAGAGAGAGAGTGCGAGAGAGAGAGAGAGAGAGAGAGAGAGAGGAGACGAGAGAGAGAGAGAGAGAGAGAGAGAGGGAGAGAGAGGGAGAGAGAGAGGGAAGAGAGAGAGATAGGAGAGAGAGATAGGAGAGGGGAGAGAGAGAGGGAGAGAGAGAGATAAAGAGAGAGGGGGAGAGAGAGAGAGGGAGAGAGAGAGGGAGAAGAGAGAGGGAAGGAGGAGAGAGGATAAGAGAGAGGGAGAGAGAGAGAGAGAGAGGGGGGGAAGTGTGAATGGAGAGCGGAGAGAGAAAAGAGTGGAAGAAGGAGAGGGATATGGACGAAGGGAAAGAAAGACTGAGAGAAATGGTGGGGCATGAAGATCAAACAGTCCAACGGTCTTGTCCACTGTGACTCATATCCACCCAAGATGTACTTTTTTCCATCGCTTGGTTCACAGCTGCTCAAAATGTGAGTAATGCCAAATTAACAGCTTTTTTGACGCCGACGTATATTTAAGTTCGTCTAGGCAATGCCGGACCAGACTTATAAACTCTAGATAGGTGGAATACGTCATGAACATGCAGTGAATGGGCTTCCTATGACAAGACAGAACGTTGAACAGGCATGGCACAATTAAGAATAAAGTAGATGAAATTTGGAAGTGTTGTAGAATTAAGAGCGGTTGAAAATGTATGGTCTTGTAATAACAAAAATTCAGACTGTGACGCACCTCGCGCGGCCACCAGAAGTGGGAACATTACATGAAACAACGAGCCGTCTAATGGCGTCTGCCCGAAAAGGGCATTTCACAAGTGAGGCAAAAAGCTCGTATTTTCATAACCTGTCCCCCAGACCAGCCGGCATGAGCCAACGCAAAATCATAGACGCGCCAGTTGGATGACTACCTGCGGATGTGGATGAGCTCAGTAAAACCTTTACTAGTCGAAGTGCCACATTCGACATCCTGTGCTCTCCAGAACATGGTGGCCATGGTGACCTGACTCAAGGTCACCATGTACTGGAAAGGATGGGTTATCGTCTATGGCACATCGATTGGTGAAGGTTTCATGTTGATCAATCAAATAGGTTCACAGCATGGGGCTCGCTGCAACCGTAGTTCTCTGTTTGTTTGTTTTTTCGTATTTTTGGAGAGCTTTTACCATGCCTAAGGTCATCATATCCTGGGGAGGATAGGTTAAAGACCAAGCGGCGACGAATGGTGAAGGTTTGCTGTCGATCGGTATCATAAGCTCGGAGCATGGGGTTGCCAACAGGCTCAGCCGTCCGTTTAGACTATTCCGAGTATATCCACAAATTGCCCACAAAATGTCTCCCCACACGGAAGTGCTGGAAAATGTATCGGCCACTAGAACATATGTTTCTCTATCAACGCTGCATTGCGCGCAATTTCATCACAATCGACGTTTTGTGAATGCATATGCTGAAAAGAACTTTGAACGGTGAGAGCGTTTCAGTCTCTTCCACGAAGGGCAGGCATTGATATGAGTCTCCCACACTCGTGGGCGAGTGGGCGATTTTTTTACCCCCGTTATGTGCGGATTAAAGCAATTCAAAAGTGGTACCTATGGTTAGTAGCAGTTGACGACGGCCCTCAGCAGCTTCAGACGCCGCCAGCTGTCGTGGACTAGTGCTACACGCTGGGGCTGCAAGGAGCTGTAGTGCTGTGATGAAACATTGACAGCGCAACTTTGACTCGAAAAATGACTGAGATCAATTCCCTCCTTCTATCGTGATGGTGGTGCAGTGTCACTACCCGGTGCTATTATAATTATATTAGACGTAAATGACCCTGAAATTTCACCAGATAACGTTTTTGAAAAATGCCCCACTGGTGAAACACTCCCTCAAAAGTGGTGTTCCACATTTATATGAGATTTTGAACTGAAATAGCCACCTTGAAGGTATTTCGGCACTGTTCACAATCCCATGCTTTTTAAGCCCTAAGCCCCTCTAGTTTCTGAGCTAACCGCCCGCGAAAATGGGAAGAGTTTTTCGGGGAGAGTATCTCAAAACCACCGCAGCATTTATGACGTCGTGACGTCATTCAAATTTTTCCATTCCATAAGCGATGCGGTGAGCAAGACCCCAACCAATGTAGTTGTCGAGGCGTTCGTATCTGGCGTTCGTGAGCACGATCTTCAGATATAACGGCCATCGGTTGGGTCTCAATCAATATTGTGCAAGATACGATGACGTAACCAAACCATGACGCCTTCAAGAGCATATTTACTTTACAGAGAATTGTGCTGTGTAGAGCAGTCTTTCCGCTTAAAAAGTATTCCTTCCAAAGAAAGTGCTCCACATTTGTATGGGATTTTGAGCTGAAATAGCCATGTTGAACATCATTCGCTACATTTGACGGTCTGCCCTTCTTAAGGTCCAAACTTCTTCAGGTCCTGAGGCACACATCCGCCAAATGTGCGGACTGTTTCGGGAAGCCTATTTCAAGGGAACCCAAGCATACATGACACCCTAACAACGTCATCCAAATCCTGCCATTTCATAAACCATGCGGCGACCAAGGTCGGGAAAAATCTGATTGTCAAGTCGCTCATAGTTGGCATCCGTGAGCATAATTTCCAGATACACCGAATATCAATTGGCTCTCAATCAATGTTGTGCGAGGTACACTGACGCAACCAAGCAATTGCATACTGAGGAGCAATTTACTGTGCAGAGTGTGTTGTCTACAGCAGCCGTTGACATAGAAGTATACCAACTGTTAGAATCGAGCTCCTTGAATGATATCCGATGCTTGCTTGCTAGAATAAGAGCTTGGCTTGCTGTGTATATCTTACACTAAATGTAGCTCACTCCATAGACTCAAAGGACTTGATCACGCTTTTTTTGGTAAACGGCGGTTCGTGCTGGGCCTACCAGCGATGGACAAATGTTTTAATGCGTTTCTGCACGAAGCACGTTCCTGTATATGTGAATGTGCTAATGTGAAATGGCTACTTGATTGCGACATAGATGTTTAAGGATGACACAATACAATTTTGGAATTACCACCCATGTATGACGATGAGGTTTGAAACTGCGAAGCTGCCAAAAGCATTAGGTGCGATCGCACCGGATCAGGCAGGCTGGGCATTCCATTCAAACACACAGCCCCTTTGCACTTCGTAAAGGCTTCTCAAACCACTTCACAGTTTGCTCGCAAAAGCAGGTTTGCCGACTTCAACGAATACCGAAGGCCTCCAAACACGCTAAAAATCCTGTGAAGAGTCTTAAGCGCGAAGACGGGACTTGAACCGCCCAGAATGTCATTGGTCGGAGGCAAAGCTCACCTTCCCGTCGCGGTCGCTGGAGGACGATGCAGGATGCATTGCTGCTGAGAAATCTAGCAATTCAGAGCTTGCCTCGCTGAGATGTGTTGGAGAATGGCGAGACCGCCTTTGGTAAGGTAAGGGGAAGGCTCGGGAGACAACCAAGTGTTCTGGATCAAAAAGCTATCCCCTGATTTCACACTTCTATCTTTAAGGCTGATCTGCCATGGCTGCTGGCTGAAATTTGAGCCTTGCTGTGCCAGCAATAGCGGCTGGCATTCGCAGTTCCCTTCACATAATCCACAGTACGGACATTAGCCAACCACAGCTGAGGCACCCGACGACCAATCAGCCGCTTGGGCGTGGGGGGCGTACCGGGTAGAAGGAGGCAGGGCTGCTGACATCACAGCAGGCCGGCGGGTCCAGAGAGCATGAGTCCTGGACCGGGGAGCCACGAGCAGGCCATCCCAATCGGCGTCACATTGGACGCGGTGGCCGGACGTGAGCCAACGTACCGCCGTGGCCGGACGTGAGCCAACGTACCGCCGTGGCCCGACGTGAGCCGACGTACCGCCGTGGCCAGACGCGAGCCAATGTATCGCCGTGGCCAGACGTGAGCCAACGTACCGCCGTGGCCAGACGCGAGCCAACGTACCGCCGTGGCCAGACGCGAGCCAACGTACCGCCGTGGCCAGACGCGAGCCAACGTACCGCCGTGGCCAGACGCGAGCCAACGTACCGCCGTGGCCAGACGCGAGCCAATGTACCGCCGTGGGCTAGGGACACAATCGAAGCCTGATTCGGCGTGCCGTGTTTGCCACGCTAGCTAGCGGGCATGAGTCTCCGATTAAGGGCTTAACACATATTTGTAGGGCGCCACCACCGGATAGCGACGGTGGGCACAACCGTCCACCATCGCCACAGACAGGCTATGCAATAGGCTTGGTCGGGTGTCAGGCATGTGCTTTTGCGCACCCTGATATTTTAGGAGGGCTCTCGGAAGCCGTGACAGGTCTAGTGCACACCGCATTGGTCAGCAGCAATAATGCTGCCAGGAGCCGGCCGTGACCAACAATGTAGTGGGAGAGGTGAAGCTTCAGCTGCGAAAGCATTCGTCTCCCTAAACAACTGTAAATGGACTTGCTCGCAGCACATTTTTTCGTTGGCAAAATTTCCTTTGCTCAATTTCCAAAGGCAAATACGAGTATCGCAGAGCCTCGTGCGCGAACAATCTCCGCACACAAATAAGTATTTGAATCCGCGAGTGCTCACACACGAAACTTTGCACACCGGATCCTTCGCATTACATCTGGTCACACATGCATTTCTTCGCATCACGTTTCTTCGTAGCATATTCCTAGTACACGATGCTTCGAGTAACATCCGCCTGCATGGCTGATTCTTCCCATCGCATAGCGTCGTATCGCACTCCTTCGTAATTGCGATTGATTACGCCGTCCTTTCCCGCGTAGGCCATTTATCATAGAAATATCTGGTAAACAGGGCAACATCTTTGATATTTCCTTGCATGGACGCTCCGTGGCTGCTTGCTCCCGTCACCATATTCCGTTGCTGTTCCTTACTGTTGCGACACACACTTGGGATGTCCTTCCACCCCGATCGTAATTGTATCATTACCAATCTTCAGACATGACCTCAAGGAGCTGGTGAATGGCGTGACTTTCTGCTGCCGCGTTTTCTCCAGTTCAAAAGCTAAGTCGAGTGTTTGACACTTCAATCAATCACAAACGACGCCGCGGGCTTGCCTGACGACGCAGTCTGGCACAGTCTGTGTCAATGTCACTGTGTCAGACTGTACCAATCACACGCTTTGCCTGACACGGCCCATTGGATCACCCGACGAGATGACAAAGGCCACGCCATTACAGTCACGTCGATTCACTTCACTCGCCCGTTTGACGACGTTGATCTCTCAGCCCTTTTACACAAGCTTCCATGTTACGGCGTGAGCCTCAATGATTTAAGAGCTGCATTGCTGACCGGAAGCAAATGGTAAGGGGAAACCCCTCTCCCATTGCCGTCACAAGCACACTCCTCGATCTTAGTGAAGCTTGATTGGCACTGAAATCGAGACCTGCTCACTCGCCGGAACCGCGTCGGGGTCCACAAATTTTTGAACGACGCGAGCTCCCGAGGCCCCGTTTACACGGCGCGCCGCTGTCTGTCAGCGTGCCGCCCTGGCGCGGGAGCCCCCAGCCCCTCCTGAGGCCCCGTTTACACGGCGCGCCGCTGTCTGCCAGCGTGCCGCCCTGGCGCGGGGGCCCCCAGCCCCTCCCGAGGCCCCGTTTTCTCGGCGTGCCGCTGTCTGCCAGCGTGCCGCCCTGGCGCGGGAGCCCCCAGCCCCTCCCGAGGCCCCGTTTACACGGCGTGCCGCTGTCTGCCAGCGTGCCGTCCGGGCGCGGGGGCCCCAGCCCCTCCGCCTCTCAGGCGCGCACGTCGGCAGCACTCGTTCCGCGTGGCCATTCCAGGATTGCCTCGCCTCCGGCCAACACAGCCTCTGGTACCTGGCGTCAATTTAGGTATTTTCAAGCTAGACGAGATCTGAATGTGATAAGCCTTTGGGAGGCGTAAGTGTATGTAGCTGTTCACAATTTCTTAATGTTTGTTCATGCTTGCGTGGAGCAATGTTGAAAATTGAAACTGGAACTGAAAGTAAAACTGGCCAATGTTAAGATGGCTTGATGATTTGGAAGCGGAATGTTCACCTACGTCATACAACTGGTTTCACGTTTCTATCCGGCCTGGTTGCCAGTATCTGACGCCAATCTCTAAAGATACCCCAAAATGGGCGGATGGTGATGGATTTAACACGATCACTCGTGAAATTCGAGACACCATAACCCACACGTCAGGTGGTACGCTTGTCCATGTCCTCCTTCAATACTGGTTGGTATGGTCTTCTTGCGACGGCTGGTGGACGAGGTTTGGGCCTGTTTTCCATCCCGCAATTCATCTGCACTCCCGGGGAAAAACCTAGTTTAGAACGCTGCATGCATACACACGTACACCACTGAAGCACACACATAGCCACTGAATCCACCGCAAGAGATGTGCAGGTACGCAGACCTTGCAGACGATTTGAGTTTGAACCCATCGCTTTTGAGACTGGGGGGGGGGGGCTGCGGTCCATCCACCAAGACTTCCATCAGAGTTGAGATTGCGGCTTGTTTACATATATGGAGATTACCTTGAGGCTGGCTGGCTCTGGCAGCTGCCATCAATCGTCTTCATTCGTGGCAATGCCGCCTCCGTGCCTGCCACAACAAGTTCTTATAATACGCCTGCCAGCGCACATCACTGACCCGCGCCCAAAGGCAAACAGACTGTGGTGAACTGGGCATTACATCCGGGGGCAACCAACATCATGAGCCCGTTTGATGGAACGCCTAACTCGTCGCCACCTAAGTGTGAGCTTCCTTCATACTCTTCGGCGGTCTGTCACCTCCTCTCAGACTTGCATGGCCGCCCGGTGAGGTCAGGCTCAGAGTGTCGCCCTCCGGTGCTGCACGCCCAGCTGAACAAGGCCACTATAAAACTGAAGAGCACCCGAACGAAGCGGAATGGGGTGCAACGGGCCGAGTCGGTACGCATTTAACAGAGGAACCGGAAGCAGCTATGCCCGGTCGCCTGCCCAGGCCTGGCTGCCTCCCCGTCGAGCCGCCCGTGGATCATTTGCTCGAGTGAAGAAGGTGGTAGCGCGCGACTCGCAGGACTCGGGAACATCGGCAATACGTGCTTCATAAACACGTTGCTGCAATGCCTGAGCATCACTCGTGCCCTGCGTGACTGCATCCTACGAGATGAGCACTCGAGAGACATCAGCACGACCACCTCTGCCACGAAGGGTGCTCTCATCAGAGCATTTGCCACGCTTATGCGAGGTCTTTGGAAGATCCCAGATGAGGCTTACCGGGCACTGACTCCCTCCCAGCTAAAGGCACAGTTCCGGCAATTTGCGGCCCGATTCATGTGTATCAGCAGCAGAACACATGGCAGCTCCTGAGATATCTGCTGGGGGGGGGGGGGGGGGGCTCGCGCGAAGAGGTGGGCCGTGTCAACGAATAACCCGACCACAGCCAACCACAGTGATGACACTCAGTGCTGCCCAGAAACCGCTGGAGCCCTGGAGGCGTTTCACGCTCACGTCATGGCGCACGGTGTGTGGTTACGCGTCCGTGACATTTAACCCGTTCTGGGCCCTGAGCCTTCCGATCCCATCCATAACGGGCCAGTTGCAATCGCTGGACTGCTTTAACCTTTTACCAAACAGAGGCACTCGACGGAAAGAAAATCCGGCATGCTCCATGTGTCAGAAGCGTTCAGAAATACTCAAAGAACTTCGCGTTTCAGAGGTTTCCGCACGTCCGCGTAGTATACCTGCAACGGTCCTTGCTGCAGCAGGATCAGTACAGAAACAGACTCGATACTACCGAGCTCTTCCCCACAGTGGTCCGTCGCCATACTCTGCCGTACCGGGAGACTGGAAGCACAACCTGTGCAGCGTGACATTACTGCGCCGCCTCCATCCACATGCTATTTATTCACATATCAGCGATGCGCCCGGATAAGTTTCTCTCGGCTTTAATGTTCGCCCACAGTGGCAGCTCCCTGTGCGGGGCCGCACACTCGGCCGCGTTTGCAAAGGCGTGGAGCCTGAACAAATCGTTTCCATTACATGTACAAAGGGTGTCTTTCCGCTACCTGACAAGCCGTGCTCGTCGCTAACGCGAGTTGTGACCGCCACTGGAGGCAGATGGGCGTGAGTTTATGCGTTGGACCGTCGCGGAAGTAAACACGTCATAGTTGTAAAGTTCGCATTCCGCGTAGCCGTCTGCGCTGTGCGTCGCTTGCACTAATCAGAACCCGTGCACCCAGCACGGCGGCCCCTGTTCCCAGGCCAGCGTCGCCTCGACCGGGTCAGATACACACCGCACGGCCTGTTGGACCCAGTGCACAATCTCCCAACCGAATTGACTTGGTGGCCATTAACCCATATGGAGAAAAGTATTACCTAAATAAGATATTCCTCCCCAGCCCCTTCGTCTCCCTCTCGATCAGCCTCAGTCTTCAATCCGGCCAACAGTCTGCGTCTGCAGTCTGACAGCAGCAGTCTCGGTGCACGGCTGAACGGCCACCTGCCAAACTTCACTCTGGCAAGATGTCCTATGCGCTGCAGACAGGACACCCTCCGACAACTGACCTCCGATGCTTGAGACACCCAACTGTAGGCGCCAGACCGCGCCCTGAGGCGCGTCAGCTCGGCGAGACAGGCAGATCGGCCGGCCGTGTCCGCTCTGCCGCTCACCAGGCCCTAAAGTTCAGCTGCGCAGGACTGACCGCCCGGGATCGGCCGGCCGTGTCCGCTCTGCTGCTCACCAGGCTGTAAAGTTCAGCTGTGCAGGACTGACTGCCCGGGATCGGCCGGCCGTGTCCGCCCTGCCGCTCACCAGGCCCTAAGGTACAACTGCGCAGGACTGACCGCCCGGGATCGGCCGGCCGTGTCCGCTCTGCTGCTCACCAGGCCGTAAGGTTCAGCCGCGCAGGACTGACCGCCCGGGATCGGCAGGCCGTGTCCGCCCTGCCGCTCACCAGGCCGTAAGGTTCAGCTGCGCAGGACTGACCGCCCGGGATTGGCCGGCCGTGTCCGCTCTGCTGCTCACCAGGCCGTAAGGTTCAGCTGCGCAGGACTGACCGCCCGGGATCGGCAGGTCGTGTCCGCCCTGCCGCTCACCAGGCCCTGAGGTACAACTGCGCAGGACTGACTGCCCGGGATCGGCCGGCCGTGCCCGCCCTGTCGCTCACCAGGCCCTAAGGTACAACTGCGCAGGACTGACCGCCCGGGATCGGCCGGCCGTGTCCGCCCTGCCGCTCACCAGGCCCTAACGTACAGCTGCGCAGAACTGACCGCCCGGCAGCGACGTCGCTCAGCGCACCTTCTGCTCCGCCAATCGTGCAATGTTACTGTGGCGAGAGCGCAGGCACGGGTGCTCCAATGTAACGTTTGGGGATACATTCGCCATCACTCCCCACCATTTTATTGAGCTCCGATTGTTGTACACGAATAATCTCTCTGTTGCCCCCGATGAGTCATGTGTCAACCAATTATAACCCTTACGCCAATGAGGTTTAGCAATAACAACACACATGGCAATAGTGCCAATCCCCAAAACATTCGAAAAAATCACCGCGCAGCAACAATGAGTGGTTGCAGTTTCCAACACACTTCCAACACCAGCCCTGCACACAACACAGAGCCCCCGACAAAGCACGCTTCGGTCACGCCATGTTCCACCCGCGTAGCAATTAACCCGCCTCGGCCGATGTCGCGGACGTAGCCCTGCGAGAGCCCGAGCAGCTTCCACCGGCCGCGCGTGCCGCGGGGTCTCCTCTCCCGCTGCGGACGCTGAACACCGCACGCCGGCCCGCGCTACGACCGTATCACCGCACTGGGCGCAGAGTTCTGAGGCACCGCCTCCCCGCGCCGGGAGTACACGCCATCCATGTG
Organism: Pollicipes pollicipes; assembly: GCF_011947565.3. Lineage (NCBI taxonomy): Eukaryota > Metazoa > Arthropoda > Thecostraca > Pollicipedomorpha > Pollicipedidae > Pollicipes > Pollicipes pollicipes. Next base: position 88,116 of record NW_023596151.1, read on the forward strand.
ACGGGAGGGGGCATCACCTGCCAGTCAGAGCCGATGGGGGCCGAACGAGCCCCACATAACATTCACCAGGTCACATGGCACGTGCAGTGTGTGACTTTGTTAACAATCAACGCCAAGTGTCAGTGTCGGTGTTGGCGCGCTGGACGACGCAGAAATTGCAGTGCGTCTGGAATCACATGTGTTACACGCGGAACAAATCGCAACAGCAAGCAATGGCGGGAGCCGCTCCTTAAGCGCGGCCTGAGACGGGATATCGCACGTGCGCAGCGCACCAGCAGACCGATGTGAGGCCCCGGCCGTGACTGCCAGACGCCCATCACATCTGGCGGCCCCGGCAGCCGTACTGATGCCCTCCGCAGCACGTCTGCAACCGCTCCTTGAGGGGTCAAAGGCAGCGCCGCCGAGTTCTGGGCGCAGTTTCGACGAGCGCTCGTCGAGTGGGAGAAGACAGAGCGCCCATTGCCTTGGAGTTGTCCCCACGAGCCATTACCGGGTGTAGTAGACTCGAAAGTAGAGCGTCTTGGAGCGCCACATACTGTACGAGTTGTCGAACTTGAGCAGGTATACGCCCTGTGAACACAAACGGGATGTGTGCTTGGTGGCCCTGGCCGACGCGCATATACTTCTTACTTATTAGTGTTCGCTGGCCCGTGCAATCTAGAAATTGAGCTGTGACGACCTAGTCAACAGCTATGGTCATCAGCTCGTGCCAACGACAACACAGGCTATCACCCAGTGCTAGCTACAACACAGGATTCGCCGCTCAGCAACAGTGACGCTGCCCGGGCTGCCACTACTTTCAAAGTTGTTCCTTTATGTGTACGCAGTTCAGATTACCAAAAGAACCCCACATCGCGGGCAAAGGCTCCACTCACAACAGAGATAAGGCCAAGTACATGAGCCTCCAACATAGTTTTTGTTGGGCACCACGCTCATGCGACCACCCAAACAAAAACAATATGAGCCTGTGGGCGTGCTTAAAAAAAGAAGAAAAGCTTACGCGTGATACGTGACGGCGAAGGTCAAGTGACATCAAGTGATATGAACACGGAAGGCCTTGCGCCGGTTTTCTGCATTTTTTCTTGCCATTATGAGTCATTATCAAACACGACCTTCAACAAACCGGCTGGCAGCGGGTAAACGAAGATATAAAACAAGCCTCGCAATATATAATCAAAATGTTTCACGTTTACAGCAGTGGTCGCAGACGCAACTGGTCAGAGACATGTGGCCATGGGCACCGCTGGGAACGTGAAGCATTTTCATAAGAGGTACCTCCTGACATGTTACGGGTGGGCAATTTTCAGCTTAAAATCTTATAATGCGTCATAGTTTTTCAGCCCGCACTAATGGCCACGTACTCGAAGACCGAAATAGCTAGCTGGTGGACGCCTCCCGATCATACCCAAGTACAGCGTAAGGAGTATGTTCACCCAAGCGATGTTAGATTACCCCGTCTGAGACAATCACCACTCAAACTGTGGACGTAAAAGCCTGAGACAGACCACGGGTGACAACCCATATACACCGACAACTGTGATGACACCGTTCGGGACTGAAGCAGTCCCCCTTCCCCCCCACCCCCATCATACTTGGCAGCTACAGTTCTCGCATCATTTGAAACAGTCGTGACACTCAAAACGCATCTGGGAACGCCTACGAAACGCATCTATGTCTATGACTGTCTATGACTATGGAAGCATACTGGGCCCTTAGTCGGCAGACACTGGTCATCGGTCCCCGAACCGTCACATCGCTAAGCTCAACGGACATCGGAAGGCCAGCAGGCAACTGGGAAGAAGACCCACCAAGCGGCCTTGCCATAGTCTTGCACGGCACGGGAATCCCCCGCCCTTCTGCCTCGTTTAAAGAACCGAGCGTAAAATCATCCCTTGAAATGTAACGACACCACTTGGTTGGGCACGCAACACGCGATGCTTAGCAAGTACTCTTAAACCCAAACCCAACCGAGCAAATCAATGGAGCCAAATTAATTAAAACAAAGGACGGAACAACTAAGCGGCTTTCCAATTGTCACCTTCAAAGCAATTGGGTCCACAAAAGTCTTGTCTATTTTTCCTAGGACGTGCAAGTATTCTGATCCCCACAAGTATTGTTTCCATTCCATAAAAATTCCAAACATCTAAACAACCGCCGCTTCTGCGCCATGCCGCCGGCCGTTATGCGAAGGACTCAGACGTTGCCACAATGACAACTGGCTACCATTACGGGTTTCGGTGGAAGCGGACCACCTAAGCTTCCACCTTTGTGCTCTGTCTTTCACATGTTCCGTTGGGCCACTTGCCACGGTGTGAGGTGACTGCCGTGACAAGCGCTGGTGTTGCTCAAGGAAGCTTACAGACTTGACAGATAATTTGTTTCTCTGTCTTACGTCGCTTTCCTGCTGCTTCTGTATAAATCTATGTTTGGCTCTCCCCAGCGCAGTGCATGTCCACTCGCGCCATCACGTTATCTCCCGTGTTTTTGTGCACCACATATTATTCGCCCCGATGCCTGATCATCCGAATGGGGTATAACCTGCATCGTTAATCACAATCGCAGCACCTTCCATATGCTTCAGAGTATGACATAACACCAAAAGGAAGGGCAAAATCAGCGAGGCTCGAAGGGATAATAAAAATATAGGCCCCGAAGGTACCAACACGATCGATCACTTTGTCAGCTACATCGGATTCAGCTTGACAGCCTGCCTGCAAGCAGCAAGGGGGACTTAAACACTGCCAGCTCTCGCTCCTGTTCCTCACCAATTTACAGCTTTACCCCAAACGCACGCATCAACGCTCACACATATTTACTGACTTCAAGGTCGGTTTTGCAAGCAACAAATCGGAAAGCATTTGAGCCTACGCAAACTTCCCCCATTCCTGCTACTAACTTTTTAAATGCTGACCATCTACATGGCAATGGGTAGTGCTCTTAAGTCATCTTTGCCACAAACCGAGCTGACCTCAAGATGGCGGTGTTGGCGTGTTTGGTGCACGGGAGCCCGCCGCGTAAGTGTGCATACTCTGCTCCGCTTATTCTAGTAACCACCTTGAAACATGCACGCGCCATCTGCAGTTGCCGTAAAGGTCTTACCAAATCTACACGTGTTTGCGTTCACAGAGGTCGGTCCTTTGGTGCGCGGGTCACCGGGGTTTGCAGCGCAGTGAGGTGACCCCGTTTCACAGGACACTGTAAGCGGTTCACCTCTACTCGTTTCCAGTTGACGCAGTAGAGCCGTATCATATGTCGCCTCCTACGTTGCACCGTTTTGAACTGCGCATTTTCAGCCAGATGGTACTCTGTTTATGAAACCGTGGACGTGGTTACCGACACGTGCACGTTCAGTAGAAACAGTAGGGACTAGCTTCGAGTTGGAGCTTGCGGAAATGATGTGCTACGCCGTGATGTCACAGCGGCGTAGCCACCCCGCGGGGCGGTGGATGCAAACGAACCTCGAGGTCCGTTGCAGTGCCCGTCGCGAGAAAAGAGTGTAGTGATTGCGAACTTTCAAGCATTCTAACGGACTCAAGTTTACACGCATGAATCGGCCAGTCGCCATTGCTGTGCAATTCTTACGAATTGCTCTGACGTTGAGCTGGCTCATATTGAGTGTAGCACAGCTTGTTGCTGTTTGACTAATACTGAATGTAATACGTGTTTTTGTATTATTTCGCGCATCAATGGCCACACAACTACACATTACCCAAAATGACCAACTGAACTGTTCGGCAGCGATGCCACCATTGGCCCTTCCCTACAACACAATGCACCCATTTATGGACCCGTGTTTTTTTTTTGTTTTTTGTTTTTTGTCTTGTTGGCTGGTCTTGAGTAGAGCTGTGACTGTGTGGCAGGGGTGTTGGGACCAGTCACGCCACACACGGCATCGCAGCCGGGGCCATGGGCACGCTACGCTGCACACACCTCTGCTCGTACCGACGGCCTCGGGCGGGTCACGCTGCGCTCACCTTTGCCCGTACCGACGGCCTCGGACAGGTCACGCCGCGGTCGGGCGGGTCACACTGTGCTCACCTCTGCCCGTACCAACGGCCTCGGACAGCTCACACTGCGCTCACTTCTGCCCGCACCGACGGCCTCAGACAGGTCACACTGCGCTCACCTCTGCCCGTACCGACGGCCTCAGACAGGTCACACTGTGCACACCTCTGCTCGTACCCGGTCGGGGACGGGCCACGTCGCGGTCGGGCGGGTCACACTGCGCTCACCTCTGCCCGTACCGACGACCTCGGATAGGTCACGCCGCTGCCGCAAAATAAGCTGCTAATGCGCAAAAACTGTTTACGATTGTAAAAATATATCAAATGAAATAACAAGAGCACGGACCTTCGAGTACGTCCATAAGCCCCAGTCTACCGCGAACCACTGTAAAAAGACGACGGCTCTTTGTTTTGGTTCATAAATCATATGATTTATCACCGGCCAGGGTTTATCATGGTAGGCCTTCGCCACAGCGGATTGGCTGCGCTCGAGTGACTGGCATACCCCCCACCAAGGTCGCCGGTGGGCGCAGACTGTGGTGGATGATCTACCGACCCTCTTTTCATCAAGCCCATGGCCACATTCAGGCAGCCACGTGGCTGCTAAAAAAGGAGTCATTGCGTCATACACGCGGAGCGCGGTACGTGTTTATCCCGATCCCCAGTCGTGTGAGCGTAGGCGCGTTCAAATATACATTCCTTGTCGAAGGAGCAGATGCCCTGAACCCGCAGTGAGGTCCGTAGCTGGTGCCCCACGTTCTTAATAGAAAAAACATCGCGTTCGCGAAGACACGCGTCACCGCAACACGTGACGTGCAAAGCCACACGTCACATGTTTCGGAGTGCTCGACTCGACTGCAGCATCAGGGGACGATGCAGTTTAGATGGAAGAGCATTCGCCCCACAACCATAAGGTGTGGGACTCGAGACCAGCTGCTAGCCATGACATTGCCCGCCTCCGTTCCGCTGGAATCTGCGAGGGGGATGTGGACGCCAAACAGCCTCAGCTATTGCACCTGCCGTTACTGAGCCATACGCAGCAAAACGCCAGTCCATACGAAATGAACGTCTGCGCGACAGTGGCACATAATTCAATGACAATACCACATAATTAAATATGTGGCATATTAAAGCGACGCCACAATTCCGTACGAAGGCGCTCCTGCGCCCGGCGGCCGCCTGTCCGTCACACACCTGGGCCGGGTAGCGATGGCGAGCCGGCGTACACGGCCTGGTGGCAGTCGCGCCGGTACAACGGGCACCACGCAGGAGAGAGCCCGCCGCGACACCAGCTCCGGCTGCTGCGCCGCCGCTGCCGGACCGAGGTGACCCGGTCACGAGCGCGCACCCGCAGACGGGGCGCGCCCACACAGACGAGAGAGCACGCAGGAACAGACATTCACCCTGAGGGGTGTATCGCTGCTGCTGCGGACTATCACTCACCGTCCTCCATGGGGCCTTCCTCCTCGCTGACGTGGGACCGTCACCTGACGCTCCTTTGAGGCGCCCCACTCGAAGAACAGCCCGAAGCCCAGGTCGTGACTGTCCGTGGCGAACTCCCAGAAGAGGCAGGTGCCGTCGTCGCGGGTTGGTACTCGCACCTGGCCACACATGAAGGCGTCCCAGACGATGGCTCGAGGGCGGCTGGCGCGCCAGCGGAGCACGCCAACACCCCGGAACGCGTGCTACGCTGGCTCTGACAGCACTGCCCCCCCCCCCCAAAAAAGCGCTTCTTCCATTAACACTGCCGGGGAGTTTTTCGGTGACTTTCTCGGTCCTGACCTGTCTAGTGCGTTGGCACATGGCCAGACTCTAGGCAGCACATACATTTGTAGTGTGATGAGCCGATATTCGGATCTTGTTTTCGGATTCCAGACCCCTCTGCCTGTGTGCGCTCATCGCTCACATGCATGCCCGCGTCATTGCTTACCCTCAATTTAGTACCCTTGACTGCTTAAATTAACTTCGCCATTCGGCATGAAGCTGCCGTCGCCGATGACCTCATGGAATGGATAATCACATCCGCCATCAAAATACTAAGAAAATACGTGTTTACTAAGAAGAGCCTATAAAAAATTCTACAAAACACACGTGTGGCGTTAAGCATGGCATAGGAAAAATACAGCTAATGGCAGCTGGAGGGGGAAGACATCTAATGGCTAGCACAGTAGGCCCCTCGTGCGGCGCGGGACGAGCCAGGCCGACAGATGTGGGCTGTCTGTTGTCATCACGTAGATGGTGTAGACGAACTAGGGTAACTGAGCCAGACATTTTTGGTAACCGCTACCCATTACCCTTTATTTTGGACAGCACGTTGGAACGTCACCTTGGTATTCTACGGAGTGCCTGATATGATTGGAGACATTATGATCAGAAAAACACCACAAAAGGCGCAAGCGGTAATATTTTAGAAATAGGCGACACAAAAGAGGAATAGGGCTTTCGGCCTCAGGTTCCACTCACGGGTTCCGTCTATGCCGAAGGTCCGTAGTCCGTTTTAATTATTGTTAAAGGCCGGGCAATAGAAGCACTAGGTGAAACTGAATTGAGGCCATCACCCAGACTCCGTGAGATGACCTCGGCCTGGATGACCTTTTTGCCATAAAGCCGTGCTTGGAACAACTTGTCTACAAAATGGCAACCCATATCACAACATTATAAGTCCCAGACGTGACGTGTATATACACACACACGAGAGAGAGAGAGAAAAGAGGAGAGAGAGAGAGAGGAGAGGAGAGAGAGAGAGAGGAGAGAGAGAGAGAGAGGAGAGAGAGAGAGAGAGGAGAGAGAGAGAGAGAGAGAGAGAGAGAGAGAGAGAGAGAGAGAGAGAGAGAGAGAGAGAGAGAGAGAGAGAGAGAGAGAGAGAGAGAGAGAGAGAGAGAGAGAGAGAGAGAGAGAGAGAGAGAGAGAGAGAGAGAGATAGAGAGAGAGCGAGAGAGAGAGAGAGCGACAGAGAGAGAGCGAGAGAGAGAGAGAGAGAGAGAGAGAGAGAGAGAGAGAGAGAGAGATCTTGCGACCTCCGTGACCCGGAACCTCGTGACCTCCGTGACTGTGTGTGTGGTGTATGTGTGTGTGTGTGTGTGGTGTGTGCTGTGTGGGTGTGTGTGTGTGTTTGTGTTGTGTGTGGTGTGTGTGTGTGTGTGTGTGTGTGTGTGTGTGTGTGTGTGTGTGTGTGGTGGTGTGTGTGTGTGTGTGTGTGTGTGTGTGTGTTGTGTGTGTGTGTGTGTGTGTGTGTGTGTGTGTGTGTGTGTGTGTGTGTGTGTGGTGTGTGTGTGGTGTGTGTGTGTGTGTGTGTGTGTGTGTGTGTGGTGTGTGTGTGTGTGTGTGTGTGTGTGTGTGTGTGTGTGTGTGTGTGTGGTGTGTGTGTGTGTTTGGTTGTGTGTTGTGTGCGGTGTGTGTGTGTGCGGTGTGTGTGTGTGCGGTGTGTGGGTGTGCGGTGTGTGTGTGTGCGGTGTGTGTGTGGTTGTGCGGTGGTGGTGTGTGTGTGTGTGTGCGGTTGTGTGTGTGCGGTGTGTGTGTGCGGTGTGTGTGTGCGGTGTGTGTTGTGCGGTGTGTGTGTGCGGTGTGTGTGCGGTGTTGTGTGTGCGGTGTGTGTGCGCGGTGTGTGTGCGTGTGTGGCGTGTGTGTCGTGCGTGCGTGCGTGCGTGCGTGCGTGCGTGCGTGCGTGCGTGCGTGCGTCGTGCGTGCGTGCGTGCGTGCGTGCGTGCGTGCGTGCGTGCGTGCGTGCGTGCGTGCGTGCGTGCGTGCGTGCGTGCGTGCGTGCGTGCGTGCGTGCGTGCGTGCGTGCGTGCGAGTGCGTGCGTGCGTGCGTGCGTGCGTGCGTGCGTGCGTGCGTGCGTGCGTGCGTGCGTGCGTGCGTGCGTGCGTGCGTGCGTGCGTGCGTGCGTGCGTGCGTGCGTGCGTGCGTGCGTGCGTGCTGTGTGGTGTGTGTGTGTGTGTGTGTGTGTGTGTGTGTGTGTGTGGTGTGTGTGTGTGTGTGTGTGCGCGCGGTGTGTGTGTGTGTGTGTGTGTGTGTGCGCGCGGTGTGTGTGTGTGTGTGTGCGGTGTGCGGTGTGTGCGGTGTGTGCGTGTGCGTGTGCGTGTGCGTGCGTGTGCGTGCACAGAATAACGCATCATCATCCCAACAGTAAGGTTTCGAACCTTTTCACATTTGTCATACTAACACAGCACCGACTTGCGTTGATCCATGCCGGCCGTCGTCGTCGCTGTTGGGGCTTTACGACGCACTCAGCTGCTGAGACTATATGACGTCGCCTGCCTGCCTGCGTCGTCGTTCCAAGGTAGGAACGGCGGGCATCCTACGAAATCGAGCCCCATACTTCTGGTTTCCCTGACACGCGGCGGTTAACGCAGAAGCGTCACCCACTACATTATCAGCACCCTTGACCCAAACTGGATATTTCTGATCAGGGCACTACCCTGGTTGTCAAACTCTGCAATGCGTAAGAAAATCCACCTTTAATGCAAATTTAACAGACAGAGGCCCACTGGTGTAAAAATCGCACTTATTCACACACATTGGCGTCAAAAAAAAACTCCCGAATGCGACAGTGATGAGGGTGGTCGGGGCTTGCTGAAAAAAAACACTTGCTTTTGCATTGATCACCTATTTAACAGCTGTGCCAAAGTATTGAGGAAAACGGAAATATTTTGAATGGATATTAGTCACAATATGCAGGACTTCACGCAAGCGCAATTTCCATTGTCTAATGGCACTAGGGTTAGGTTACAGGATTTTGCATTCGAGATCGATTTTGAACAGGCTGGCATTGGTCGCTAGCTGGCCAATTACTGGCGAACCTAGCAGGCTGGGGCAGTTCTGAGATTCGTCATCGATGTGGCTGGTACATCCCTCCACGTTGTGCACTGGACCCACCGGCCGCCCCAGCACGAGGGTACGTCACCGTCTGCGCGCGCACACCCACCCTCACGTCTGCCAATGCGATTGTCCAGTGCCCCATCCGTCGGAATCGCCTGTCATGTCGCGGCGACGCTGGGCCGTTGAGATCCGAACCAAGTTCAGACACGTGTTTTCATTTTCTAGCAATTCGAAAAAAATCTCTTTTATGTTAACCAAATGGGAGAAGTGAAATAATAGTGGCACTGTCCTGTTGTAGGAAAAGTTCGTCCAATCAAACAGCCTGCGTGTCAGTGCCGAACAATGCATACAGTTGCTTGGCTTGGAGTTAATTTGACATGATGTGCGCCGTACGCCACTGGCGCCACGGCGCTGCAGCTAGCGCCGAGAGTGAGAGTCAGTGACATTTCCGCGCTCGCACGCGAGACACCTCCGTGTAATACGCATCGAAACCGGACAACAGTCAAACCTGTGTACAACTGTATCGCATGGTGCTGAAAACTGAGTGAACACGCTATCAGCTGTTGCTAAGACATCAGCTGCCGGAACGGGCAACGGCTGGACCGGGGCGCACGTGAAACTTGTGACATCAGATGTTGCATGCGTCAATAGCTCAACATTTCAGATCGTTTTCAGGACGGGGCAAAGCAAGTAACACACCGCTAACTTTGGACGACTTCTTGGACATTGCGTGTGAACGACTGGCCGGCCGATTTCAAACCAGTTGGAGAAATGGAGCCTACCTGTTGCCTCGCTAACCCATGTGATGCTGGTTTGGCTAACCGCCAGCCGCCAGTCTGTGGGCGAGCGTTGGCGCAGGCCGCCCGCCCCTTCCCCCCCACCCCGTCGCTGCGGGCGCCCACTGACCGTGACCGTCTGGCCCTGGCCGACAGTGGTGGCCGCCTGGCCACCCTCCGTCCGGGTGGCCGCCTTGAACTGCTCCAGGTCGCGGCGCGTCCACATGCGAGGCAGCTCGAGCCGCGGCGGCTCCTCTGTGCACGCAGGCACACGGTCACACGCCGGCCAGGCGGGCGGCGCCCGTGGCGCCTGCTCCGGCGGCACCACGACAGCCAGGACACCGCGCAGGCCGACAGAGCCGTTCAGTCAGACTCTCCTGGCTTTGCCAGGGACCTACATCCTGAAGGTCAATGCCTGAATAATAGTGATGAGAATAAATAACAAATCAAACCCCTGTTTATGACGCGTTCATTGATATGCGACACGAAACCGTCCCCCCATCGGTCGATACGCCTTCCGATACGCATGCACAGCTTAAACACGCTGCAGACTGCTGTCACCGAACCCGATGTCCTCGTTATCCCGCCTTCTCCCGGAATCGGCGTCCAGATGCCGGGCCTCACCATACGCCGACGCGACGGGTACGGATGATAAGGCGGCCTGCTGGCGGCCGTGAGGACCGGTCTCTGCCTGCTCGGGCGGCGCTCCGGGACAGCAGACCTCCGCCCCACCTTGCGCCTGCCCGCCGGACGTCCCGCCTGCCCCGAGACCGGAGGACATGAGACCGGGCCCACCGCCGGCCGGCCGGCAAGCCGACAGCTGGCTGGCCGGCGCCGGCGGCGGCAGGGCGCAATGGCCTCACGCGCACCAGACGCGGCGAGCGCTGATGTAACCCAGGACGCAGCCACACGTGTCACGCCAGCACGTGCCTGCTTGTGCAGCCAATGACCTTCGGGATCCCAGTCTCAGTGAGGGGAGGGGGGGGGGGGCACACGGTGGTCCAACCGTACGACATACTGAGACGTGGCGCACGAGGCCGGGAGGTCGCTGCTTGACCCGCGTCAGGGCACATGGCTACAACGAGCGACGGACGCGGACTACTATGCCGCCCGACGCGCCTCTCCGGACACATATAAGATGGGCAGCGCTAAGCACTGGTTCGGCGCCACCAACGTTTGTTCAGCTGACCGCGTCACAATACGCTCTCATTTGGAACTAAAAGATCTCCATGGCAGTCTTTCTCCCCCGTCTCCCTCGCGTGGAACAATGAAATAAAGAGATGCCACACGTCATCTGCACGAGAAGGACGCCTTCTTGCTTGCCCCACCGGCCTGTGCACGGGTCGGTCAGGCGACCGGTACGCACCTGCCTGGCTGACGTCAGCTGAACAGTTGGGCGGACTGATGGTCGGGCTGAACTGCTGTTGCTGTTGCTGCTGTTGCTGCTGCTGTTGCTGTTGCTGTTGCTGTTGCTGTGGTTGTTGCTGTTGCTGCTGCTGCCGCTGCAGTTGCTGTTGATACAGCTGCTGCATGTACTGCTGGTAGTGCTGCTCCTGCAGCTGCCGGATCAGCACCGCTTGCTGGACGGCAGGGAGGGGTCGCACTGGCTGAGCGGGCGCCAGCAAGGAGAAAGGGGGGGGGGGGGGGCGACGACGAACAGGCTGAGTGGGTACAGTGAGACTACACGCTACAGCACCACCGAAAGACGTTTGCGGTAACCCCCCTCCCCCCCCTTCCCACCATTTTTCCAACAGGCCAGAGCCATCCAGCACGCTGACATGCTAAAAAAAGCCCGTATAAGTATAATGACAGACGGAATGCCGTCTGCAGAACACAGCCATCGCCCCTCGAACAGCACAAAAAAACGACCATGTGCATTGCAAGACCCTATACATACACTGTAGACGTACACTATATATATATATATATATATATATATATATATATATATATATATATATGCATGTACTTGGCAGCATGCTTTCATTAATGCAAGTCTTGTCCTATGCAAGGACATCTATGTATCTAATCAGTTTCTTGTGCGTTTGCTCAATTGCTCGAATTAAATCCGAAAAATATTCCGCTGCCTTCGGTGTCGTACATCAGTTCGCCTGTAATCACTTAAATCAATTAAAGCTAGCTAACGTTGTAAGGACGTTCGTTCCCCATCCTCAAAGCAATGGAAGACAGTCGGGCGGAGAACATTTGAGCATAGTAAAATACGAAGCATGCCCCACGAGACAATCATTGGAGAGTCATCAGTCAGCAGACTATACATACGAATATGACATCTTGGTTGCCATCTTGTGACATCATATTCTTCACATCGATGTAGATGCGAGTGACGCATTTTTTGTCATGAGACTACTGATGCTGGCAAAAGATATGATGGCGGCAAGCGAATGCCCAGAGCGTTACCGCACGGCCGTCATCAGTTCGTTTGCGAGACGCGCTCCAAAATATTGCTCCAGCTGGTCTGGCACGCACCACGAACTTGAATGGTGCAGGCAATGCTCATCAGCTCATCAATAACGGTTACTCGAACAGCGCGATTGACGGAGATATTAAGTCTATCTTGAGTCGGCGAAGCCAGAAATCACAGGGCAAGAAACGGGCCCATTAACTTTTTCTCGAACTAAAATGTCTCCGCCATACAAGGTGGACGAAAACATTTTGCAAAACATCGTGAGGACCAATATCACGACTAGCGAAGACGATGAAGTACAACTTTCCATCTGCTACAAGAGCAAGACAACCAGCAGTCTTGTAATGAAACACGGCCTCATAACAGACTTAAGCCAACTAAAGCGCACTAACATAGTGTATAAATTTCGATAACACTACGGGGCCTGTCGGCTCCGCAACTCGACCTATATTGGAATGACTGCACCTCTTTCACGACGCATGACAATACACCTACAGGAGGGAGTACCAGACCAACATATGCGCAAAATCCCACAATAAAAACTCCTACGGTTTGACTTGACTGAAAACACCCGAACTCTACATTCATTTCCAAACAAACGCTTCTTACGAGCTCTTGAAGTCATCCTCATTGGAAAAAGAGCGCCTGACTTAAATAAACAGCTAGGTCATGCATCCCTTTGGACTTGTTCAGTCACCCAATGGCAGCAAGGTGATACGGCGCTTTTAACTTTCCAGTGTCAGGCTGGGTCGAAAATGTGTTGTGCATGCGTTTGCGTGTTTTGTAATTTGACCAGACCCTTGGATACATGATCTGCTGACTGATGACTCTCCAATGATCATGTCCCGAAGAGTGTACCTCGTATTTCACTACCTTCAAATATTTCCCGTCCGACTGTAATGGGGAACGCATGCCCTTTAAAGCCAGCTTTAGCCAGCTTCAACTAATATAAATGCCTACAGGCGGACTGATTTATGGTTTACCAAAAACAACGAAGCGTTTCCTTCCCGAAATTGAGCAAACGCGCAGGAAACTGACCAAATGTACATTTGCCCTTGCATATAAAAACATGCATGACATATATATATATATATATATATATATATATATATATATATATATATATATATAATGGCTGCGTATTTTGCGAACGTGCGATCGGTTTTAGAATATTGTAGCGTGGTTTGGACGGAGGCAGCCAACTCCCCAAGGGCCGGTTGCTCGGGTGCAGCACAAGTTTCTTGTTTGGTTACTTATTCACACATTGTACGGGCAATACAATTTTCTTCCTAATGGCGGCCTTCTGCTTCATTTCACAAACCAATCCCTGGCAGCACGAAGAGTGCAGCAAGATTTACTCCTTCTGAGAAGCATCTTCGAAGGTAAACTGGACCCTCAAATCTTGCTTCACTGTTTCCTCTTACTTGTGCCGCCTCGATCGACCCGCACTCGAACTCTGCTCGCTGTACCTCGCGCAGAGTGTGCCCGCTCGGACAGTCCAGAGCGGTCCGTTTTGCAGACTGTCAAGCGTTGGGAACACTTGTTTTGGCTAGCAGCACTAACGCCGACATCTTTCATGACAATTTTGTCATTTTCAGAGTTCACGTGATCAAGTATGTTTTAACTCTGTGGCGTCTCCACTTAGCGTTGAGATATATCAACCTTTAACTATGTTCGTGCTAGTGTTGTTGTTGATTGGAGCTTTAGGGCGCGCCGACTACTGTGGCCATTTTGCGCCCATAACAGCCTTCATGCTAGTGTGCGCTGTGTACTGTGCATTCGTTGTATCATATTTAAACGCCTCCGCCTGTTAGTGGAGTGCTGCTCTCTTGGCGATAAAAAATAAAATAAACAAGCAAGCACCTGTATGCGTATGTATACCACAGCCTGGAAGAATACAGACTACCAAGATTGACGGATCCCGAACCAGGTCGCCCCCCCCCCCCCCTCCCCCTCCAAACATGCAATAAAACAGCCGAATCTGAAAACACAGCTTGCGCCAAAGGCATAAACACTGGTCCTGTTTGTATAAACAAAAACAAAAAATCTGTCCAGCACTCGCCTTCTGGTCTTAACGTTCGGATAAACTATAAACAGATGCAATGACCTGATGTTTTGTGTCATGGCGACGCCATTAGGACGGACAACTATCACAACGGGGCAAAGCCGACTTACCCCGCCCGACTGGCGTTGATCGAGCACGGTATCGGCACGGACTATGGCATGATACGTTCCACGCTGATAAATATGTGGGGGTCCCTGTTCCTGTCCACTGTCCCTGTCCCTGTCCACCTCACCTGCTCCGCACTGCCGGGATACTGACGGTCCTTGTCCACCTCGCCTGATCCGGGTTGCCGGGGTATTGCCGGTCCCTGTCCACCTCACCTGCTCCGGGTGGCCAGGGTATTGCCAGTCCCTGTCCACCTCACCTGCTCCGGGTTGCCGGGGTACTGTCAGTCCCTGTCCACCTCACCTGCTCCGGGTTGCCGGGGTACTGCCAGTCCCTGTCAACCTCACCTGCTCCGTGTTGCCGGGGTACTGCCGGTCCCTGTCCACCTCACCTGCTCCGGGTTGCCGGGGTACTTCCGGTCCCTGTCCACCTCACCTGCTCCGGGTCGCCGGGTACTGCCGGTCCCTGTCCACCTCACCTGCTCCGGGTCGCCGGGGGTACTGCCGGTCCCTGTCCACCTCACCTGCTTCGGGTTGCCGGGGTACTGCCGGTCCTGTCCACCTCGCCTGCTCCGGGTCGCCGGGGTACTGCCGGTCCCTGTCCACCTCACCTGCTCCGGGTCGCCGGGGTACTGCCGGTCTCTGTCCACCTCACCTGCTCCGGGTTGCCGGGGTATTGCTGGTCGGCGTAGGAGCGGAACTGCGAGTATGTCTGCCGATTGAGCGCGTCCTGGATGTGCCGCCTGCAGGTCACGTCGACAGGAAATGCGCCTCAGACATTTATTCGGACATTATATCACCATCCAGGTCAGCATGTTTGGCGCCAGAAATCGGTTACAGTTTAGTGTCGTTCAGTCTCCGCTCCATCCCGTTTCAGTCACGGCAAAAAACTGATCGCTGTCGATCTCACGAATACGTATTCTTTGTCACATATCGCAGTTCAGTTGAAAACATTGATTCTCCTATTGTTTCCAGTGCGTTGCATAAATCGTCTGCTAGAATGAAGTTGGATCAGTGGCCTTGCCGGGCATGGCTTGCTTCGAGTACGCTGACGTTGCCTAACAGAAGTAGTCCCAACACAGGCAATTCGTCTTGCTGGTTAACCAAATGGGTAGTCAAATGCTTTAAACAGGGCGATCCCTACCATACCATGACACGGACGAACGCCATCACCGGGACGACCGGGAGGTTGTGTCGCCTTCCGCTTTTTAACGGCGGCACACATTCGTCTAGGATGTGGTTAATAAACACTACCACCATATGCCTCATCCTCCGTCTGCGGAGCACTGACCTGGTGTCGGTCCACCTGTTCGGCCCCTGTTCCCTCCGTCTGTGGAATACTGACCTGGTGCCGGCCTGCCTGCTGAGCTCCTGTTTCCTCCGTCTGTGGAACACTGACCTGGTGTCGGCCTGCCTGCTGAGCCCCTGTTCCCTCCGTCTGCGGTACACTGACCTGGTGTCGGCCTGCCTGCTGAGCCCCTGTTCCCTCCGTCTGTGGAACACTGACCTAGTGTCGGCCTGCCTGCTGAGCCCCTGTTCCCTCCGTCTGCGGAGCACTGGCCTGATGCGGAGCGCTGGCCTGATGTCAGTCTGCCTGCTGAGCCCCTGTTCCCTCCGTCTGCGGAACACTGACCTGGTGTCGGCCTGCCTGCTAAGCTCCTGTTCTCGTTGTCTGCGGAACACTGACCTGGTGTCGGCCTGCCTGCTAAGCCCCTGTTCCCTCCGTCTGCGGAACACTGACCTGGTGTCGGCCTGCCTGCTAAGCTCCTGTTCTCGCTGTCTGCGCGCCATCTCCTCCAGCAGAAGCCGACCCTGACGCAGTTCCTCCGCCTCCCGCTCGGCCTCGCTGTAGCGTACATACGACAAACGGAACAAGGTGATCATGTGGCCAAACAAGTGCACATGAAAACAGCTGCAGCACGCAGCAAACAACAGTAGAAATATCTGCCGCGCTGTCGTCCTGACTTGCGTAACAGCAATAAAGCAGCCACTCAGCAGTGCAGCGTGGCGGCGTTTTGCGTCAAACCTCCCCTCCCAGGCAGTGGTGTGGGCGTCCGGTCGTGTGCTATGTGTGTGGTCACGCACGCGGCCGCCCACCGCTTGTGCCGCTGCGCCTCTAGGTCGCGCCGGTGCGCTTCGGCGAACGAGCGGAAGATGGGGCAAACGCTGTCCAACAGCTCCACGTAGCGGTTCATGGCCGTTGACGCGTCCATGTCGGTCAGCTCCTCCCACGCCCGCCTGCCGGCACCGACAAGGGGCGTGACGGGGTGCGGCGACGGATACCCGGCACGGAGACGCGGTGACCGCGGCGGGTTTGCAGACCGTTTATGTTGCAGACGCTGTGTCGCAGAGGGATCGAGACCCGGCCATCAGTTGCTAGGAGCTTTTTGTCAGGTTTCGGGACATACCTACAGCCCTAGAGATATCTTGTGATGGGACAGCATGCACCTACAGCCCTGCCTGGTTAACGTATAGGTCCTACCTCGTTATGTCATATTTGTGCACTGTCGTCATGAGCAAACACGAATCAATCTAATCCCATTTGCGCACCGCAGGCTGCGCCAACTGTCGACCCATTTAAAACATCACAGTTTCTTACATCGATACAACCGCGGACAAACGCGTCAGCACAATCCGAGGATTTTCCAACAGTGACCATGACATCATGCGGTACGAGGCTGGTTTGTGTCTGTTCATGGTGATAACTTATCACAGTACATCCTCTTCGATTGCAACAGTGTCCAAAAGGTCTGAAATCCCAGGTCTCGGGCCACATAAATAGTGGTTAGCGTCCAGCCGCAATTCGTGGCAGTATGTTGTTAACCTAACAAAGTCACAGCCACACTCGCACAGTGTATGCTGCAGTAAGGACCGTCTGCAGTCTGGAACGCTTCTCCGACGACTATGCATCACGCAAGTGTCGTTATCCGTCAGAGTGGCTGGCGCGCTTCGCCACCGTTAGACTGGGCCCCACGTGAGCACCCGGTGAGTTCGCGGTCGCGCGGCGGTGACCTGGCTGCCTCACCTGCGGTCGCGTCCGATGACGTCCAGCACGCCCAGCGGCGGCAGGCGCTGCGCCAGGTAGGGGCCGTGCGCCACCAGCTGACTCAGCGCCGCAAATTGCACACGCACCGCGTAGCTCAGCTGAACTGCCTTACCCTCCTTCTCTAGAACGGTTCACACAGAAACATGCTGACAACGGGCAAGCATTAACACTTACGTATGCAAGTGTTCATGCCTCGTTTCCAGCCGCTCGCCTGGCAACCACAACAAAAAGGCGGCAATCACGCGCTCAGAGTTGGACTGGTGGCCATCTGACGTCTAACCCATGCCCACCTGGAAGCATCCACTATTTTACCCGAATCACGCAAACACCCACCATTGCGCGTACATGGCGCATACACTGAGTAATGAACAGGCAATGTAGGGGCGCTGATCTCAGGGAAAGGTGGGGGTCATTAACACCGTCATTAGCTCAAATAACGCACAAAAGGCCTAGCCGGGTGTTTCCTAACGTCGTTAAAACATTCAGCATCTCCTCCCTTAAGCATTCAGTTCATACCTGCCGCTGTCGCCCATTAACGTAATTTAAAGTAAACAATTTGGGTTTTATGCTTGATGAGGATATCATCTATTTCGGACACATAACAACGTTATGCGGAGACGTACCGGCATGCTCTGTGGCTTCAACCACCGCACGCATCCACGCTCTCCGGCGAGCCGGAATCAAAGCCCCACAGATTACTGATTGTTGGGAAGTGAGCAATGCATCACTAGATTCACTGCAGTTCAGCAATTTTGAATTGAATACAAGTATTGAATTTAAATGTAAGTGGACAAAGCAGTCCATTCAGGAAATTGATAGACAGTAGGCTGCAAAGGCATGCAAAACCGCGGGCCAATCTGAACAGTCCCTTAAGACAAACACTAATCAATGGTGTTCAAAAAGGAGTCACATCATCCAGCTCATTTCACCGCTCGTAACTACTGTGTAACTGGAACCACAATGTTTATGTGGGTAGCAGAGAACAAAACCAAATCACATGTGAAAACAGCTAGTAAGACTGGACCACACCTTATGCCATGGCTCTTAGTCACATGAAGATAAACAAGGAAGTCTGCATTCACATACCTACAATTTATCTTGCAGCATCTAACATATTGCCTTCAGGTGGGGGAAGGAGGTGGCATCAGGACCACAAGCTTATGCATGCCACCTTTACACTGTGCTCCAACATCAGCCAGACACTACACCTTCCTGATAATTACCACAGGACTGGTGCTCCTGCACTAAATGTACAGCACACAGATGCTCTGTGTGTACAGCACTTCAGCCTGAAGTACAGGCATGACTGTGCCAACAAGATGAGAATGTGGTGCCAATCAAACTCACCTTTGTAGAATTTGATTGCCAGCTGATAAAGTTGTGGCAGTTTGAAGCCCCATTTTTCAGTGACAACAGCATTTTTGCTTTGACAAGCTGCACTCTCTCGGGACTGAACATCTCCAGCCCCCTCTCGTGCAGTGTTCCCAGCTGTCCCCATGGTGCAGCTTGGGCTAATGCCTGGGAAAGCAGCGGGGTGTGTTCTTTTTTGTTTCTTGATGGTGGAGCACTTTTTAGAATCATAATTTTAACATCATCAAAGCTACAGCATACAAAGCTAGTTTAGTATGCAGACATGGAAGATTATTTTTAACTGAGGCCAAATATAATGGCAATCCAACCATGTAATGGAATCCAAGTGGTAATGTTACTTTTTGTAAGTGGTTAATGTCACTCTTGTAAGCTTAAGTTCACCATCACCATGAGAGATCTTGTGAGGCTCATAAGAGCACCTTGGGCCTTAACTCATCAAAGTTGAGAAATTGTGACAACCATTTGCAAGAAGTGTTCATGCAGCTGGCATGCTCATTAGCCAACAACTTCTATACATGATGTAAACAAAAATGAGAGAAACAAGTTCCAAGATGACCTGAGCTTGACCCAGCCTGATTTTAGATACTGATCAATGCTAATCTTATGGCACAGTAGCAAAACACAAAACAAATTTTAAGAGATACTTAAGCTCATCAAAGATGTGATAGAACACATTACAATTATGTGATCAGACTTCTGGTGACTATTCAAAATTGTGATGATTTGACCAATGATTACCTTCCATCATTTCAAGATTGTGAAGCTGTCATGTGATGCATTTGTTAAGCTGATGGGAATAATAAACTCATGGAGTGCAAAATGTTCTGACCACCAAAAGTGGAAGCATGCTTAAATTACTATTACAATAGAAGTATGCTTCAATTATTAACACAATTAGGACACAGCCAAGTCATGTAGTTTTTTTCTTGACAGGCTCACCAATAGTTTCTGCCTACATAGTAGCAGGACCCTGTACTTAGCATGTCAAAGCAAGGACCGGTGATGTGAAACTGGCTGTGTTCCACTTCCTTTGCTCGCAAAAAGGAAGTACAAGGTACTTTCCACCCAAACTTTACTTGTTTCCGGATATCAAAAATAAGGGCTCCAACCATACGATTTTCCTGAAAACTTGACATCTTATTCAAAGTATACTGTTTCGAACATTTATTCATTTGTTCCGCCTAAACCGTGAAATTCTCATATGCACTCATATATCCGTAATACCAGCGCCCGCCGCCCGTCCCAGGGCCGCCCAACCAAGGCGTCCGTGCTTAGCAGTACGGATGCGTGTTTAACAATTGCGGCGTGTTTCTCAACTAGCTGTAGCTCGTCCACACACGAGCCAGCTGATGATGACGTTAGCCGTCCGCCGATTGAACTGGGTTTCCTGCTCGAGAAAGCGTTGTCTCAGCAGTAACTCGCAATCAAAGGAAAATTGGGATGCCAAATAGTGTAGGCTTTCCACTGCTAGCAAACGAAACGAAATTCATGAGATTCACCTCTAAATAGCCTCATTTCCCCTGCTGAGCCTTGGGTTACCGGACTGCGTTGTTCAGTGTCTGTGCGCGCTAAACTCCGCCAGTTTTTGCACGAATCGGTACTAAGCGCGGTCCCCCCCCCCCCCCCCCCCCCCGGTACTAAACACGGATGCAAGGATATCTATGTTACTAAAGGAACAGTGTGTGGGTGTCCACCATTTGAGTTAGATGATCTGCAGACGGTCAGGAAGTTTTCCATGAAATTTGCACAGGACCAAGGCTCGCTTGCGGCGCGTGACAGAGTTGCGTCAAAATTCTGCATTTCGCAAAAATGAGCCGGTGCTGAGCGAAACAGGAGCGCAAAAATCCCCGCAAGTTTAACACGGGCGACGCCAATTTAACGATTCCGGTCGACGGCCCTACACACTTCGCTTTCTGGAGCCGTATTTTGACAATCAAGGGTCGCAACGACATGCAACTTGCACAGTACGATAGAGCAGGGAATGGGCCATCGTAATCTGGCCATTTTTTCCGCCACGTGACACCTGGCGCGTGCACACGTATTGACAAGATGAAATCGGCCGTTTTTGACGCGGTTTTAGTTTACCGTTATATCACGGCACGGAAAGATGGTAGAGCTCTTAATTTTGTTTCCTAACATTAACAATTTTCAGCGCGCAACGCGAGTTTGTGCAACGCACCGTTGCGCTGCAAATTGCATTACAAGTTGCAACGGGCCGACTTTTCAAAACTAAAGCTGAATTCAAGCCGCTACCGTCAAAATTATGCGTGATCTAGCGTTGAAAACTACATCAGCGTGTCGGCCGATTCGCCCCGTTTCTGATTCACTCTTTTGTTGACCGCGTTAAAAAAATGTCGCTCGCAAATGGGCCTAGAGTAAGAAGTTCCTGACGGCATTTCCGCCACGACGGCGTCAATTTACTGCCTCGACTCCCGGCGTAGGCCATAGGCGTTAAGGGTTAAATTGGACGTTCGCGCGGCGGGCTTTCGACTTTGTTCATTTAGCCACGCTTCAGATTAACACGCGCCCGGGTGGCCGGCTATATACCCTTCGCTCGGGTGGGGGTGAGGGGCCAATTCCCCCCCCCCTTTAGATCTCGGGAACTAAAGAAGCTACAGACACCAAATTCACAGGGCGTGTTGACCTGTACGTGAACTCCCTTAGGTCAAAGTTTCAGGTCCTTGCGTCATGACATTCGGGTCAAAAAGGTCAAACAAGGTCAAGTTACAGATTGACCTCCAGAGTGCTCCCAGAACCTAGATAACCGTTTCTAAGCCAAAATTCACATGCTCATGCAAGGTCAGTGACCTTGTTTGACCTTTTTAAGGTCAAGGTAACCAAACTCATGCAAGATTGCTTTGTGTTTTGAATTTGACTAAGCGACAAAGATAACGCTGGGCAGTATGTTCCTAAAACAAAACGTTGAGATGGGTCATTTTAGGTCAATAACCTATTATGACCTCTAAGAAGTCCATGGAACACGTATAATGCGGTTCCTGCTATTAATCAATTTGAAATGAGCACCAGAAACTGTCCGATACAGCAAGCCCTAGAGAAGCAAAACAGGGTGGTTTTGACCTTGGTGTGACCTTTATACCTGACCTTATGTCAATGTAATTTGCTCATTCAACTGTAATGTTTCCTAAGAAAGCATCTCAAAGACGTATGGCTTCGTCTAACGCTCCGCTGTTAGATCAGATGAAGAATCCCCTAGAAATTGCCTTCGCTGAAACCATGGCCTGATTTTGACCTGTCATAGGTCAATGACCTTACAAGATACACCTAATTTTTATGTCAAACGATCCGCTATTCAATTGTCCACAGATATGCAAAATTTGGCGCGGCTGCGCCGCGCCGTTTGGAAACCATTCCGGAAACACCTTCGGGGTGGGGGCAAGTTGAGCCCCACGCCCGAGCGCATGTTAAAGAACGAGCACCCAGGCGTGTTTCCAGTCTGTCCTGCAGTGGGCCTCTGTCCTAGGGCCTTGAGTGGGGCGGTGGGCGGGTCGTCGATAGGGGCGATCTCGGCTTAGACAAGGCGGCCGGCAGCGCGCAGTGCCTTGTGGTCGCCGTGCGCGCACAGGCGTGGCTCTTGTTTCCCAACATTTACCATCGACGCGGGTACACTTTCAGGCGCATCGCGAGTTTCTGCAACGCGCCGTTGTGCCGCAAATTACACGACAATTTGTAAGATGCCAAGTTTTAATAACAGAAATGGTACGGCCACACGTATGACACGGCACGGGATCACACATATGGATTTTGCTCTCCTCCACGGATTTGCATCTTTTGTGCCAAAATTCGGCACATATAGCACTAATACACCCGGGATTGGCGTGCTTCAATTATGAATGGGAGAAACGAGATGACAATGTTTGGTGGCACGTGCCACATGTGAGGGCGCCCATGTATTAAAGTATTGATATGCACAATTTTGGTCTTTTGAGGGGCTTGCACGTTTTCATGATATCTCAGAAACCAGAGAATAAAGCGCACAGCGACTGGCATGCTTCGATAGGTGATCTAACGGACAATCACTGAAACATATACGACGTCACACTGCACGTGTAATGTGACATGCGCACATTAGCTGTGAAACTGCATTTTGCCGATTTCGTCCATTTTTACGCTTTGCGCAGGTATCCCGCTCTTATGACACGAAGCAGCACGAGACTCTCAGCACACAGAGCACGGAGGTACTGGGGAGTGGCATGCATTTATAAGAAATCGAATAGATGATGGCGTTGTATAAAGTGGCACATCGCACGCGCTGCATGGATAGATAGGGAATCGAGCAAACAATCACGTGGTATAGATTGTAGCGCCACGTATGCGCGAGCCAGGAAAATTGATTTGGCCGCTACCGACCGTTTTTCGCTCTTCAGTACCATGCAATACTTTTTGATACAACGGCACTGCGTGCTGCCATCGTTCAGAAGACTGACAGTTGATGAAAGGGACAAAAAAGCACCGGCCACACCACCACGATCGTTCGCTCATACCATGGAATAGGTTCGACTGTGATGCGGATAGCGCAGGCGAAATGCGCTCACTCCTGCCGGCAGCCGCCAGAGGCCGCCAGCACCGCGCGCGGCCTGCGGCCGAGTCTTTTTCCACATTTTACGCGATATCTCGTCAACCTGGGCACCTAGAACTGTGATTCCAACTGCTAAAGATACATTATGAAAATTTCCAAATTTTGCACCAGCGCAGCGAGGCAAGCGCGCAGGCGCTTGTACGTACTAACTAGACTCGAGGACGCGTTGGTCGCGGTTGAGCTTCCGTGGAGGTGGGATGGGGCAGCGCATTTGATGACGTCACCAATCAAGGAATGCGTCACTTCTATAAGCCGGTTTAATGTAATAGTTACCTACCCTTAAGCCGGAAGTAAATTTCCTCCCACGGGGGTGACTAGGTCCGTCGAGGAAAAAAGGAGGCCTTGCATTGGCACCATGATTGGGACATAGAAAAGGACGCATCACAAAAAGTGATATTAGGCATTTGTGATGGGCGTTAAGGTGGTGTGTGGGTCCATCTCTGAAACACGAGAATTCGATAGTGGTTTCAGCCTGCAACTTCCAGGATGTCTGCTCGCACTGCCCTCAGCGGTGTTTAGCAGTTGATGAATAAGCAGTGACTCGTTTTTGCGCCCGTTTCTTCAACACCTGTTGCCTGGTTACCAAGGCCTCAAAGAGTCAAGATGATGATGTATAAGCTTCTGGATGAAGTTGAGCAGGTAAGAGGGTGAGCATTTGTTCATTCTGCTGAGGAACAGCTAACTAAGCTCAGATTTTGCCAGGGCTTGTGCCTCTAGATAAAATTGTGCCTATCATACTCTGTTTGAAGGCTGCAAAGTTTATGATTAAAGTTCTGGATTTTTTATGACTGAATTATGCAGAAGTCATTAGCCTGCCACTAGTACTGTGTTTAGGTGCACATGATCAAAAATCAGTCATTTTGAACCAGCTCACAAACTGGCCATGGTGCTTTGCATGGAGCATGGTGCTATGCAGGTTATAAGGTGAATTCATAATAAATGCTTTTTGTCAGTGCACACAGCAAAGTTATGACAGGATGCATCACAGGATATTTGACAAAATGTCACTCATACAATATCTGTATGTGCAGGAGTCTTTCAGTGCTGATGATTTTGTGGAAAGACTGGCTTGGAGGGCAAGTGGTGGAAATCTTTCCACTAAGACAGACAATGAAGACTTCAATCCCCAGATCATCCATGATGCCTTTTCATCTGCCATCAGGTGAGGAAAAATTGATTTTGTTTGTGCATTATGTATATCAGGTGATCCCAAAATTGTGTTGTGCATTAGGTATTTTATTACTCAAACAACCATGGATATGAGAACCATTATATGCATGCACATCTAAATGTGGCATAGTGCAGTTTATTGATGTTTTCAGGCAGCTGACAGATATACAGAGGAAACAGCAAAGGGAGTGTGATCAGTTGGAAGCTAAGCTGAAAGATGAAGAGGCCAGATATGCCCAGAGAGTTCACAAGCTGATGGATAGAAACAAGGTGAGTCTGAAGAACCAGGAGTGACATGACCACCACCTATAATGCAACTTTCAGTATTGGGGAATTTTCACATCTTAGACTGTGGATGTCCACATGCTGAGTGCAGGGATAAATGCAGCTGCAAGTGGCATATTAATTTCATCCCATCCTTACAGAGCAGCTGGTTAGAGCACCTGCCTTCTGGTCCATCCACCCATGGTGCAATGAGTTTGAGTCACATGATTTACTCACTGTTTGTACCTGACTGAGATGGCCCACAGCTGGTGGGAGTGACCATGCAGATGGCCAGGTGATGTCAGGGCACAGAACATCAAGCATCATAGCTCAAAGTTGTGACACCAAGTTTTACTGTTGACCTTGAATTTTGCAATCCGGCAGGAGGGGTGGGGGCTTACACAACAAGTGCTGCTCAGTGTAAGCTCTGATCCCAGAAAGATCATGAAATGTTTTGGATGAAATCTTTCTTAAAGTATGCACACTTAATGACAGTATTGAAAAAAAAACAATGAAAGGACATGCTGTTCTTGGGAAATGTGTAAGATTTTGTGGTATGACAAGTTCACTTTGTATTTCACTCAGGGTAATCAAGAGCTTGGTATCTCAATCAGCCACCACTTTGTGCATTAAATATGTACCAAGCACACTATATCTTTTGGTTTCTTTCACTGGCCTGAGCACAAGTACTTGCCATCACACATCCAAACCACATCCCACTTTGTACTGTTGAAAGATTTTGTCTTTCAATTTCAGGATGATTTCAGCATCCTGCACCAGCTGGATGAGAAGATCAGTTTTGTGGCAACCAAGGTGGTGCACCTGGGCGACCAGTTGGAGAGCGTCAACACACCCCGCTCCCGCGACGAGCGTGCCCTCCAGCTCATGCAGCACCTGAACCGGTTCATTGACGCCGAGGCGCCCACCGACCCCCTCTTCGACGACGACGAACAGGTCAGGAGGCTGCCCTGTGGGTGTGCTTCACCTGGTATGCCATGTCAGAGTGAACATCAGCTACACTTTACCTGCTGTGAGTGAACATGTGTGTATGGTGTGTGACTTCGATTTACAGAGCGTGAATGTACGTGAGGATGTGTTCAGTAAATGTTCAACCGTCATGTTTCTGTTGCTGCAGATATTCGAGGCTGCCGACGTGATACAGAAGCTTTATCTCATATCGCAGGAGCTGCCATCGGGAAAGTAAGTTTCTTTCAAATGTGCGACGTCGCTCACGTGCTGGTTGTCTGCCATCGCATCAGGCGGGATGAAAGTACGGAGTGGACATCACGGCCACGCTAGAACTGGACTTGACTGGCCGTGTGGGACTGCCTGGCATCTGCTGGCCCATGCCCGCCCGCCGGTCGGCCACGGACCGGGTGACCCCGCCCCGCCGCGGGATGCGCCTGACCCGGTGTCGACGCCAGGTTCGAGGGCGCCCGCCCGCCGGTCGGTCACGGACCGGGTGACCCCGCCCCGCCGCGGGATGCGCCTGACCCGGTGTCGACGCCAGGTTCGAGGGCGCCCGCCCGCCGGTCGGTCACGGACCGGGTGACCCCGCCCCGCCGCGGGATGCGCCTGACCCGGTGTCGACGCCAGGTTTGAGGGCGCCCGGACTCGGATCGGCCAGAAGTACGACGGCGTCGAGCGGCGTCTGATCGAGCGGTTCGTGGCGGCTCAGAAACGAGGACGATCGCGACGCCATGAAAGAAGTGGCCTCTGTGCTGTCACAGTTCAAGGGCTACTCGCAGTGCGTGGACGCCTTCATAGAGCAGAGCCAGCAGGTGAGTGTTCAGGGGACATTGGGGCGCTGCACACTGGCCCAGCGTGTATTGTGAGAGGGCTCCAACGCAGCTCCACTGTTCAGTGAAGGACTGGCGATGGCCACTATGTCATCAACAATGGCGGAAGCAATTGGCATTACGTAACACGCCCGCACGCACGTTTGCGCACGTCTTCGGTTTTACCGTCTGTTGTGCATGTTTGTTGTCCACAATCTGATACTGATCGCAAACTGGCCAGGGGGACGTGAAATGTTCCGCCTGCCGTGCATGCAGCCATCCTCGCTGTAGAACAGGTTGGCGCCCCCTGGATGTCCGCGTGGCGCTGTAGAACAGGTTGGCGCCCCCTGGATTCCCGTGTGAGACCGTTGACCGAGCGGCCGCCGCTTTCAGGGTGCGTTCGTCAGCCGCGACATATTCCGCGAGATCGTGCCGGTATGTGAAAGGAACGAGCCTATCATCCACTACGTGTTCCACAACCCAGCCCAGGTGATGGGCCGCTTCGTGCTGATCATCTTCCACGGCCGGCTGCAGGAGCACCTGCACCAGGTATGGCCTCCCGTCGGGTCGTCACTAGTTGCCTCGTGGTGGGACCAGCGTCAGCTCTATCAGGGCATCTGATGCTGCGCTCAGTCGTCTCGGCGATTAGATCTGGGTGTATTCAAGCAGCAAAACGCCGGGTGCGTGTACAGACGATTATCCGAAGTCGTAGGGCTGCGATGTTGTGTTTGGAAAGCGCCCGATCAACGTCAAGCGTTGCCTGGCAGTGGTCCTGTGTACCGTGCGCTGGCTTACCCGCTCGCCGCTCCGCTTTAACCCCGCTCTGCGAGCCGTGACACCGTCCTGTCCTGGGCTCGCTTGTCCGCTCGCCACTCCGCTTTATCTCCGCTCTGCGGGCCGTGACGCCGTCCTGTCCTTGGCTCGCTTATCCGCTCGCCGCTCCGCTTTAACTCTGCTCTGCGAGCCGTGACGCCGTCCTGTCCTGGGCTCGCTTGTCCGCTCGCCGCTCCGCTTTAACTCCGCTCCGCGAGCCGTGGCACCGTCCTGTCCTTGGCCCCCTTGTCCGCTCGCCGCTCCGCTTTAACTCCGCTCTGCGAGCCGTGACACCGCCCTGTCTCGGCTATGTCATGGCCTCGCGGAATCTGTGGCAGACCCTGGCTGACCAGTCGAACCGGTGCCGCTACCTGGACCAGCTGTGCGACCTGTACTCGCGCACGCAGCACCTCACCAAACAGCTGGCCAAGTTCAACATGGGACACGACAGCTCCTTTCTCAACAAGCTGGCCAAAAAACTCTTCCAGGAGTACATCAGCAGCTACATCAGGTGCGTTGCATGCCTGGATGCATTTAGCTAGGACATTACGAGCGCTGTACGTTTGCCTATTTTCCCCTGAGTTGTGCTTTGGAACCGTGGAAGACACCAGTCTTCCTGTGGATACGAACGCTGTCTTTTGTGTGAGATAATTCGTCGGGCACTGGCTGGCAGACGACCTGCGTAACCGTCATCTGGTCAGTGGAGCTGACCAGCCTGTGATGTCTGTCAGTGGTGGCGTCGCTCGTTAAGCCCTTTCCCGTCGTGTGAACTTGCCGTCCGTAACTGGCCAGTCCTGCCCTGACACCGTCCTGTCCTGTATAGCCGTGCTCGAAAACAACGACCCGAATGCCGAGAAAGTGTGTCATCTTTGAGAGAGGCCGTGATGTTACAACATCGTTGCGACCGCGCCTTGGCGGCCCATGGCCCATATATATACTCAAGGCAATGACCTGAAGCCAGCCACCCCGAAGAGCTCACGCCGTTCCGCTCATGGGATGCCCTCACACCCGACCCGCGGGCGGTCGCCCTGTGGGAGCCGGGCGGCGCGCTCTCGGAGCCGCGTCACCGCTTCCCCGCCCGGTGCCGGCAGCGTAGAGGTGAAGCAGCTGCGCCAGTGCTGCGCCGACACGCTGGACGAGTACTACACGTCGCAGGGTCACCAGAAGCGCCACCTGTACGGCGGGCTGGGGGAGCTGCGCAGAGAGGCGGCCGCCGTGCTCGGCACAAAGACCAGCATCAACATCGCAGCCGTCGACGACCACGGCGGCCGCACGTTCCTCTCGGAGGAGACCGCCATCAACCTGCTGCAGGTGTGGCTGGCGCCGGGGACGGGCGCGCCGGTGCCGGCCGTCGCCGCGTCTCTGGGCGGTAACGGCGCAGCGCGCGGCTGGCGCGGTCCGGGCTCAGGTTTACCGTGATACAATATGGTGACCGGCCGCGGCACCCCGTCTCACGCGTCGGAACCGTACCAGCCACGCGTGTCGCGGCGTATTCGCAAGACAGAGGACGACACGGACGAGGCCGGGCGCCGGCACTGCCCAGTGCAGTGACACAGCTGATGCGGGGCGCCAGCGCTCCTCTCAGTCGGCCAGCTGCGAGCGTGTCGAGTCGTCGGACTGGTACGTCACAACGCCGGTCGGCAGCAGACCCATGGCTGCGACGTCCAGACCTGGCTCGCAGCGCGTCGGAGGATGCCGCGGTCCTGGCGGCGTGCCTGTCGTGCGGCCCGTTGTCGATGATGAGGCGTGGCTGGGCCTGACCCGGGCCCGGCCCAGCCCGCCAGCCGGCTCACTGTGTCGCATGTCTGACCAGACGCTACGCCCTCTCGCTAGGAGGCGAAGCGGGCGTTCAAGCGGTGCCAGGTGCTGTCGCGGCCGCAGGAGCTGGCTCAGAACGCGCTGCAGCTGTTTGACATCCTCGCCAGCAGCCTGCTGGTGGAACACATCGACTACGGCATCGAGCTGGCGCTGCAGGTATGGACACGGCGTGCCGCCGCCTGCCGCCCGCAGTGCCGTTCGGGCGCACACCGGCCTGCAACCGACGTTGCGACCGGCGTTTTTACTTGCTGGAGAATCAGGACGTAAGACCTTCCAACGAGCTCAAGCAAAC
The DNA here is from genome assembly GCF_011947565.3 of Pollicipes pollicipes. NCBI lineage: Eukaryota > Metazoa > Arthropoda > Thecostraca > Pollicipedomorpha > Pollicipedidae > Pollicipes > Pollicipes pollicipes. Next base: position 117,458 of record NW_023596151.1, read on the forward strand.
TAAACCATTCCTGTGCTTTGAGTCAAGAATTCGTTGGCGAAGTCGGTAATTGGTTTAGTAAGTTCAGCAATGTCACGTATTACCGGACACAACATGACATGCCGAATGACGGCGTGTCTCTGCGCCGCCCTGTCTTCACGTGCTGTCAGAGTCTGCACCTCCCTGGCCTGGCCTGGCGTCCCGGCCACGCCCAATGACGCGTCGCTCCCGCCCCGATCACCAGGCGGTGCCGGTGAACGAGCCGCGTGCGGAGCCGCAGCTCTACTTCTATGACGTAGTGCGTCAGACCAACGGCGTGGTCCACCTGCTGGAGAAGCAGTACGCCGACTCGCTGCTGCCGCTGGTGGTCGGCTCCAGGTGAGGCTGACGCGTTGGCGGCTGGCTGATGGCTGATACGATACCCTTCTGATGGCTGATACGACGGGTTGGGGGCGGCATATTTTTGGTGCCTAGTCAGTTTCGAGTCGTAGTATTTTAATGAACATTGCAAAACCGGGCGTGTTTGGCTGTGCCCCATGCCTGCCAGCGACGAGTTCTGTAACTGGCCATTTCCCGTGCATGGCTGGTGAGCAAGCCCACCCACGATCGACCGCTGCCGGTGCGTTCGCCGGTGAGACCTGCGATATGTGTCTGTGATTTACCAGCTGCCAGGCGGAGGCGGCCTCGAGGAGGCGCGCGCTGCTGTCGGGTGTGCAGACCAAGCTGGACCTGGGCCTGGACCGTACGCTATCGGCTGCCTGCGCCTGGGTGCGTGTCATCCTGCAAACCGAACAGAAGAAGGCCGACTTCCGACCCGACACCGAGGAGGTGGTGCTGGCCTCGGCCACTCAGGTACCGGTACCGTACCGCGCGGGGTACACACAGCACAGGCCGTGATGGCCCGGTCGCTCGCGCACCGGCACGGTGCCGCGTGAGTCACACACGGGAGGGGGGTGGGGTGGTGCTGGTGTCGTCGACACAAGGGGGACTGGTGCTGGCCCAGACCTCTCGGATGTCGGTACCATACCGTGCAGCGTACTCACGGGAGGGTCATGTACCGCACAGGTACGACTGATGTTTGGCAGTTGACGCTTCCCAGAGCCTGTGATGTGCGTGGCTCTTCCACTGCTCAGGAAGCTAGGGTCTGCTTTTTACGGTATGGTTGGGCTATCGCCTCTGGTTTGAATGCGTGCGACCTGCACTCAGCGATCAGATTATGTGAAAGGCGTCATCGCACAGTCATGCTATGGTGCTGTGCAATTCTAGTGTTGGCTGCGGTCTTTCTGAGTAAATGGCTGTTTGCCCTGGGTTGCGTGATCGTGGCATACTGCTGCCCAATAATCGCAAATTGTTTATTGGAATGGCTCATACTAGCCACTCATTTCCGGCGGTGCCCTATCAGGAAAGCAAACGTACGCAATAGCATTGACCCGCCCCTGTGCTGCCTGCTGATGTCGTCCGCGTCGCTGCGGAGGGCGGGCGGCCGTCTCACCACGCTTGTCCTCCCCTTCCCCGCAGGCGTGCCGCAAGGTGGTTCGCTTCATCAGCAGCCAGGCGGCGCGCATCAAGGACTCGTGCGACGGCAAGAACGTGGACGCCGTGCTGACGGAACTCGGCGAACGGCTGCACCGCACCGTACTGGAGCATCTGCTGCAGTTCCAGTACAACACCACAGGTCAGTGGGCCGCGCCCACCGGCAGCCCCGGTGTCGTGCTCTGCCCAACTGGCGCCGGGCCTATGACGGCGCCGGGTCCCGTCTGTCGGCGAGGCTCGAGGATAGACTGACGCATTGTCGTCTGGCTGCTGGTCCGTGTGTTCTTTGATGCGTTTTGTACACGGCGGTTTGTGACAGCTAATGCCCATGAAATGGGAACATGACATTTGGTAATTTCTCTGATTTCGTTCAACAGAATAATAGTACTATTTTGATGGGATACTTCATCGCCCTTTAGTCCAAATGCATGCATATTGATTGACGTGCAGATCAACAGGCAGTGAAGAGTCGATATGCACGTGCAACGTGTCGGAGCCTTCGGCAAACGTGACGTATTTACATTGTTTGGAAAGTTCGATGTGCAGGTGGTACGAGGCAGTGTGCGCGGATAGCTCTATACGGCGGTGGCCTGTTCCCACCCAGAACTGCACTGATAGGCATTGTCCTCAATCGGTCGCACCTGCTCCCTCAGTCCTGTTGTTCCTTCGGGCCGTGGCTGGGATCCACAGTGGGCAGTTCGGTTGCCAACACTTGCTCCTCGGTGGCCCCTCCCTGTGAGCGGTCTGAGCCCATCGTGTGGGCCGGTGTGGGGGCGACAGTGCATTCTCGATGCCGGACGGCGCCGATCCTCTCCTGTCCGGGTCGTCGGCGGGAGGCCGCGGCCGCGAGCTTGGCCTGCTCAGACCGCCGCCGCCGCCGTGTGATGACGCGCTCGTGCGGTGACGCGCCGGCCGCCGTCTCAGGCGCGATGGCTGCCATCTGTGACGTGAACGAGTACCGCAAGTGCGTCGAGTCCTGGAGGATCGCCTCCGTCACGGCCCTCTTCGAGACGCTGCACTCGCTCTGCAACCTGCTGCTGGTGCTGCCCGACAACCTGCGCCAGGTCTGCTCGCAAGGGTCGCTGGTGAGTGACAGCTGCTGACGGGCGGCCTTCTTACACGATAGCGGATCTTAATGGCGGCGCGGATGTTGGGAAGTTGGCCGCTCATTTTCACCGGATGCCCTCTGTTGCGGCTCGTTTCGGTTATCGGACTTATTCGCCAGATTTGCACCTTGCACGACCGTTCACGTGTGGACCTGATCACATTAGGGCTATATGTCAGTACCGCATGCGCCTATCATTCGTTAAGACTGGATCAGGTTCAGACAGTGTCTGTGTGGACTTAAGCGCCAGCCGATGTCCGTCCTGTCGTCATTGAGTTTTCTATTACCTGCACATGATCAGTATATTCCTTTGTAATGTTGTGTTGAAGTAACACGTCTGTTTGTGGTCGCAGGCTGGCTTGGATCGCGCGGTCCTGATGAACTTTATCCAGCTACGCGCCGACTACAAGACCTCCAAGCTGGCGCTGCAGCTCCGCTGGTAGTGCTCGCCCCCCCCCCCCCCCCCCGACGCGTGCGCCGCCTCGCCGTCTGGCTGGTGTGGCGGTCTTTTGTGAAGACCGTCGCGCCCCGGGACCCCGACCCGGATCTTCCAGCACCAGTGACGGCACCCATCCCGCGGCGGCGGTCGAGGTCCGCTCTGCGCCGTGTAGGTGTAGGCGAAGGTGAACGTCCCCGCTGTGTGCGACGCCACCGGAGACGCCGGGCGGCCCCAGTCGGTGGAGAAGTCGCCTCTGCGGCTGCACGCGGCGTGTGGCGCCCTGTCCACGAGCGGCGCCCTCGGTGACGGCGGGCACCCCGCCGGCGACGCGCGTGTGCCCGTGGCCGTTCCGCTGTTGGTGCCCGCTGATGTCGCCGTGCTGTTTGTCCGAGCGAGAGTCACCGGGAGTCATCGGTATCTGAACCAAGTCCGAGTTCATCGTCGGTCTTAAGAAGGGAGCTGTTCCTGGAATATGTCGAACGGCTTCTGCCGATGTGTGCCGCTTTGTGCGCGTATTTATGAATGCATTCGCGGGCTGAAGGGCAAGGTTCACAGATGGCTGACCTCGGAGTGTGGTCGTTGGCTGGCGCCGGTTGGATCGTTGTCTTGCTTACGCGTGTCTCTTTACGTGCTGCATATCTTTATGGCGATTCGTGTGCTATCGCATGTTGTTTCTGTTCAGAATAGCATTCGTTTTTGATATTGTACCTCTATCGCTGGAGTAAAATGTGTATCGATGTCCCTTCAGAGCTGTTATCAATATATAAAAAGGAATTGCTGAGGCTAAAAATCGTTTGCCGGACCCAGCGAAAGTCAGTATGCACCGGCATGATTTGGTCAAGCGAAGGCATGATTTGCTTCTGGCGCCAGATCTGCCGCCGCTGCCTGTCTCTATCTGAGTGAGTGCGCCGCTTCGCAGTATGAATTGCCGGGGAGCTTGTGGGGTGTTCAAAGGTCTTGTCGGTACTTAGACAAGCCTCAACTTGTTTTAAGGAGAACTTCAACGGTTAAAACTGACTGGTCCCTCTCGTGCATTTCCAGCCCATTGCACGAATATTGCATAGCTCTGAGCAATGTTAACCTCATTCAGGTTTATTTCCTGCGCTGTGTGGAGGGGCCGTGAATGAATATCTACCGAGTATTCCAGCAAGCGCTTCTAACTGCGGAGCGCAGTAGCGGGTCGAAGGGAAGGACGGCGGGCTCGTCACCAGCGCTGCCAAGTTGTGTTGTGTTAGACGGCGCTCTTTCCGCATGTTCGCCGAATGACGGCGTTGGGATCCCGCCCTAAGAGCGAGCCAAGAGGACCCGACGACCAAAGAAGTAGGGATCATCGCCTGAAGCCGACCTGTTTCGAACCCTCGGCTGTGGAGTGCCTCAGAGTGACGCTGTCTCGCGCACAGCTCAACCTCCTGGTGCACACGCAGCCCTGCGTGAATACGCTTCGGAGGCTGAGACGGCGGCGGAGCGGCTGAATACCACCAAGGCTCCGACATGCCTTTGCTTGTTGTCGGTTTCCGCTGCCAGTTTCCGACAGGACGACATTCGATCAGGACGACATTCGTCTGCTTGTTAGTTCGAATGGTTGCTGAGATGGTTATAGGGAAATGCATATTATAGGCAAAGCTATTGGTACCTGCACAAACGTGCGTGATTTTTACCCAGTGTCGCTTTTAAGTTTGTTTTCTCAATGGAATCGCAGACTGACGACTCGTTTTGGTGTTTTGTCGACGCTGCTACTGCCCACCTGAAGCGCTGTGCATGAAGATAGGGCGTACCCACGAAGCCGCGGCCCGCGGCAACCCGTGGTCCAGTGTGAGAAGAGTAAGATGGGGCGTACCCACGAAGCCGCGGCCCGCGGCAACCGTGGTCCAGTGTGAGAAGAGTAAGATGGGTCGTGCCCACGAGACCGTGGTCCGCGGCGATTCGTGGTTCAGTGTGAGAAGAGTAAGGTGGGGCATACCCACGAGGCCGTGGCCCGTGGCGACCCGTGGTTCATTGTGAGAAGAGTAAGATCGGACGCGGGATTCGTAGTCATGTTTAAGGCTCCAGATTATGAAAAAGAGACGGCAGTCAATTATCGCTGTGCATCTGATCACCTGTATTGTTATCGCAGTTGTTATGATCGTGCCGGGGACTGTTGACGCACTAGATGAACGTGTCAGCCTCTTTCAAGCGATTTGGATGCTGGTGTGCAGTTGCCACGGTTCATGGGTGTCACGCTTCTACTCCTGTAACCAGGGGCATGGGTATGAGCTTTAGGACTTGACTGAGTCCAGGTCCTGGTGTCGCGAGCCTGAGTTAAGGTCTCGAGTCCACCTTAGATTGCGTGAACCGAGTGCGAGTTTGGACATTCGCTCGGCTCATAATACGAGTCCGAGTCCATGGCTGTTTAATCCAATGCTGTCAGTTTAGAAGTCGAGTCAAAGTATGATTCCGTGTCTGAATGCTGAGGTCTTCAGCAGTCAGAAGCCTAATTTTGCTGTGTGATCAAACAACGCAGAGATATTGGGTAAAGCACAGATTGGTATCAAACACGATCTTACCAGAAATAGAACACGCGCAGCGAAGTGTCGTGCCAGATTATCGGGGTAGAAATTGCCAAGGACACAAATGAAAACGAGGCTAAATTAAGTGTAGGGCGATCTCACTTTACTCGAGCTGACTAGGCTTCGAACCGCAGCTTCTCGATGTCTCGCCGAGCCAGCATCTGCAATGTCCGTGAAGTTAGCGATTTATTCAGCGATTTTTTTCAGCGACGAGTTCCGATTTCCCTGAAAAAGGGTGTTGAGGTCAGTCGTGGCATGAAAACACCAAAGATGGCTCTTACTTTGCAATGACATGTGACCTTGAAGGACAAAAGCTGGGTCAAAGGACAGGGAACTCGACATCACCCAAAAACCACTGGCCGATATGAGAACTGTGAGCATCAAAATATTCACAAGCGCAAGAGCTGGCGTCCGTCAAAAAGTTTTAGCCTCTCAAGGTCACCCTTCAAGGTCAAAGACGGGCTCAAGGGACGGGAAACTCCATATCACCCAAAAATTACCGGCCGATTTTTAACTTACAAGCATCAGAATATTAACCACAGAAAGAACTAGCGTCTGTCAAAAAGTCCTGACCATTCAAGGTCATCCTTCAGGGCCAAACGTGAGCTCAGAGGACGAGGAGCTCCATATCATCCAAAGATCACCGGTCAATTTAAGCTTGCATGCATCATGATATTCACTACAGAAACATGTAGTGTCCGTCAAAAAGTCCTGGCCTCTCGAGGTCATTCTTCAAGGTCTAGCGCAGCTCAAAGG
>NW_023596151.1:123965-151465 GCF_011947565.3 Pollicipes pollicipes
CCTTTGAGCTGCGCTAGACCTTGAAGAATGACCTCGAGAGGCCAGGACTTTTTGACGGACACTACATGTTTCTGTAGTGAATATCATGATGCATGCAAGCTTAAATTGACCGGTGATCTTTGGATGATATGGAGCTCCTCGTCCTCTGAGCTCACGTTTGGCCCTGAAGGATGACCTTGAATGGTCAGGACTTTTTGACAGACGCTAGTTCTTTCTGTGGTTAATATTCTGATGCTTGTAAGTTAAAAATCGGCCGGTAATTTTTGGGTGATATGGAGTTTCCCGTCCCTTGAGCCCGTCTTTGACCTTGAAGGGTGACCTTGAGAGGCTAAAACTTTTTGACGGACGCCAGCTCTTGCGCTTGTGAATATTTTGATGCTCACAGTTCTCATATCGGCCAGTGGTTTTTGGGTGATGTCGAGTTCCCTGTCCTTTGACCCAGCTTTTGTCCTTCAAGGTCACATGTCATTGCAAAGTAAGAGCCATCTTTGGTGTTTTCATGCCACGACTGACCTCAACACCCTTTTTCAGGGAAATCGGAACTCGTCGCTGAAAAAAATCGCTGAATAAATCGCTAACTTCACGGACATTGCAGATGCTGGCTCGGCGAGACATCGAGAAGCTGCGGTTCGAAGCCTAGTCAGCTCGAGTAAAGTGAGATCGCCCTACACTTAATTTAGCCTCGTTTTCATTTGTGTCCTTGGCAATTTCTACCCCGATAATCTGGCACGACACTTCGCTGCGCGTGTTCTATTTCTGGTAAGATCGTGTTTGATACCAATCTGTGCTTTACCCAATATCTCTGCGTTGTTTGATCATACACCAAAATTAGGCTTCTGACTGCTGAAGACCTCAGCATTCAGACACGGAATCATACTCTGACTCGACTTCTAAACTGACAGCATTGGATTAAACAGCCATGGACTCGGACTCGTATTATGAGCCGAGCGAATGTCCAAACTCGCACTCGGTTCACGCAATCTAAGGTGGACTCGAGACCTTAACTCAGGCTCGCGACACCAGGACCTGGACTCAGTCAAGTCCTAAAGCTCATACCCATGCCCCTGGTTACAGGAGTAGAAGCGTGACACCCATGAACCGTGGCAACTGCACACCAGCATCCAAATCGCTTGAAAGAGGCTGACACGTTCATCTAGTGCGTCAACAGTCCCCGGCACGATCATAACAACTGCGATAACAATACAGGTGATCAGATGCACAGCGATAATTGACTGCCGTCTCTTTTTCATAATCTGGAGCCTTAAACATGACTACGAATCCGCGTCCGATCTTACTCTTCTCACAATGAACCACGGGTCGCCACGGGCCACGGCCTCGTGGGTATGCCCCATCTTACTCTTCTCACACTGAACCACGAATCGCCGCGGACCACGGTCTCGTGGGCACGACCCATCTTACTCTTCTCACACTGGACCACGGGTTGCCGCGGGCCGCGGCTTCGTGGGTACGCCCCATCTTACTCTTCTCACACTGGACCACGGGTTGCCGCGGGCCGCGGCTTCGTGGGTACGCCCTATCTTCATGCACAGCGCTTCAGGTGGGCAGTAGCAGCGTCGACAAAACACCAAAACGAGTCGTCAGTCTGCGATTCCATTGAGAAAACAAACTTAAAAGCGACACTGGGTAAAAATCACGCACGTTTGTGCAGGTACCAATAGCTTTACCTATAATATACATTTCCCTATAACCATCTCAGCAACCATTCGAACTAACAAGCAGACGAATGTCGTCCTGATCGAATGTCGTCCTGTCGGAAACTGGCAGCGGAAACCGACAACAAGCAAAGGCATGTCGGAGCCTTGGTGGTATTCAGCCGCTCCGCCGCCGTCTCAGCCTCCGAAGCGTATTCACGCAGGGCTGCGTGTGCACCAGGAGGTTGAGCTGTGCGCGAGACAGCGTCACTCTGAGGCACTCCACAGCCGAGGGTTCGAAACAGGTCGGCTTCAGGTGATGATCCCTACTTCTTTGGTCGTCGGGTCCTCTTGGCTCGCTCTTAGGGCGGGATCCCAACGCCGTCATTCGGCGAACATGCGGAAAGAGCGCCGTCTAACACAACACAACTTGGCAGCGCTGCTGATGAGCCCGCCGTCCCTCCCTTCGACCCGCTACTGCTCAGTTAGAAGCGCTTGCTGGAATACTCGGTAGATATTCATTCACGGCCCCTCCACACAGCGCAGGAAATAAACCTGAATGAGGTTAACATTGCTCAGAGCTATGCAATATTCGTGCAATGGGCTGGAAATGCACGAGAGGGACCAGTCAGTTTTAACCGTTGAAGTTCTCCTTAAAACAAGTTGAGGCTTGTCTAAGTACCGACAAGACCTTTGAACACCCCACAAGCTCCCCGGCAATTCATACTGCGAAGCGGCGCACTCACTCAGATAGAGACAGGCAGCGGCGGCAGATCTGGCGCCAGAAGCAAATCATGCCTTCGCTTGACCAAATCATGCCGGTGCATACTGACTTTCGCTGGGTCCGGCAAACGATTTTTAGCCTCAGCAATTCCTTTTTATATATTGATAACAGCTCTGAAGGGACATCGATACACATTTTACTCCAGCGATAGAGGTACAATATCAAAAACGAATGCTATTCTGAACAGAAACAACATGCGATAGCACACGAATCGCCATAAAGATATGCAGCACGTAGAGACTCGCGTAAGCAAAACAACGATCCAACCGGCGCCAGCCAACGACCACACTCCGAGGTCAGCCATCTGTGAAGCTTGCCCTTCAACCCGCGAATGCATTCATAAATACGCACACAAAGCGACACACATCGGCAGAAGCCGTTCGACATATTCCAGGAACAGCTCCCTTCTTAAGACCGACGATGAACTCGGACTTGGTTCAGATACCGATGACTCCCGGTGACTCTCGCTCGGACAAACAGCACGGCGACATCAGCGGGCACCAACAGCGGAACGGCCACGGGCACACGCGCGTCGCCGGCGGGGTGCCCGCCGTCACCGAGGGCGCCGCTCGTGGACAGGGCGTCACACGCCGCGTGCAGCCGCAGAGGCGACTTCTCCACCGACTGGGGCCGCCCGGCGTCTCCGGTGGCGTCGCACACAGCGGGGACGTTCACCTTCGCCTACACCTACACGGCGCAGAGCGACCTCGACCGCCGCCGCGGGATGGGTGCCGTCACTGGTGCTGGAAGATCCGGGTCGGGGTCCCGGGGCGCGACGGTCTTCAAAGACCGCCACACCAGCCAGACGGCGAGGCGGCGCACGCGTCGGGGGGGGGGGGGGGGGCGAGCACTACCAGCGGAGCTGCAGCGCCAGCTTGGAGGTCTTGTAGTCGGCGCGTAGCTGGATAAAGTTCATCAGGACCGCGCGATCCAAGCCAGCCTGCGACCACAAACAGACGTGTTACTTCAACAACATTACAAAGGAATAACTGATCATGTGCAGGTAATAGAAAACTCAATGACGACAGGACGGACATCGGCTGGCGCTTAAGTCCACACAGACACTGTCTGAACCTGATCCAGTCTTAACGAATGATAGGCGCATGCGGTACTGACATATAGCCCTAATGTGATCAGGTCCACACGTGAACGGTCGTGCAAGGTGCAAATCTGGCGAATAAGTCCGATAACCGAAACGAGCCGCAACAGAGGGCATCCGGTGAAAATGAGCGGCCAACTTCCCAACATCCGCGCCGCCATTAAGATCCGCTATCGTGTAAGAAGGCCGCCCGTCAGCAGCTGTCACTCACCAGCGACCCTTGCGAGCAGACCTGGCGCAGGTTGTCGGGCAGCACCAGCAGCAGGTTGCAGAGCGAGTGCAGCGTCTCGAAGAGGGCCGTGACGGAGGCGATCCTCCAGGACTCGACGCACTTGCGGTACTCGTTCACGTCACAGATGGCAGCCATCGCGCCTGAGACGGCGGCCGGCGCGTCACCGCACGAGCGCGTCATCACACGGCGGCGGCGGCGGTCTGAGCAGGCCAAGCTCGCGGCCGCGGCCTCCCGCCGACGACCCGGACAGGAGAGGATCGGCGCCGTCCGGCATCGAGAAATGCACTGTCGCCCCCACACCGGCCCACACGATGGGCTCAGACCGCTCACAGGGAGGGGCCACCGAGGAGCAAGTGTTGGCAACCGAACTGCCCACTGTGGATCCCAGCCACGGCCCGAAGGAACAACAGGACTGAGGGAGCAGGTGCGACCGATTGAGGACAATGCCTATCAGTGCAGTTCTGGGTGGGAACAGGCCACCGCCGTATAGAGCTATCCGCGCACACTGCCTCGTACCACCTGCACATCGAACTTGCCAAACAATGTAAATACGTCACGTTTGCCGAAGGCTCCGACACGTTGCACGTGCATATCGACTCTTCACTGCCTGTTGATCCGCACGTCAATCAATATGCATGCATTTGGACTAAAGGGCGATGAAGTATCCCATCAAAATAGTACTATTATTCTGTTGAACGAAGTCAGAGAAATTACCAAATGTCATGTTCCCATTTCATGGGCATTAGCTGTCACAAACCGCCGTGTACAAAACGCATCAAAGAACACACGGACCAGCAGCCAGACGACAATGCGTCAGTCTATCCTCGAGCCTCGCCGACAGACGGGACCCGGCGCCGTCATAGGCCCGGCGCCAGTTGGGCAGAGCACGACACCGGGGCTGCCGGTGGGCGCGGCCCACTGACCTGTGGTGTTGTACTGGAACTGCAGCAGATGCTCCAGTACGGTGCGGTGCAGCCGTTCGCCGAGTTCCGTCAGCACGGCGTCCACGTTCTTGCCGTCGCACGAGTCCTTGATGCGCGCCGCCTGGCTGCTGATGAAGCGAACCACCTTGCGGCACGCCTGCGGGGAAGGGGAGGACAAGCGTGGTGAGACGGCCGCCCGCCCTCCGCAGCGACGCGGACGACATCAGCAGGCAGCACAGGGGCGGGTCAATGCTATTGCGTACGTTTGCTTTCCTGATAGGGCACCGCCGGAAATGAGTGGCTAGTATGAGCCATTCCAATAAACAATTTGCGATTATTGGGCAGCAGTATGCCACGATCACGCAACCCAGGGCAAACAGCCATTTACTCAGAAAGACCGCAGCCAACACTAGAATTGCACAGCACCATAGCATGACTGTGCGATGACGCCTTTCACATAATCTGATCGCTGAGTGCAGGTCGCACGCATTCAAACCAGAGGCGATAGCCCAACCATACCGTAAAAAGCAGACCCTAGCTTCCTGAGCAGTGGAAGAGCCACGCACATCACAGGCTCTGGGAAGCGTCAACTGCCAAACATCAGTCGTACCTGTGCGGTACATGACCCTCCCGTGAGTACGCTGCACGGTATGGTACCGACATCCGAGAGGTCTGGGCCAGCACCAGTCCCCCTTGTGTCGACGACACCAGCACCACCCCACCCCCCTCCCGTGTGTGACTCACGCGGCACCGTGCCGGTGCGCGAGCGACCGGGCCATCACGGCCTGTGCTGTGTGTACCCCGCGCGGTACGGTACCGGTACCTGAGTGGCCGAGGCCAGCACCACCTCCTCGGTGTCGGGTCGGAAGTCGGCCTTCTTCTGTTCGGTTTGCAGGATGACACGCACCCAGGCGCAGGCAGCCGATAGCGTACGGTCCAGGCCCAGGTCCAGCTTGGTCTGCACACCCGACAGCAGCGCGCGCCTCCTCGAGGCCGCCTCCGCCTGGCAGCTGGTAAATCACAGACACATATCGCAGGTCTCACCGGCGAACGCACCGGCAGCGGTCGATCGTGGGTGGGCTTGCTCACCAGCCATGCACGGGAAATGGCCAGTTACAGAACTCGTCGCTGGCAGGCATGGGGCACAGCCAAACACGCCCGGTTTTGCAATGTTCATTAAAATACTACGACTCGAAACTGACTAGGCACCAAACAATATGCCGCCCCCAACCCGTCGTATCAGCCATCAGAAGGGTATCGTATCAGCCATCAGCCAGCCGCCAACGCGTCAGCCTCACCTGGAGCCGACCACCAGCGGCAGCAGCGAGTCGGCGTACTGCTTCTCCAGCAGGTGGACCACGCCGTTGGTCTGACGCACTACGTCATAGAAGTAGAGCTGCGGCTCCGCACGCGGCTCGTTCACCGGCACCGCCTGGTGATCGGGGCGGGAGCGACGCGTCATTGGGCGTGGCCGGGACGCCAGGCCAGGCCAGGGAGGTGCAGACTCTGACAGCACGTGAAGACAGGGCGGCGCAGAGACACGCCGTCATTCGGCATGTCATGTTGTGTCCGGTAATACGTGACATTGCTGAACTTACTAAACCAATTACCGACTTCGCCAACGAATTCTTGACTCAAAGCACAGGAATGGTTTGGTTTGCTTGAGCTCGTTGGAAGGTCTTACGTCCTGATTCTCCAGCAAGTAAAAACGCCGGTCGCAACGTCGGTTGCAGGCCGGTGTGCGCCCGAACGGCACTGCGGGCGGCAGGCGGCGGCACGCCGTGTCCATACCTGCAGCGCCAGCTCGATGCCGTAGTCGATGTGTTCCACCAGCAGGCTGCTGGCGAGGATGTCAAACAGCTGCAGCGCGTTCTGAGCCAGCTCCTGCGGCCGCGACAGCACCTGGCACCGCTTGAACGCCCGCTTCGCCTCCTAGCGAGAGGGCGTAGCGTCTGGTCAGACATGCGACACAGTGAGCCGGCTGGCGGGCTGGGCCGGGCCCGGGTCAGGCCCAGCCACGCCTCATCATCGACAACGGGCCGCACGACAGGCACGCCGCCAGGACCGCGGCATCCTCCGACGCGCTGCGAGCCAGGTCTGGACGTCGCAGCCATGGGTCTGCTGCCGACCGGCGTTGTGACGTACCAGTCCGACGACTCGACACGCTCGCAGCTGGCCGACTGAGAGGAGCGCTGGCGCCCCGCATCAGCTGTGTCACTGCACTGGGCAGTGCCGGCGCCCGGCCTCGTCCGTGTCGTCCTCTGTCTTGCGAATACGCCGCGACACGCGTGGCTGGTACGGTTCCGACGCGTGAGACGGGGTGCCGCGGCCGGTCACCATATTGTATCACGGTAAACCTGAGCCCGGACCGCGCCAGCCGCGCGCTGCGCCGTTACCGCCCAGAGACGCGGCGACGGCCGGCACCGGCGCGCCCGCCCCCGGCGCCAGCCACACCTGCAGCAGGTTGATGGCGGTCTCCTCCGAGAGGAAGGTGCGGCCGCCGTGGTCGTCGACGGCTGCGATGTTGATGCTGGTCTTGGTGCCGAGCACGGCGGCCGCCTCTCTGCGCAGCTCCCCCAGCCCGCCGTACAGGTGGCGCTTCTGGTGACCCTGCGACGTGTAGTACTCGTCCAGCGTGTCGGCGCAGCACTGGCGCAGCTGCTTCACCTCCACGCTGCCGGCACCGGGCGGGGAAGCGGTGACGCGGCTCCGAGAGCGCGCCGCCCGGCTCCCACAGGGCGACCGCCCGCGGGTCGGCTGTGAGGGCATCCCATGAGCGGAACGGCGTGAGCTCTTCGGGGTGGCTGGCTTCAGGACATTGCCTTGAGTATATATATGGGCCATGGGCCGCCAAGGCGCGGTCGCAACGATGTTGTAACATCACGGCCTCTCTCAAAGATGACACACTTTCTCGGCATTCGGGTCGTTGTTTTCGAGCACGGCTATACAGGACAGGACGGTGTCAGGGCAGGACTGGCCAGTTACGGACGGCAAGTTCACACGACGGGAAAGGGCTTAACGAGCGACGCCACCACTGACAGCATCACAGGCTGGTCAGCTCCACTGACCAGATGACGGTTACGCAGGTCGTCTGCCAGCCAGTGCCCGACGAATTATCTCACACAAAAGACAGCGTTCGTATCCACAGGAAGACTGGTGTCTTCCACGGTTCCAAAGCACAACTCAGGGGAAAATAGGCAAACGTACAGCGCTCGTAATGTCCTAGCTAAATGCATCCAGGCATGCAACGCACCTGATGTAGCTGCTGATGTACTCCTGGAAGAGTTTTTTGGCCAGCTTGTTGAGAAAGGAGCTGTCGTGTCCCATGTTGAACTTGGCCAGCTGTTTGGTGAGGTGCTGCGTGCGCGAGTACAGGTCGCACAGCTGGTCCAGGTAGCGGCACCGGTTCGACTGGTCAGCCAGGGTCTGCCACAGATTCCGCGAGGCCATGACATAGCCGAGACAGGGCGGTGTCACGGCTCGCAGAGCGGAGTTAAAGCGGAGCGGCGAGCGGACAAGGGGCCAGGACAGGACGGTGTCACGGCTCGCAGAGCGGGGTTAAAGCGGAGCGGCGAGCGGACAAGCGAGCCCAGGACAGGACGGCGTCACGGCTCGCAGAGCGGAGTTAAAGCGGAGTGGCGAGCGGACAAGCGAGCCCAGGACAGGACGGCGTCACGGCTCGCAGAGCGGAGTTAAAGCGGAGCGGCGAGCGGAAAGGAGAGCCCGGGACAGGACGGCGTCACGGCTCGCAGAGCGGAGTTAAAGCGGAGCGGCGAGCGGGTAAGCCAGCGCACGGTACACAGGACCACTGCCAGGCAACGCTTGACGTTGATCGGGCGCTTTCCAAACACAACATCGCAGCCCTACGACTTCGGATAATCGTCTGTACACGCACCCGGCGTTTTGCTGCTTGAATACACCCAGATCTAATCGCCGAGACGACTGAGCGCAGCATCAGATGCCCTGATAGAGCTGACGCTGGTCCCACCACGAGGCAACTAGTGACGACCCGACGGGAGGCCATACCTGGTGCAGGTGCTCCTGCAGCCGGCCGTGGAAGATGATCAGCACGAAGCGGCCCATCACCTGGGCTGGGTTGTGGAACACGTAGTGGATGATAGGCTCGTTCCTTTCACATACCGGCACGATCTCGCGGAATATGTCGCGGCTGACGAACGCACCCTGAAAGCGGCGGCCGCTCGGTCAACGGTCTCACACGGGAATCCAGGGGGCGCCAACCTGTTCTACAGCGCCACGCGGACATCCAGGGGCGCCAACCTGTTCTACAGCGAGGATGGCTGCATGCACGGCAGGCGGAACATTTCACGTCCCCCTGGCCAGTTTGCGATCAGTATCAGATTGTGGACAACAAACATGCACAACAGACGGTAAAACCGAAGACGTGCGCAAACGTGCGTGCGGGCGTGTTACGTAATGCCAATTGCTTCCGCCATTGTTGATGACATAGTGGCCATCGCCAGTCCTTCACTGAACAGTGGAGCTGCGTTGGAGCCCTCTCACAATACACGCTGGGCCAGTGTGCAGCGCCCCAATGTCCCCTGAACACTCACCTGCTGGCTCTGCTCTATGAAGGCGTCCACGCACTGCGAGTAGCCCTTGAACTGTGACAGCACAGAGGCCACTTCTTTCATGGCGTCGCGATCGTCTCGTTTCTGAGCCGCCACGAACCGCTCGATCAGACGCCGCTCGACGCCGTCGTACTTCTGGCCGATCCGAGTCCGGGCGCCCTCAAACCTGGCGTCGACACCGGGTCAGGCGCATCCCGCGGCGGGGCGGGGTCACCCGGTCCGTGACCGACCGGCGGGCGGGCGCCCTCGAACCTGGCGTCGACACCGGGTCAGGCGCATCCCGCGGCGGGGCGGGGTCACCCGGTCCATGACCGACCGGCGGGCGGGCGCCCTCGAACCTGGCGTCGACACCGGGTCAGGCGCATCCCGCGGCGGGGCGGGGTCACCCGGTCCGTGGCCGACCGGCGGCGGGCATGGGCCAGCAGATGCCAGGCAGTCCCACACGGCCAGTCAAGTCCAGTTCTAGCGTGGCCGTGATGTCCACTCCGTACTTTCATCCCGCCTGATGCGATGGTAGACAACCAGCACGTGAGCGACGTCGCACATTTGAAAAAACTTACTTTCCCGATGGCAGCTCCTGCGATATGAGATAAAGCTTCTGTATCACGTCGGCAGCCTCGAATATCTGCAGCAACAGAAACATGACGGTTGAACATTTACTGAACACATCCTCACGTACATTCACGCTCTGTAAATCGAAGTCACACACCATACACACATGTTCACTCACAGCAGGTAAAGTGTAGCTGATGTTCATTCTGACATGGCATACCAGGTGAAGCACACCCACAGGGCAGCCTCCTGACCTGTTCGTCGTCGTCGAAGAGGGGGTCGGTGGGCGCCTCGGCGTCAATGAACCGGTTCAGGTGCTGCATGAGCTGGAGGGCACGCTCGTCGCGGGAGCGGGGTGTGTTGACGCTCTCCAACTGGTCGCCCAGGTGCACCACCTTGGTTGCCACAAAACTGATCTTCTCATCCAGCTGGTGCAGGATGCTGAAATCATCCTGAAATTGAAAGACAAAATCTTTCAACAGTACAAAGTGGGATGTGGTTTGGATGTGTGATGGCAAGTACTTGTGCTCAGGCCAGTGAAAGAAACCAAAAGGCATAGTGTGCTTGGTACATATTTAATGCACAAAATGGTGGCTGATTGAGATACTGAGCTCTTGAATACCCTGAGTGAAATACAAAGTGAACTTGTCATACCACAAAATCTTATACATTTCCAAAGAACAGCCTGTCCTTTCATTGTTTTTTTTTTCAATACTGTCATTAAGTGTGCATACTTTAAGATTTCATCCAAAACATTTCATGATCTTTCTGGGATCAGAGCTTACACTGAGCAGCACTTGTTGTGTAAGCCCCCACCCCTCCTGCCAGATTGCAAAATTCAAGGTCAACAGTAAAACTTGGTGTCACAACTTTGAGCTATGATGCTTGATGTTCTGTGCCCTGACATCACCTGACCATCTGCATGGTCACTCCCACCAGCTGTGGGCCATCTCAGTCAGGTACAAACAGTGAGTAAATCATGTGACTCAAACTCATTGCACCATGGGTGGATGGACTAGAAGGCAGGTGCTCTAACCAGCTGCTCTGTAAGGATGGGATGAAATTAATATGCCACTTGCAGCTGCATTTATCCCTACACTCAGCATGTGGACATCCACAGTCTAAGATGTGAAAATTCCCCAATACTGAAAGTTGCATTGTAGGTGGTGGTCATGTCACTCCTGGTTCCTCAGACTCACCTTGTTTCTATCCATCAGCTTGTGAACTCTCTGGGCATATCTGGCCTCTTCATCTTTCAGCTTAGCTTCCAACTGATCACACTCCCTTTGCTGTTTCCTCTGTATATCTGTCAGCTGCCTGAAAACATCAATAAACTGCACTATGCCACATTTAGATGTGCATGCATATAATGGTTCTCATATCCATGGTTGTTTGAGTAATAAAATACCTAATGCACAACACAATTTTGGGATCACCTGATATACATAATGCACAACACAAAGTCAATTTTTCCTCACCTGATGGCAGATGAAAAGGCATCATGGATGATCTGGGGATTGAAGTCTTCATTGTCTGTCTTAGTGGAAAGATTTCCACCACTTGCCCTCCAAGCCAGTCTTTCCACAAAATCATCTGCACTGAAAGACTCCTGCACATACAGATATTGTATGAGTGACATTTTGTCAAATATCCTGTGATGCATCCCATCATAACTTTGCTGTGTGCACTGACAAAAAGCATTTATTATGAATTCACCTTATAACCTGCATAGCACCATGCTCCATGCAAAGCACCATGGCCAGTTTGTGAGCTGGTTCAAAAAGACTGATTTTTGATCATGTGCACCTAAACACAGTACTAGTGGCAGGCTAATGACTTCTGCATAATTCAGTCATAAAAAATCCAGAACTTTAATCATAAACTTTGCAGCCTTCAAACAGAGTATGATAGGCACAATTTTATCTAGAGGCACAAGCCCTGGCAAAATCTGAGCTTAGTTAGCTGTTCCTCAGCAGAATGAACAAATGCTCGCCCTCTTACCTGCTCAACTTCATCCAGAAGCTTATACATCATCATCTTGACTCTTTGAGGCCTTGGTAACCAGGCAACAGGTGTTGAAGAAACGGGCGCAAAAACGAGTCACTGCTTATTCATCAACTGCTTAACACCGCTGAGGACAGTGCGAGCAGACATCCTGGAAGTTGCAGGCTGAAACCATTATCGAATTCTCGTGTTTCAGAGATGGACCCACACACCACCTTAACGCCCATCACAAATGCCTAATATCACTTTTTGTGATGCGTCCTTTTCTATATCCCAATCATGGTGCCAATGCAAGGCCTCCTTTTTTCCTCGACGGACCTAGTCACCCCTGTGGGAGGAAATTTACTTCCGGCTTAAGGGTAGGTAACTATTACATTAAACCGGCTTATAGAAGTGACGCATTCCTTGTTTGGTGACGTCATCAAATGCGCTGCCCCATCCCACCTCCACGGGAGCTCAACCGCGACCAACGCGTCCTCGAGTCTAGTTAGTACGTACAGGCGCCTGCGCGCTTGCCTCGCTGCGCTGGTGCAAAATTTGGAAATTTTCATAATGTATCTTTAGCAGTTGGAATCACAGTTCTAGGTGCCCAGGTTGACGAGATATCGCGTAAAATGTGGAAAAAGACTCGGCCGCAGGCCGCGCGCGGTGCTGGCGGCCTCTGGCGGCTGCCGGCAGGAGTGAGCGCATTTCGCCTGCGCTATCCGCATCACAGTCGAACCTATTCCATGGTATGAGCGAACGATCGTGGTGGTGTGGCCGGTGCTTTTTTGTCCCTTTCATCAACTGTCAGTCTTCTGAACGATGGCAGCACGCAGTGCCGTTGTATCAAAAAGTATTGCATGGTACTGAAGAGCGAAAAACGGTCGGTAGCGGCCAAATCAATTTTCCTGGCTCGCGCATACGTGGCGCTACAATCTATACCACGTGATTGTTTGCTCGATTCCCTATCTATCCATGCAGCGCGTGCGATGTGCCACTTTATACAACGCCATCATCTATTCGATTTCTTATAAATGCATGCCACTCCCCAGTACCTCCGTGCTCTGTGTGCTGAGAGTCTCGTGCTGCTTCGTGTCATAAGAGCGGGATACCTGCGCAAAGCGTAAAAATGGACGAAATCGGCAAAATGCAGTTTCACAGCTAATGTGCGCATGTCACATTACACGTGCAGTGTGACGTCGTATATGTTTCAGTGATTGTCCGTTAGATCACCTATCGAAGCATGCCAGTCGCTGTGCGCTTTATTCTCTGGTTTCTGAGATATCATGAAAACGTGCAAGCCCCTCAAAAGACCAAAATTGTGCATATCAATACTTTAATACATGGGCGCCCTCACATGTGGCACGTGCCACCAAACATTGTCATCTCGTTTCTCCCATTCATAATTGAAGCACGCCAATCCCGGGTGTATTAGTGCTATATGTGCCGAATTTTGGCACAAAAGATGCAAATCCGTGGAGGAGAGCAAAATCCATATGTGTGATCCCGTGCCGTGTCATACGTGTGGCCGTACCATTTCTGTTATTAAAACTTGGCATCTTACAAATTGTCGTGTAATTTGCGGCACAACGGCGCGTTGCAGAAACTCGCGATGCGCCTGAAAGTGTACCCGCGTCGATGGTAAATGTTGGGAAACAAGAGCCACGCCTGTGCGCGCACGGCGACCACAAGGCACTGCGCGCTGCCGGCCGCCTTGTCTAAGCCGAGATCGCCCCTATCGACGACCCGCCCACCGCCCCACTCAAGGCCCTAGGACAGAGGCCCACTGCAGGACAGACTGGAAACACGCCTGGGTGCTCGTTCTTTAACATGCGCTCGGGCGTGGGGCTCAACTTGCCCCCACCCCGAAGGTGTTTCCGGAATGGTTTCCAAACGGCGCGGCGCAGCCGCGCCAAATTTTGCATATCTGTGGACAATTGAATAGCGGATCGTTTGACATAAAAATTAGGTGTATCTTGTAAGGTCATTGACCTATGACAGGTCAAAATCAGGCCATGGTTTCAGCGAAGGCAATTTCTAGGGGATTCTTCATCTGATCTAACAGCGGAGCGTTAGACGAAGCCATACGTCTTTGAGATGCTTTCTTAGGAAACATTACAGTTGAATGAGCAAATTACATTGACATAAGGTCAGGTATAAAGGTCACACCAAGGTCAAAACCACCCTGTTTTGCTTCTCTAGGGCTTGCTGTATCGGATAGTTTCTGGTGCTCATTTCAAATTGATTAATAGCAGGAACCGCATTATACGTGTTCCATGGACTTCTTAGGGGTCATAATAGGTTATTGACCTAAAATGACCCATCTCAACGTTTTGTTTTAGGAACATACTGCCCAGCGTTATCTTTGTCGCTTAGTCAAATTCAAAACACAAAGCAATCTTGCATGAGTTTGGTTACCTTGACCTTAAAAAGGTCAAACAAGGTCACTGACCTTGCATGAGCATGTGAATTTTGGCTTAGAAACGGTTATCTAGGTTCTGGGAGCACTCTGGAGGTCAATCTGTAACTTGACCTTGTTTGACCTTTTTGACCCGAATGTCATGACGCAAGGACCTGAAACTTTGACCTAAGGGAGTTCACGTACAGGTCAACACGCCCTGTGAATTTGGTGTCTGTAGCTTCTTTAGTTCCCGAGATCTAAAGCGGGGGGGGAATTGGCCCCTCACCCCCACCCGAGCGAAGGGTATATAGCCGGCCACCCGGGCGCGTGTTAATCTGAAGCGTGGCTAAATGAACAAAGTCGAAAGCCCGCCGCGCGAACGTCCAATTTAACCCTTAACGCCTATGGCCTACGCCGGGAGTCGAGGCAGTAAATTGACGCCGTCGTGGCGGAAATGCCGTCAGGAACTTCTTACTCTAGGCCCATTTGCGAGCGACATTTTTTTAACGCGGTCAACAAAAGAGTGAATCAGAAACGGGGCGAATCGGCCGACACGCTGATGTAGTTTTCAACGCTAGATCACGCATAATTTTGACGGTAGCGGCTTGAATTCAGCTTTAGTTTTGAAAAGTCGGCCCGTTGCAAACTTGTAATGCAATTTGCAGCGCAACGGTGCGTTGCACAAACTCGCGTTGCGCGCTGAAAATTGTTAATGTTAGGAAACAAAATTAAGAGCTCTACCATCTTTCCGTGCCGTGATATAACGGTAAACTAAAACCGCGTCAAAAACGGCCGATTTCATCTTGTCAATACGTGTGCACGCGCCAGGTGTCACGTGGCGGAAAAAATGGCCAGATTACGATGGCCCATTCCCTGCTCTATCGTACTGTGCAAGTTGCATGTCGTTGCGACCCTTGATTGTCAAAATACGGCTCCAGAAAGCGAAGTGTGTAGGGCCGTCGACCGGAATCGTTAAATTGGCGTCGCCCGTGTTAAACTTGCGGGGATTTTTGCGCTCCTGTTTCGCTCAGCACCGGCTCATTTTTGCGAAATGCAGAATTTTGACGCAACTCTGTCACGCGCCGCAAGCGAGCCTTGGTCCTGTGCAATTTCATGGAAAACTTCCTGACCGTCTGCAGATCATCTAACTCAAATGGTGGACACCCACACACTGTTCCTTTAGTAACATAGATATCCTTGCATCCGTGTTTAGTACCGGGGGGGGGGGGGGGGGGGGGACCCGCGCTTAGTACCGATTCGTGCAAAAACTGGCGGAGTTTAGCGCGCACAGACACTGAACAACGCAGTCCGGTAACCCAAGGCTCAGCAGGGAAAATGAGGCTATTTAGAGGTGAATCTCATGAATTTCTTTTCGTTTGCTGGCCGTGGAAAGCCTACACTATTTGGCATCCCAATTTTCCTTTGATTGCGAGTTACTGCTGAGACAACGCTTTCTCGAGCAGGAAACCCAGTTCAATCGGCGGACGGCTAACGTCATCATCAGCTGGCTCGTGTGTGGACGAGCTACAGCTAGTTGAGAAACACGCCGCAATTGTTAAACACGCATCCGTACTGCTAAGCGCGGACGCCTTGGTTGGGCGGCCCTGGGACGGGCGGCGGGCGCTGGTATTACGGATATATGAGTGCATATGAGAATTTCACGGTTTAGGCGGTATGATGTTCGAAACAGTATACTTTGAATAAGATGTCAAGTTTTCAGGAAAATCGTATGGTTGGAGCCCTTATTTTTGATATCCGGAAACAAGGAAAGTTTGGGTGGAAAGTACCTTGTACTTCCTTTTTGCGAGCAAAGGAAGTGGAACACAGCCAGTTTCACATCACCGGTCCTTGCTTTGACATGTTAAGTACAGGGTCCTGCAACTATGTAGGCAGAAACTATTGGTGAGCCTGTCAAGAAAAAAAACTACATGACTTGGCCGTGTCCTAATTGTGTTAATAATTGAAGCATACTTCTATTGTAATAGTAATTTAAGCATGCTTCCACTTTTGGTGGTCAGAACATTTTGCACTCCATGAGTTTATTATTCCCATCAGCTTAACAAATGCCTCACATGACAGCTTCACAATCTTGAAATGATGGAAGGTAATCATTGGTCAAATCATCACAATTTTGAATAGTCACCAGAAGTCTGATCACATAATTGTAATGTGTTCTATCACATCTTTGATGAGCTTAAGTATCTCTTAAAATTTGTTTTGTGTTTTGCTACTGTGCCATAAGATTAGCATTGATCAGTATCTAAAATCAGGCTGGGTCAAGCTCAGGTCATTTTGGAACTTGTTTCTGTCATTTTTGTTTACATCATGTATAGAAGTTGTTGGCTAATGAGCATGCCAGCTGCATGAACACTTCTTGCAAATGGTTGTCACAATTTCTCAACTTTGATGAGTTAAGGCCCAAGGTGCTCTTATGAGCCTCACAAGATCTCTCATGGTGATGGTGAACTTAAGCTTACAAGAGTGACATTAACCACTTACAAAAAGTAACATTACCACTTGGATTCCATTACATGGTTGGATTGCCATTATATTTGGCCTCAGTTAAAAATAATCTTCCATGTCTGCATACTAAACTAGCTTTGTATGCTGTAGCTTTGATGATGTTAAAATTATGATTCTAAAAAGTGCTCCACCATCAAGAAACAAAAAGAACACACCCCGCTGCTTTCCCAGGCATTAGCCCAAGCTGCACCATGGGGACAGCTGGGAACACTGCACGAGAGGGGGCTGGAGACGTTCAGTCCCGAGAGAGTGCAGCTTGTCAAAGCAAAAATGCTGTTGTCACTGAAAAATGGGGCTTCAAACTGCCACAACTTTATCAGCTGGCAATCAAATTCTACAAAGGTGAGTTTGATTGGCACCACATTCTCATCTTGTTGGCACAGTCATGCCTGTACTTCAGGCTGAAGTGCTGTACACACAGAGCATCTGTGTGCTGTACATTTAGTGCAGGAGCACCAGTCCTGTGGTAATTATCAGGAAGGTGTAGTGTCTGGCTGATGTTGGAGCACAGTGTAAAGGTGGCATGCATAAGCTTGTGGTCCTGATGCCACCTCCTTCCCCCACCTGAAGGCAATATGTTAGATGCTGCAAGATAAATTGTAGGTATGTGAATGCAGACTTCCTTGTTTATCTTCATGTGACTAAGAGCCATGGCATAAGGTGTGGTCCAGTCTTACTAGCTGTTTTCACATGTGATTTGGTTTTGTTCTCTGCTACCCACGTAAACATTGTGGTTCCAGTTACACAGTAGTTAAGAGCGGTGAAATGAGCTGGATGACGTGACTCCTTTTTGAACACCATTGATTAGTATTTGTCTTAAGGGACTGTTCAGATTGGTCCGCGGTTTTGCATGCCTTTGCAGCCTACTGTCTATCAATTTCCCGAATGGACTGCTTTGTCCACTTACATTTAAATTCAATACTTGTATTCAATTCAAAATTGCTGAACTGCAGTGAATCTAGTGATGCATTGCTCACTTCCCAACAATCAGTAATCTGTGCGGCTTTGATTCCGGCTCGCCGGAGAGCGTGGATGCGTGCGGTGGTTGAAGCCACAGAGCATGCCGGTACGTCCCCGCATAACGTTGTTATGTGTCCGAAATAGATGGTATCCTCATCAAGCATAAAACCCAAATTGTTTACTTTAAATTACGTTAATGGGCGACAGCGGCAGGTATGAACTGAATGCTTAAGGGAGGAGATGCTGAATGTTTTAACGACGTTAGGAAACACCCGGCTAGGCCTTTTGTGCGTTATTTGAGCTAATGACGGTGTTAATGACCCCCACCTTTCCCTGAGATCAGCGCCCCTACATTGCCTGTTCATTACTCAGTGTATGCGCCATGTACGCGCAATGGTGGGTGTTTGCGTGATTCGGGTAAAATAGTGGATGCTTCCAGGTGGGCATGGGTTAGACGTCAGATGGCCACCAGTCCAACTCTGAGCGCGTGATTGCCGCCTTTTTGTTGTGGTTGCCAGGCGAGCGGCTGGAAACGATGCATGAACACTTGCATACGTAAGTGTTAATGCTTGCCCGTTGTCAGCATGTTTCTGTGTGAACCGTTCTAGAGAAGGAGGGTAAGGCAGTTCAGCTGAGCTACGCGGTGCGTGTGCAATTTGCGGCGCTGAGTCAGCTGGTGGCGCACGGCCCCTACCTGGCGCAGCGCCTGCCGCCGCTGGGCGTGCTGGACGTCATCGGACGCGACCGCAGGTGAGGCAGCCGGGTCACCGCCGCGCGACCGCGAACTCACCGGGTGCTCACGTGGGGCCCAGTCTAACGGTGGCGAAGCGCGCCAGCCACTCTGACGGATAACGACACTTGCGTGATGCATAGTCGTCGGAGAAGCATTCCAGACTGCAGACGGTCCTTACTGTAGCATACACTGTGCGAGTGTGGCTGTGACTTTGTTAGGTTAACAACATACTGCCACGAATTGCGGCTGGACGCTAACCACTATTTATGTGGCCCGAGACCTGAGATTTCAGACCTATTGGACACTGTTGCAATCGAAGAGGATGTACTGTGATAAGTTATCACCATGAACAGACACAAACCAGCCGCGTACCGCATGATGTCATGGTCACTGTTGGAAAATCCTCGGATTGTGCTGACGCGTTTGTCGGCGGTTGTGTCGATGTGAGAAACTGTGATGTTTTAAATGGGTCGACAGTTGGCGCAGCCTGCGGTGCGCAAATGGGACTAGATTGATTCGTGTTTGCTCATGACGACAGTGCACAAATATGACATAACGAGGTAGGACGTATGCGTTAACCAGGTAGGGCTGTAGGTGCATGCTGTCCCATCGCAAGATATCTCCAGGGCTGTAGGTATGTCCCGAAAGCCGACAAAAAGCACCTAGCAAGGTCTCGATCCCTCTGCGACACAGCGTCTGCAACATACACGGTCTGCAAACCCGCCGCGGTCACCGCGTCTCCGTGCCGGGTATCCGTCGCCGCACCCCGTCACGCCCCTTGTCGGTGCCGGCAGGCGGGCGTGGGAGGAGCTGACCGACATGGACGCGTCAACGGCCATGAACCGCTACGTGGAGCTGTTGGACGGCGTTTGCCCCATCTTCCGTTCGTTCGCCGAAGCGCACCGGCGCGACCTAGAGGCGCAGCGGCACAAGCGGTGAGCGGCCGCGTGCGTGACCACACACATAGCACACGACCGGGCTCCCACACCACTGCCTGGGAGGGGAGGTTTGACGCAAAACGCCGCCACGCTGCACTGCTGAGTGGCTGCTTTATTGCTGTTACGCAAGTCAGGACGACAGCGCGGCAGATATTTCTACTGTTGTTTGCTGCGTGCTGCAGCTGTTTTCATGTGCATTTGTTTGGCCACATGATCACCTTGTTCCGTTTGTCGTATGTACGCTACAGCGAGGCCGAGCGGGAGGCGGAGGAGCTGCGTCAGGGTCGGCTTCTGCTGGAGGAGATGGCGCGCAGACAGCGAGAACAGGAGCTTAGCAGGCAGGCCGACACCAGGTCAGTGTTCCGCAGACGGAGGGAACAGGGGCTTAGCAGGCAGGCCGACACCAGGTCAGTGTTCCGCAGACAGCGAGAACAGGAGCTTAGCAGGCAGGCCGACACCAGGTCAGTGTTCCGCAGACGGAGGGAACAGGGGCTCAGCAGGCAGACTGACATCAGGCCAGTGCTCCGCATCAGGCCAGTGCTCCGCAGACGGAGGGAACAGGGGCTCAGCAGGCAGGCCGACACTAGGTCAGTGTTCCACAGACGGAGGGAACAGGGGCTCAGCAGGCAGGCCGACACCAGGTCAGTGTTCCGCAGACGGAGGGAACAGGGGCTCAGCAGGCAGGCCGACACCAGGTCAGTGTTCCACAGACGGAGGAAACAGGAGCTCAGCAGGCAGGCCGACACCAGGTCAGTATTACACAGACGGAGAGAACAGGGGCCGAACAGGTGGACCGACACCAGGTCAGTGCTCCGCAGACGGAGGATGAGGCATATGGTGGTAGTGTTTATTAGCCACATCCTAGACGAATGTGTGCCGCCGTTAAAAAGCGGAAGGCGACACAACCTCCCGGTCGTCCCCGCAATGGCGTTCGTCCGTGTCATGGTATGGTAGGGATCGCCCTGTTTAAAGCATTTGACTACCCATTTGGTTAACCAGCAAGACGAATTGCCTGTGTTGGGACTACTTCTGTTAGGCAACGTCAGCGTGCTCGAAGCAAGCCACGCCCGGCAAGGCCACTGATCCAACTTCATTCTAGCAGACGATTTATGCAACGCACTGGAAACAATAGGAGAATCAATGTTTTCAACTGAACCGCGATATAAAACTAAATCATGGTTGTGACAAAGAATACGTATTCGTGAGATCGACAGCGATCAGTTTTTTGCCGTGACTGAAACGGGATGGAGCGGAGACTGAACGACACTAAACTGTAACCGATTTCTGGCGCCAAGCATGCTGACCTGGATGGTGATATAATGTCCGTCAATGCTGAGGCGCATTTCCTGTCGACGTGACCTGCAGGCGGCACATCCAGGACGCGCTCAATCGGCAAACGTACTCGCAGTTCCGCTCCTACGCCGACCAGCAATACCCCGGCAACCCGGAGCAGGTGAGGTGGACAGGGACCGGCAGTACCCCGGCGACCCGGAGCAGGTGAGGTGGACAGAGACCGGCAGTACCCCGGCAACCCGGAGCAGGTGAGGTGGACAGGGACCGGCAGTACCCCGGCGACCCGGAGCAGGTGAGGTGGACAGGGACCGGCAGTACCCCGGCGACCCGGAGCAGGTGAGGTGGACAGGGACCGGAAGTACCCCGGCAACCCGGAGCAGGTGAGGTGGACAGGGACCGGCAGTACCCCGGCAACACGGAGCAGGTGAGGTTGACAGGGACTGGCAGTACCCCGGCAACCCGGAGCAGGTGAGGTGGACAGGGACTGACAGTACCCCGGCAACCCGGAGCAGGTGAGGTGGACAGGGACTGGCAATACCCTAGCCACCCGGAGCAGGTGAGGTGGACAGGGGACCGGCAATACCCCGGCAACCCGGATCAGGCGAGGTGGACAGGGACCGTCAGTATCCCGGCAGTGCGGAGCAGGTGAGGTGGACAGGGACTGACAGTACCCCGGCAACCCGGAGCAGGTGAGGTGGACAGGGACTGGCAATACCCTAGCCACCCGGAGCAGGTGAGGTGGACAGGGACCGGCAATACCCCGGCAACCCGGATCAGGCGAGGTGGACAGGGACCGTCAGTATCCCGGCAGTGCGGAGCAGGTGAGGTGGACAGGGACAGGGACAGTGGACAGGAACAGGGACCCCCACATATTTATCAGCGTGGAACGTATCATGCCATAGTCCGTGCCGATACCGTGCTCGATCAACGCCAGTCGGGCGGGGTAAGTCGGCTTTGCCCCGTTGTGATAGTTGTCCGTCCTAATGGCGTCGCCATGACACAAAACATCAGGTCATTGCATCTGTTTATAGTTTATCCGAACGTTAAGACCAGAAGGCGAGTGCTGGACAGATTTTTTGTTTTTGTTTATACAAACAGGATCAGTGTTTATGCCTTTGGCGCCAGCCGTGTTTTCAGATTCGGCTGTTTTATTGCATGTTTGGAGGTGGGGGGGGGGGGGGGGAGGGGGGGGCGACTGGTTCGGGATCCGTCAATCTTGGTAGTTTGTATTCTTCCAGGCTGTGGTATACATACGCATGCAGGTGCTTGCTTGCTTATGTTATTTTTTAATCGCCAACAGAGCAGCACTCCACTAACAGGCGGAGGCGTTTAAATATGATACAACGAGTGCACAGTACACAGCGCACACTAGCATGAAGGCTGTTATGGGCGCAAAATGGCCACAGTAGTCGGCGCGCCCTAAAACTCCAATCAACAACAAACAACACTAGCACGAACATAGTTAAAGGTTGATATATCTCAACGCTAAGTGGAGACGCCACAGAGTTAAAGCATACTTGATCACGTGAACTCTGAAAATGACAAAATTGTCATGAAAGATGTCGGCGTTAGTGCTGCTAGCCAAAACAAGTGTTCCCAACGCTTGACAGTCTGCAAAACGGACCGCTCTGGACTGTCCGAGCGGGCACACTCTGCGCGAGGTACAGCGAGCAGAGTTTGAGCACAAGTAAGAGGAAACAGTGAAGCAAGATTTGAGGGTCCAGTTTACCTTCGAAGATGCTTCTCAGAAAGACTAAATCTTGCTGCACTCTTCGTGCTGCCAGGGATTGGTTTGTGAAATGGAGCAGAAGGCCGCCATTAGGAAGAAAAGTTTATTGCCCGTAGAATGTGTGAATAAGTAACCAAACAAGAAACTTGTGCTGCACCCGAACAACCGGCCCTCGGGGAGTTGGCTGCCCCCGTCCAAACCACGCTACAATATTCTAAAACCGATCGCACGTTCGCAAAATACGCAGCCATTATATATATATATATATATATATATATATATATAATGATATATTATATATATATATAATATATCATATATATTAATATATCATTATATATATATATGATATATTATATATATATATGTCATGCATGTTTTTATATGCAAGGGCAAATGTACATTTGGTCAGTTTCCTGCGCGTTTGCTCAATTTCGGGAAGGAAACGTTTCGTTGTTTTTGGTAAACCATAAATCAGTCCGCCTGTAGGCATTTATATTAGTTGAAGCTGGCTAAAGCTGGCTTTAAAGGGCATGCGTTCCCCATTACAGTCGGACGGGAAATATTTGAAGGTAGTGAAATACGAGGTACACCCTACGAGACATGATCATTGGAGAGTCATCAGTCAGCAGATCATGTATCCAAGGGTCTGGTCAAATTACAAAACACGCGAACGCATGCACAACACATTTCGACCCAGCCTGACACTGGAAAGTTAAAAGCACCGTATCACCTTGCTGCCATTGGGTGACTGAACAAGTCCAAAGGGATGCATGACCTAGCTGTTTATTTAAGTCAGGCGCTCTTTTTCCAATGAGGATGACTTCAAGAGCTCGTAAGAAGCGTTTGTTTGGACATGAAATTAGAGTTCGGGTGTTTTCAGTCAAGTCAAACCGTAGGAGTTTTTATTGTGGGTTTTGCGCATATGTTGGTCTGGTACTCCCTCCTGTAGGTGTATTGTCATGCGTCGTGAAAGAGGTGCAGTCATTCCAATATAGGTCGAGTTGCGGAGCCGACAGGCCCCGTAGTGTTATCGAAATTTATACACTATGTTAGTGCGCTTCAGTTGGCTTTAGTCTGTTATGAGGCCGTGTTTCATTACAAGACTGCTGGTTGTCTTGCTCTTGTAGCAGATGGAAAGTTGTACTTCATCGTCTTCGCTAGTCGTGATATTGGTCCTCACGATGTTTTGCAAAATGTTTTCGTCCACCTTGTATGGCGGAGACATTTTAGTTCGAGAAAAAGTTAATGGGCCCGTTTCTTGCCCTGCGATTTCTGGCTTCGCCGACTCAAGATAGACTTAATATCTCCGTCAATCGCGCTGTTCGAGTAACCATTATTGATGAGCCATTGCCTGCACCATTCAAGTTCGTGGTGCGTGCCAGACCAGCTGGAGCAATATTTTGGAGCGCGTCTCGCAAACGAACGGATGACGGCCGTGCGGTAACGCTCTGGGCATTCGCTTGCCGCCATCATATCTTTTGCCAGCATCAGTAGTCTCATGACAAAAAATGCGTCACTCGCATCTACATCGATGTGAAGAATATGATGTCACAAGATGGCAACCAAGATGTCATATTCGTATGTGTAGTCTGCTGACTGATGACTCTCCAATGATTGTCTCGTGGGGCATGCTTCGTATTTTACTATGCTCAAATGTTCTCCGCCCGACTGTCTTCCATTGCTTTGAGGATGGGGAACGAACATCCTTACAACGTTAGCTACCTTTAATTGATTTAAGTGATTATAGGCGAACTGATGTACGACACCGAAGGCAGCGGAATATTTTTCGGATTTAATTCGAGCAATTGAGCAAACGCACAAGAAACTGATTAGATACATAGATGTCCTTGCATAGGACAAGACTTGCATTAATGAAAGCATGCTGCCAAGTACATGCATATATATATATATATATATATATATATATATATATGTATATATATATATATATATATATATATATATATATAGTGTACGTCTACAGTGTATGTATAGGGTCTTGCAATGCACATGGTCGTTTTTTTGTGCTGTTCGAGGGGCGATGGCTGTGTTCTGCAGACGGCATTCCGTCTGTCATTATACTTATACGGGCTTTTTTAGCATGTCAGCGTGCTGGATGGCTCTGGCCTGTTGGAAAAATGGTGGGAAAGGGGGGAGGGGGGTTACCGCAAACGTCTTTCGGTGGTGCTGTAGCGTGTAGTCTCACTGTACCCACTCAGCCTGTTCGTCGTCGCCCCCCCCCCCCCCCTTTCTCCTTGCTGGCGCCCGCTCAGCCAGTGCGACCCCTCCCTGCCGTCCAGCAAGCGGTGCTGATCCGGCAGCTGCAGGAGCAGCACTACCAGCAGTACATGCAGCAGCTGTATCAACAGCAGCTGCAGCGGCAGCAGCAGCAACAGCAACAACCACAGCAACAGCAACAGCAACAGCAGCAGCAGCAGCAACAGCAGCAACAGCAACAGCAGTTCAGCCCGACCATCAGTCCGCCCAACTGTTCAGCCGACGTCAGCCAGGCAGGTGCGTACCGGTCGCCTGACCGACCCGTGCACATTCCGGTGGGGCAAGCAAGAAGGCGTCCTTCTCGTGCAGATGACGTGTGGCATCTCTTTATTTCATTGTTCCACGCGAGGGAGACGGGGGAGAAAGACTGCCATGGAGATCTTTTAGTTCCAAATGAGAGCGTATTGTGACGCGGTCAGCTGAACAAACGTTGGTGGCGCCGAACCAGTGCTTAGCGCTGCCCATCTTATATGTGTCCGGAGAGGCGCGTCGGGCGGCATAGTAGTCCGCGTCCGTCGCTCGTTGTAGCCATGTGCCCTGACGCGGGTCAAGCAGCGACCTCCCGGCCTCGTGCGCCACGTCTCAGTATGTCGTACGGTTGGACCACCGTGTGCCCCCCCCCCCCCCCCCCTCCCCTCACTGAGACTGGGATCCCGAAGGTCATTGGCTGCACAAGCAGGCGCGTGCTGGCGTGACACGTGTGGCTGCGTCCTGGGTTACATCAGCGCTCGCCGCGTCTGGTGCGCGTGAGGCCATTGCGCCCTGCCGCCGCCGGTGCCGGCCAGCCAGCTGTCGGCTTGCCGGCCGGCCGGCGGTGGGCCCGGTCTCATGTCCTCCGGTCTCGGGGCAGGCGGGACGTCCGGCGGGCAGGCGCAAGGTGGGGCGGAGGTCTGCTGTCCCGGAGCGCCGCCCGAGCAGGCAGAGACCGGTCCTCACGGCCGCCAGCAGGCCGCCTTATCATCCGTACCCGTCGCGTCGGCGTATGGTGAGGCCCGGCATCTGGACGCCGATTCCGGGAGAAGGCGGGATAACGAGGACATCGGGTTCGGTGACAGCAGTCTGCAGCGTGTTTAAGCTGTGCATGCGTATCGGAAGGCGTATCGACCGATGGGGGGGGGGGGGGGGGACGGTTTCGTGTCGCATATCAATGAACGCGTCATAAACAGGGGTTTGATTTGTTATTAATTCTCATCACTATTGTTCAGGCATTGACCTTCAGGATGTAGGTCCCTGGCAAAGCCAGGAGAGTCTGACTGAACGGCTCTGTCGGCCTGCGCGGTGTCCTGGCTGTCGTGGTGCCGCCGGAGCAGGCGCCACGGACGCCGCCCGCCTGGCCGGCGTGTGACCGTGTGCCTGCGTGCACAGAGGAGCCGCCGCGGCTCGAGCTGCCTCGCATGTGGACGCGCCGCGACCTGGAGCAGTTCAAGGCGGCCACCCGGACGGAGGGTGGCCAGGCGGCCACCACTGTCGGCCAGGGCCAGACGGTCACGGTCAGTGGGCGCCCGCAGCGACGGGGTGGGGGGAAGGGGCGGCGGCCTGCGCCAACGCTCGCCCACAGACTGGCGGCTGGCGGTTAGCCAAACCAGCAGCTCATGGGTTAGCGAGGCAACAGGTAGGCTCCATTTCTCCAACTGGTTTGAAATCGGCCGGCCAGTCGTTCACACGCAATGTCCAAGAAGTCGTCCAAAGTTAGCGGTGTGTTACTTGCTTTGCCCCGTCCTGAAAACGATCTGAAATGTTGAGCTATTGACGCATGCAACATCTGATGTCACAAGTTTCACGTGCGCCCCGGGCCAGCCGTTGCCCGTTCCGGCAGCTGATGTCTTAGCAACAGCTGATAGCGTGTTCACTCAGTTTTCAGCACCATGCGATACAGTTGTACACAGGTTTGACTGTTGTCCGGTTTCGATGCGTATTACACGGAGGTGTCTCGCGTGCGAGCGCGGAAATGTCACTGACTCTCACTCTCGGCGCTAGCTGCAGCGCCGTGGCGCCAGTGGCGTACGGCGCACATCATGTCAAATTAACTCCAAGCCAAGCAACTGTATGCATTGTTCGGCACTGACACGCAGGCTGTTTGATTGGACGAACTTTTCCTGCAACAGGACAGTGCCACTATTATTTCACTTCCCCCATTTGGTTAACATAAAAGAGATTTTTTTTCGGATTGCTAGAAAATGAAAACACGTGTCTGAACTTGGTTCGGATCTCAACGGCCCAGCGTCGCCGCGACATGACAGGCGATTCCGACGGATGGGGCACTGGACAATCGCATTGGCAGACGTGAGGGTGGGTGTGCGCGCGCAGACGGTGACGTACCCTCGTGCTGGGGCGGCCGGTGGGTCCAGTGCACAACGTGGAGGGATGTACCAGCCACATCGATGACGAATCTCAGAACTGCCCCAGCCTGCTAGGTTCGCCAGTAATTGACCAGCTAGCGACCAATGCCAGCCTGTTCAAAATCGATCTCGAATGCAAAATCCTGTAACCTAACCCTAGTGCCATTAGACAATGGAAATTGCGCTTGCGTGAAGTCCTGCATATTGTGACTAATATCCATTCAAAATATTTCCGTTTTCCTCAATACTTTGGCACAGCTGTTAAATAGGTGATCAATGCAAAAGCAAGTGTTTTTTTCAGCAAGCCCCGACCACCCTCATCACTGTCGCATTCGGGAGTTTTTTTTGACGCCAATGTGTGTGAATAAGTGCGATTTTTACACCAGTGGGCCTCTGTCTGTTAAATTTGCATTAAAGGTGGATTTTCTTACGCATTGCAGAGTTTGACAACCAGGGTAGTGCCCTGATCAGAAATATCCAGTTTGGG
>NW_023596151.1:153965-213965 GCF_011947565.3 Pollicipes pollicipes
AAGCAGTCAAGGGTACTAAATTGAGGGTAAGCAATGACGCGGGCATGCATGTGAGCGATGAGCGCACACAGGCAGAGGGTCTGGAATCCGAAAACAAGATCCGAATATCGGCTCATCACACTACAAATGTATGTGCTGCCTAGAGTCTGGCCATGTGCCAACGCACTAGACAGGTCAGGACCGAGAAAGTCACCGAAAAACTCCCCGGCAGTGTTAATGGAAGAAGCGCTTTTTTCTGGGGGGGGGGGGGGGGGAGTGCTGTCAGAGCCAGCGTAGCACGCGTTCCGGGGTGTTGGCGTGCTCCGCTGGCGCGCCAGCCGCCCTCGAGCCATCGTCTGGGACGCCTTCGTGTGTGGCCAGGTGCGAGTACCAACCCGCGACGACGGCACCTGCCTCTTCTGGGAGTTCGCCACGGACAGTCACGACCTGGGCTTCGGGCTGTTCTTCGAGTGGGGCGCCTCAAAGGAGCGTCAGGTGACGGTCCACGTCAGCGAGGAGGAAGGCCCCATGGAGGACGGTGAGTGATAGTCCGCAGCAGCAGCGATACACCCCTCAGGGTGAATGTCTGTTCCTGCGTGCTCTCTCGTCTGTGTGGGCGCGCCCCGTCTGCGGGTGCGCGCTCGTGACCGGGTCACCTCGGTCCGGCAGCGGCGGCACAGCAGCCGGAGCTGGTGTCGCGGCGGGCTCTCTCCTGCGTGGTGCCCGTGTACCGGCGCGACTGCCACCAGGCCGTGTACGCCGGCTCGCATCGCTACCCGGCCCAGGTGTGTGACGGACAGGCGGCCGCCGGGCGCAGGAGCGCCTTCGTACGGAATTGTGGCGTCGCTTTAATATGCCACATATTTAATTATGTGGTATTGTCATTGAATTATGTGCCACTGTCGCGCAGACGTTCATTTCGTATGGACTGGCGTTTTGCTGCGTATGGCTCAGTAACGGCAGATGCAATAGCTGAGGCTGTTTGGCGTCCAGATCTCCCTCGCAGATTCCAGCGGAACGGAG
This sequence comes from Pollicipes pollicipes, assembly GCF_011947565.3. Taxonomy (NCBI): domain Eukaryota; kingdom Metazoa; phylum Arthropoda; class Thecostraca; order Pollicipedomorpha; family Pollicipedidae; genus Pollicipes; species Pollicipes pollicipes. The sequence continues at coordinate 154,968 of NW_023596151.1, forward strand.
GCGGGCAATGTCATGGCTAGCAGCTGGTCTCGAGTCCCACACCTTATGGTTGTGGGGCGAATGCTCTTCCATCTAAACTGCATCGTCCCCTGATGCTGCAGTCGAGTCGAGCACTCCGAAACATGTGACGTGTGGCTTTGCACGTCACGTGTTGCGGTGACGCGTGTCTTCGCGAACGCGATGTTTTTTCTATTAAGAACGTGGGGCACCAGCTACAGACCTCACTGCGGGTTCAGGGCATCTGCTCTTTCGACAAGGAATGTATATTTGAACGCGCCTACGCTCACACGACTGGGGATCGGGATAAACACGTACCGCGCTCCGCGTGTATGACGCAATGACTCCTTTTTTAGCAGCCACGTGGCTGCCTGAATGTGGCCATGGGCTTGATGAAAAGAGGGTCGGTAGATCATTCACCACAGTCTGCGCCCACCGGCGACCTTGGTGGGGGGTATGCCAGTCACTCGAGCGCAGCCAATCCGCTGTGGCGAAGGCCTACCATGATAAACCCTGGCCAGTGATAAATCATATGATTTATGAACCAAAACAAAGAGCCGTCGTCTTTTTACAGTGGTTCGCGGTAGACTGGGGCTTATGGACGTACTCGAAGGTCCGTGCTCTTGTTATTTCATTTGATATATTTTTACAGTCGTAAACAGTTTTTGCGCATTAGCAGCTTATTTTGCGGCAGCGGCGTGACCTATCCGAGGCCGTCGGTACGGGCAGAGGTGAGCGCAGTGTGACCCGCCCGACCGCGACGTGGCCCGTCCCCGACCGACGGTACGGGCAGAGGTGAGCGCAGTGTGACCTGTCTGAGGCCGTCGGTACGGGCAGAGGTGAGCGCAGTGTGACCTGTCTGAGGCCGTCGGTGCGGGCAGAGGTGAGCGCAGTGTGACCTGTCTGAGGCCGTCGGTACGGGCAGAGGTGAGCGAAGTGTGAGCTGTCCAAGGCCGTCGGTACGGGTAGAGGTGAGCGCAGTGTGACCCGCCCGACCGCAGCGTGACCTGTCCGAGGCCGTCGGCACGGGCAGAGGTGAGCGCAGTGTGACCTGTCTGAGGCCGTCGGCACGGGCAGAGGTGAGCGCAGTGTGACCTGTCTGAGGCCGTCGGTGCGGGCAGAGGTGAGCGCAGTGTGACCTGTCTGAGGCCGTCGGTACGGGCAGAGGTGAGCGCAGCGTGACCTGTCCGAGGCCGTCGGCACGGGCAGAGGTGAGCGCAGTGTGACCTGTCTGAGGCCGTCGGTACGGGCAGAGGTGAGCGCAGTGTGACCTGTCTGAGGCCGTTGGTACGGGCAGAGGTGAGCGCAGTGTGACCTGTCTGGGGCCGTCGGTGCGGGCAGAGGTGAGCGCAGTGTGAGCTGTCCGAGGCCGTCGGTACGGGCAGAGGTGAGCACAGTGTGACCCGCCCGACCGCGGCGTGACCTGTCCGAGGCCGTCGGTACGGGCAAAGGTGAGCGCAGCGTGACCCGCCCGAGGCCGTCGGTACGAGCAGAGGTGTGTGCAGCGTAGCGTGCCCATGGCCCCGGCTGCGATGCCGTGTGTGGCGTGACTGGTCCCAACACCCCTGCCACACAGTCACAGCTCTACTCAAGACCAGCCAACAAGACAAAAAAACAAAAAACAACAAAAAACACGGGTCCATAAATGGGTGCATTGTGTTGTAGGGAAGGGCCAATGGTGGCATCGCTGCCGAACAGTTCAGTTGGTCATTTTGGGTAATGCGTAGTTGTGTGGCCATTGATGCGCGAAATAATACAAAAACACGTATTACATTCAGTATTAGTCAAACAGCAACAAGCTGTGCTACACTCAATATGAGCCAGCTCAACGTCAGAGCAATTCGTAAGAATTGCACAGCAATGGCGACTGGCCGATTCATGCGTGTAAACTTGAGTCCGTTAGAATGCTTGAAAGTTCACAATCACTACACTCTTTTCTCGCGACGGGCACTGCAACGGACCTCGAGGTTCGTTTGCATCCACCGCCCCGCGGGGTGGCTACGCCGCTGTGACATCACGGCGTAGCACATCATTTCCCTAAGCTCCAACTCGAAGCTAGTCCCTACTGTTTCTACTGAACGTGCACGTGTCGGTAACCACGTCCACGGTTTCATAAACAGAGTACCATCTGGCTGAAAATGCGCAGTTCAAAACGGTGCAACGTAGGAGGCGACATATGATACGGCTCTACTGCGTCAACTGGAAACGAGTAGAGGTGAACCGCTTACAGTGTCCTGTGAAACGGGGTCACCTCACTGCGCTGCAAACCCCGGTGACCCGCGCACCAAAGGACCGACCTCTGTGAACGCAAACACGTGTAGATTTGGTAAGACCTTTACGGCAACTGCAGATGGCGCGTGCATGTTTCAAGGTGGTTACTAGAATAAGCGGAGCAGAGTATGCACACTTACGCGGCGGGCTCCCGTGCACCAAACACGCCAACACCGCCATCTTGAGGTCAGCTCGGTTTGTGGCAAAGATGACTTAAGAGCACTGCCCATTGCCATGTAGATGGTCAGCATTTAAAAAGTTGGTAGCAGGAATGGGGGAAGTTTGCGTAGGCTCAAATGCTTTCCGATTTGTTGCTTGCAAAACCGACCTTGAAGTCAGTAAATAGGTGTGAGCGTTGATGCGTGCGTTTGGGGTAAAGCTGTAAATTGGTGAGGAACAGAAGCGAGAGCTGGCAGTGTTTAAGTCCCCCTTGCTGCTTGCAGGCAGGCTGTCAAGCTGAATCCGATGTAGCTGACAAAGTGATCGATCGTGTTGGTACCTTCTGGGCCTATATTTTTATTGTCCCTTCGAGCCTCGCTGATTTTGCCCTTCCTTTTGGTGTTATGTCATACTCTGAAGCATATGGAAGGTGCTGCGATTGTGATTAACGATGCAGGTTATACCCCATTCGGATGATCAGGCATCGGGGCGAGTAATATGTGGTGCACAAAAACACGGGAGATAACGTGATGGCGCGAGTGGACATGCACGGCGCTGGGGAGAGCCAAACATAGATTTATACAGAAGCAGCAGGAAAGCGACTTAAGACAGAGAAACAAATTATCTGTCAAGTCTGTAAGCTTCCTTGAGCAACACCAGCGCTTGTCACGGCAGTCACCTCACACCGTGGCAAGTGGCCCAACGGAACATGTGAAAGACAGAGCACAAAGGTGGAAGCTTAGGTGGTCCGCTTCCACCGAAACCCGTAATGGTAGCCAGTTGTCATTGTGGCAACGTCTGAGTCCTTCGCATAACGGCCGGCGGCATGGCGCAGAAGCGGCGGTTGTTTAGATGTTTGGAATTTTTATGGAATGGAAACAATACTTGTGGGGATCAGAATACTTGCACGTCCTAGGAAAAATAGACAACACTTTTGTGGACCCAATTGCTTTGAAGGTGACAATTAAAAAGCCGCTTAGTTGTTCCGTCCTTTGTTTTAATTAATTTGGCTCCATTGATTTGCTCGGTTGGGTTTGGGTTTAAGAGTACTTGCTAAGCATCGCGTGTTGCGTGCCCAACCAAGTGGTGTCGTTACATTTCAAGGGATGATTTTACGCTCGGTTCTTTAAACGAGGCAGGAGGGCGGGGGATTCCCGTGCCGTGCAAGACTATGGCAAGGCCGCTTGGTGGGTCTTCTTCTCAGTTGCCTGCTGGCCTTCCGATGTCCGTTGAGCTCAGCGATGTGACGGTTCGGGGACCGATGACCAGTGTCTGCCGACTAAGGGCCCAGTATGCTTCCATAGTCATAGACAGTCATAGACATAGATGCGTTTCATAGGCGTTCCCAGATGCGTTTTGAGTGTCACGACTGTTTCAAATGATGCGAGAACTGTAGCTGCCAAGTATGATGGGGGGGGGGGGGGGGGGGGGGAAGGGGGACTGCTTCAGTCCCGAACGGTGTCATCACAGTTGTCGGTGTATATGGGTTGTCACCCGTGGTCTGTCTCAGGCTTTTACGTCCACAGTTTGAGTGGTGATTGTCTCAGACGGGGTAATCTAACATCGCTTGGGTGAACATACTCCTTACGCTGTACTTGGGTATGATCGGGAGGCGTCCACCAGCTAGCTATTTCGGTCTTCGAGTACGTGGCCATTAGTGCGGGCTGAAAAACTATGACGCATTATAAGATTTTAAGCTGAAAATTGCCCACCCGTAACATGTCAGGAGGTACCTCTTATGAAAATGCTTCACGTTCCCAGCGGTTGCCCATGGCCACATGTCTCTGACCAGTTGCGTCTGCGACCACTGCTGTAAACGTGAAACATTTTGATTATATATTGCGAGGCTTGTTTTATATCTTCGTTTACCCGCTGCCAGCCGGTTTGTTGAAGGTCGTGTTTGATAATGACTCATAATGGCAAGAAAAAATGCAGAAAACCGGCGCAAGGCCTTCCGTGTTCATATCACTTGATGTCACTTGACCTTCGCCGTCACGTATCACGCGTAAGCTTTTCTTCTTTTTTTAAGCACGCCCACAGGCTCATATTGTTTTTGTTTGGGTGGTCGCATGAGCGTGGTGCCCAACAAAAACTATGTTGGAGGCTCATGTACTTGGCCTTATCTCTGTTGTGAGTGGAGCCTTTGCCCGCGATGTGGGGTTCTTTTGGTAATCTGAACTGCGTACACATAAAGGAACAACTTTGAAAGTAGTGGCAGCCCGGGCAGCGTCACTGTTGCTGAGCGGCGAATCCTGTGTTGTAGCTAGCACTGGGTGATAGCCTGTGTTGTCGTTGGCACGAGCTGATGACCATAGCTGTTGACTAGGTCGTCACAGCTCAATTTCTAGATTGCACGGGCCAGCGAACACTAATAAGTAAGAAGTATATGCGCGTCGGCCAGGGCCACCAAGCACACGTCCCGTTTGTGTTCACAGGGCGTATACCTGCTCAAGTTCGACAACTCGTACAGTATGTGGCGCTCCAAGACGCTCTACTTTCGAGTCTACTACACCCGGTAATGGCTCGTGGAGACAACTCCAAGGCAATGGGCGCTCTGTCTTCTCCCACTCGACGAGCGCTCGTCGAAACTGCGCCCAGAACTCGGCGGCGCTGCCTTTGACCCCTCAAGGAGCGGTTGCAGACGTGCTGCGGAGGGCATCAGTACGGCTGCCGGGGCCGCCAGATGTGATGGGCGTCTGGCAGTCACGGCCGGGGCCTCACATCGGTCTGCTGGTGCGCTGCGCACGTGCGATATCCCGTCTCAGGCCGCGCTTAAGGAGCGGCTCCCGCCATTGCTTGCTGTTGCGATTTGTTCCGCGTGTAACACATGTGATTCCAGACGCACTGCAATTTCTGCGTCGTCCAGCGCGCCAACACCGACACTGATACTTGGCGTTGATAACAAAGTCACACACTGCACGTGCCATGTGACCTGGTGAATGTTATGTGGGGCTCGTTCGGCCCCCATCGGCTCTGACTGGCAGGTGATGCCCCCTCCCGTCACATGGATGGCGTGTACTCCCGGCGCGGGGAGGCGGTGCCTCAGAACTCTGCGCCCAGTGCGGTGATACGGTCGTAGCGCGGGCCGGCGTGCGGTGTCCAGCGTCCGCAGCGGGAGAGGAGACCCCGCGGCACGCGCGGCCGGTGGAAGCTGCTCGGGCTCTCGCAGGCCTACGTCCGCGACATCGGGCCGAGGCGGGTTAATTGCTACGCGGGTGGAACATGGCGTGACCGAAGCGTGCTTTGTCGGGGGCTCTGTGTTGTGTGCAGGGCTGGTGTTGGAAGTGTGTTGGAAACTGCAACCACTCATTGTTGCTGCGCGGTGATATTTTCGAATGTTTTGGGGATTGTCACTATTGCCATTTGTGTTGTTATTGCTAAACCTCATTGGCGTAAGGGTATAATTGGTTGACACATGACTCATCGGGGGCAACAGAGAGATTATTCGTGTACAACAATCGGAGCTCAATAAAATGGTGGGGAGTGATGGCGAATGTATCCCCAAACGCTACATTGGAGCACCCGTGCCTGCGCTCTCGCCACAGTAACATTGCACGATTGGCGGAGCAGAAGGTGCGCTGAGCGACGTCGCTGCCGGGCGGTCAGTTCTGCGCAGCTGTACGTTAGGGCCTGGTGAGCGGCAGGGCGGACACGGCCGGCCGATCCCGGGCGGTCAGTCCTGCGCAGTTGTACCTCAGGGCCTGGTGAGCGACAGGGCGGACACGGCCGGCCGATCCCGGGCGGTCAGTCCTGCGCAGTTGTACCTTAGGGCCTGGTGAGCGACAGGGCGGGCACGGCCGGCCGATCCCGGGCGGTCAGTCCTGCGCAGTTGTACCTCAGGGCCTGGTGAGCGGCAGGGCGGACACGACCTGCCGATCCCGGGCGGTCAGTCCTGCGCAGCTGAACCTTACGGCCTGGTGAGCAGCAGAGCGGACACGGCCGGCCAATCCCGGGCGGTCAGTCCTGCGCAGCTGAACCTTACGGCCTGGTGAGCGGCAGGGCGGACACGGCCTGCCGATCCCGGGCGGTCAGTCCTGCGCGGCTGAACCTTACGGCCTGGTGAGCAGCAGAGCGGACACGGCCGGCCGATCCCGGGCGGTCAGTCCTGCGCAGTTGTACCTTAGGGCCTGGTGAGCGGCAGGGCGGACACGGCCGGCCGATCCCGGGCAGTCAGTCCTGCACAGCTGAACTTTACAGCCTGGTGAGCAGCAGAGCGGACACGGCCGGCCGATCCCGGGCGGTCAGTCCTGCGCAGCTGAACTTTAGGGCCTGGTGAGCGGCAGAGCGGACACGGCCGGCCGATCTGCCTGTCTCGCCGAGCTGACGCGCCTCAGGGCGCGGTCTGGCGCCTACAGTTGGGTGTCTCAAGCATCGGAGGTCAGTTGTCGGAGGGTGTCCTGTCTGCAGCGCATAGGACATCTTGCCAGAGTGAAGTTTGGCAGGTGGCCGTTCAGCCGTGCACCGAGACTGCTGCTGTCAGACTGCAGACGCAGACTGTTGGCCGGATTGAAGACTGAGGCTGATCGAGAGGGAGACGAAGGGGCTGGGGAGGAATATCTTATTTAGGTAATACTTTTCTCCATATGGGTTAATGGCCACCAAGTCAATTCGGTTGGGAGATTGTGCACTGGGTCCAACAGGCCGTGTGGTGTGTATCTGACCCGGTCGAGGCGACGCTGGCCTGGGAACAGGGGCCGCCGTGCTGGGTGCACGGGTTCTGATTAGTGCAAGCGACGCACAGCGCAGACGGCTACGCGGAATGCGAGCTTTACAACTATGGCGTGTTTACTTCCGCGACGGTCCAACGCATAAACTCACGCCCATCTGCCTCCAGTGGCGGTCACAACTCGCGTTAGCGACGAGCACGGCTTGTCAGGTAGCGGAAAGACACCTTTTGTACATGTAATGGAAACGATTTGTTCAGGCTCCACGCCTTTGCAAACGCGGCCGAGTGTGCGGCCCCGCACAGGGAGCTGCCACTGTGGGCGAACATTAAAGCCGAGAGAAACTTATCCGGGCGCATCGCTGATATGTGAATAAATAGCACGTGGATGGAGGCGGCGCAGTAATGTCACGCTGCACAGGTTGTGCTTCCAGTCTCCCGGTACGGCAGAGTATGGCGACGGACCACTGTGGGGAAGAGCTCGGTAGTATCGAGTTTGTTTCTGTACTGATCCTGCTGCAGCAAGGACCGTTGCAGGTATACTACGCGGACGTGCGGAAACCTCTGAAACGCGAAGTTCTTTGAGTATTTCTGAACGCTTCTGACACATGGAGCATGCCGGATTTTCTTTCCGTCGAGTGCCTCTGTTTGGTAAAAAGGTTAAAGCAGTCCAGCGATTGCAACTGGCCCGTTATGGATGGGATCGGAAGGCTCAGGGCCCAGAACGGGTTAAATGTCACGGACGCGTAACCACACACCGTGCGCCATGACGTGAGCGTGAAACGCCTCCAGGGCTCCAGCGGTTTCTGGGCAGCACTGAGTGTCATCACTGTGGTTGGCTGTGGTCGGGTTATTCGTTGACACGGCCCCCCTCTTCGCGCGAGCCCCCCCCCCCCCCCCCCCCAGCAGATATCTCAGGAGCTGCCATGTGTTCTGCTGCTGATACACATGAATCGGGCCGCAAATTGCCGGAACTGTGCCTTTAGCTGGGAGGGAGTCAGTGCCCGGTAAGCCTCATCTGGGATCTTCCAAAGACCTCGCATAAGCGTGGCAAATGCTCTGATGAGAGCACCCTTCGTGGCAGAGGTGGTCGTGCTGATGTCTCTCGAGTGCTCATCTCGTAGGATGCAGTCACGCAGGGCACGAGTGATGCTCAGGCATTGCAGCGACGTGTTTATGAAGCACGTATTGCCGATGTTCCCGAGTCCTGCGAGTCGCGCGCTACCACCTTCTTCACTCGAGCAAATGATCCACGGGCGGCTCGACGGGGAGGCAGCCAGGCCTGGGCAGGCGACCGGGCATAGCTGCTTCCGGTTCCTCTGTTAAATGCGTACCGACTCGGCCCGTTGCACCCCATTCCGCTTCGTTCGGGTGCTCTTCAGTTTTATAGTGGCCTTGTTCAGCTCGGCGCGCAGCACCGGAGGGCGACACTCTGAGCCTGACCTCACCGGGCGGCCATGCAAGTCTGAGAGGAGGTGACAGACCGCCGAAGAGTATGAAGGAAGCTCACACTTAGGTGGCGACGAGTTAGGCGTCCCATCAAACGGGCTCATGATGTTGGTTGCCCCCGGATGTAATGCCCAGTTCACCACAGTCTGTTTGCCTTTGGGCGCGGGCCAGTGATGTGCGCTGGCAGGCGCATTATAAGAACTTGTTGTGGCAGGTACGGAGGCGGCATTGCCACGAATGAAGGCGATTGATGGCAGCTGCCAGAGCCAGCCAGCCTCAAGATAATCTCCAGATATGTAAACAAGCCGCGATCTCCACTCTGATGGAAGTCTTGGTGGATGGACCGCAGCCCCCCCCCCCCCCCCCCCCCCCCAGTCTCAAAAGCGATGGGTTCAAACTCAAATCGTCTGCAAGGTCTGCGTACCTGCACATCTCTTGCGGTGGATTCAGTGGCTATGTGTGTGCTTCAGTGGTGTACGTGTGTATGCATGCAGCGTTCTAAACTAGGTTTTTCCCCGGGAGTACAGATGAATTGCGGGATGGAAAACAGGCCCAAACCTCGTCCAACAGCCGTCGCAAGAAGACCATACCAACCAGTATTGAAGGAGGACATGGACAAGCGTACCACCTGACGTGTGGGTTATGGTGTCTCGAATTTCACGAGTGATCGTGTTAAATCCATCACCATCCGCCCATTTTGGGGTATCTTTAGAGATTGGCGTCAGATACTGGCAACCAGGCCGGATAGAAACGTGAAACCAGTTGTATGACGTAGGTGAACATTCCGCTTCCAAATCATCAAGCCATCTTAACATTGGCCAGTTTTACTTTCAGTTCCAGTTTCAATTTTCAACATTGCTCCACGCAAGCATGAACAAACATTAAGAAATTGTGAACAGCTACACACACTTACGCCTCCCAAAGGCTTATCACATTCAGATCTCCTCTAGCTTGAAAATACCTAAATTGACGCCAGGTACCAGAGGCTGTGTTGGCCGGAGGCGAGGCAATCCTGGAATGGCCACGCGGAACGAGTGCTGCCGACGTGCGCGCCTGAGAGGCGGAGGGGCTGGGGCCCCCGCGCCCGGACGGCACGCTGGCGACAGCGGCACGCCGTGTAAACGGGGCCTCGGGAGGGGCTGGGGGCTCCCGCGCCAGGGCGGCACGCTGGCAGACAGCGGCACGCCGAGAAAACGGGGCCTCGGGAGGGGCTGGGGGCCCCCGCGCCAGGGCGGCACGCTGGCAGACAGCGGCGCGCCGTGTAAACGGGGCCTCGGGAGGGGCTGGGGGCCCCCGCGCCAGGGCGGCACGCTGGCAGACAGCGGCGCGCCGTGTAAACGGGGCCTCAGGAGGGGCTGGGGGCTCCCGCGCCAGGGCGGCACGCTGGCAGACAGCGGCGCGCCGTGTAAACGGGGCCTCGGGAGCTCGCGTCGTTCAAAAATTTGTGGACCCCGACGCGGTTCCGGCGAGTGAGCAGGTCTCGATTTCAGTGCCAATCAAGCTTCACTAAGATCGAGGAGTGTGCTTGTGACGGCAATGGGAGAGGGGTTTCCCCTTACCATTTGCTTCCGGTCAGCAATGCAGCTCTTAAACCATTGAGGCTCACGCCGTAACATGGAAGCTTGTGTAAAAGGGCTGAGAGATCAACGTCGTCAAACGGGCGAGTGAAGTGAATCGACGTGACTGTAATGGCGTGGCCTTTGTCATCTCGTCGGGTGATCCAATGGGCCGTGTCAGGCAAAGCGTGTGATTGGTACAGTCTGACACAGTGACATTGACACAGACTGTGCCAGACTGCGTCGTCAGGCAAGCCCGCGGCGTCGTTTGTGATTGATTGAAGTGTCAAACACTCGACTTAGCTTTTGAACTGGAGAAAACGCGGCAGCAGAAAGTCACGCCATTCACCAGCTCCTTGAGGTCATGTCTGAAGATTGGTAGTGATACAATTACGATCGGGGTGGAAGGACATCCCAAGTGTGTGTCGCAACAGTAAGGAACAGCAACGGAATATGGTGACGGGAGCAAGCAGCCACGGATCGTCCATGCAAGGAAATATCAAAGATGTTGCCCTGTTTACCAGATATTTCTATGATAAATGGCCTACGCGGGAAAGGACGGCGTAATCAATCGCAATTACGAAGGAGTGCGATACGACGCTATGCGATGGGAAGAATCAGCCATGCAGGCGGATGTTACTCGAAGCATCGTGTACTAGGAATATGCTACGAAGAAACGTGATGCGAAGAACTGCATGTGTGACCAGATGTAATGCGAAGGATCCGGTGTGCAAAGTTTCGTGTGTGAGCACTTGCGGATTCAAATACTTATTTGTATGCGGAGATTGTTCGCGCACGAGGCTCTGCGATACTCGTATTTGCCTTTGGAAATTGAGCAAAGGAAATTTTGCCAACGAAAAAATGTGCTGCGAACAAGTCCATTTACAGTTGTTTAGGGAGACGAATGCTTTCGCAGCTGAAGCTTCACCTCTCCCACTACATTGTTGGTCTCGGCCGGCTCCTGGCAGCATTATTGCTGCTGACCAATGCGGTGTGCACTAGACCTGTCACGGCTTCCGAGAGCCCTCCTAAAATATCAGGGTGCGCAAAAGCACATGCCTGACACCTGACCAAGCCTATTGCATAGCCTGTCTGTGGCGATGGTGGACGGTTGTGCCCACCGTCGCTATCCGGTGGTGGCGCCCTACAAATATGTGTTAAGCCCTTAATCGGAGACTCATGCCCGCTAGCTAGCGTGGCAAACACGGCACGCCGAATCAGGCTTCGATTGTGTCCCTAGCCCACGGCGGTACATTGGCTCGCGTCTGGCCACGGCGGTACGTTGGCTCGCGTCTGGCCACGGCGGTACGTTGGCTCGCGTCTGGTCTGGCCACGGCGGTACGTTGGCTCGCGTATGGCCACGGCGGTACGTTGGCTCACGTCTGGCCACGGCGTTACATTGGCTCGCGTCTGGCCACGGCGGTACGTCGGCTCACGTCGGGCCACGGCGGTACGTTGGCTCACGTCCGGCCACGGCGGTACGTTGGCTCACGTCCGGCCACCGCGTCCAATGTGACGCCGATTGGGATGGCCTGCTCGTGGCTCCCCGGTCCAGGACTCATGCTCTCTGGACCCGCCGGCCTGCTGTGATGTCAGCAGCCCTGCCTCCTTCTACCCGGTACGCCCCCCACGCCCAAGCGGCTGATTGGTCGTCGGGTGCCTCAGCTGTGGTTGGCTAATGTCCGTACTGTGGATTATGTGAAGGGAACTGCGAATGCCAGCCGCTATTGCTGGCACAGCAAGGCTCAAATTTCAGCCAGCAGCCATGGCAGATCAGCCTTAAAGATAGAAGTGTGAAATCAGGGGATAGCTTTTTGATCCAGAACACTTGGTTGTCTCCCGAGCCTTCCCCTTACCTTACCAAAGGCGGTCTCGCCATTCTCCAACACATCTCAGCGAGGCAAGCTCTGAATTGCTAGATTTCTCAGCAGCAATGCATCCTGCATCGTCCTCCAGCGACCGCGACGGGAAGGTGAGCTTTGCCTCCGACCAATGACATTCTGGGCGGTTCAAGTCCCGTCTTCGCGCTTAAGACTCTTCACAGGATTTTTAGCGTGTTTGGAGGCCTTCGGTATTCGTTGAAGTCGGCAAACCTGCTTTTGCGAGCAAACTGTGAAGTGGTTTGAGAAGCCTTTACGAAGTGCAAAGGGGCTGTGTGTTTGAATGGAATGCCCAGCCTGCCTGATCCGGTGCGATCGCACCTAATGCTTTTGGCAGCTTCGCAGTTTCAAACCTCATCGTCATACATGGGTGGTAATTCCAAAATTGTATTGTGTCATCCTTTAACATCTATGTCGCAATCAAGTAGCCATTTCACATTAGCACATTCACATATACAGGAACGTGCTTCGTGCAGAAACGCATTAAAACATTTGTCCATCGCTGGTAGGCCCAGCACGAACCGCCGTTTACCAAAAAAAAGCGTGATCAAGTCCTTTGAGTCTATGGAGTGAGCTACATTTAGTGTAAGATATACACAGCAAGCCAAGCTCTTATTCTAGCAAGCAAGCATCGGATATCATTCAAGGAGCTCGATTCTAACAGTTGGTATACTTCTATGTCAACGGCTGCTGTAGACAACACACTCTGCACAGTAAATTGCTCCTCAGTATGCAATTGCTTGGTTGCGTCAGTGTACCCTCGCACAACATTGATTGAGAGCCAATTGATATTCGGTGTATCTGGAAATTATGCTCACGGATGCCAACTATGAGCGACTTGACAATCAGATTTTTCCCGACCTTGGTCGCCGCATGGTTTATGAAATGGCAGGATTTGGATGACGTTGTTAGGGTGTCATGTATGCTTGGGTTCCCTTGAAATAGGCTTCCCGAAACAGTCCGCACATTTGGCGGATGTGTGCCTCAGGACCTGAAGAAGTTTGGACCTTAAGAAGGGCAGACCGTCAAATGTAGCGAATGATGTTCAACATGGCTATTTCAGCTCAAAATCCCATACAAATGTGGAGCACTTTCTTTGGAAGGAATCCTTTTTAAGCGGAAAGACTGCTCTATACAGCACAATTCTCTGTAAAGTAAATATGCTCTTGAAGGCGTCATGGTTTGGTTACGTCATCGTATCTTGCACAATATTGATTGAGACCCAACCGATGGCCGTTATATCTGAAGATCGTGCTCACGAACGCCAGATACGAACGCCTCGACAACTACATTGGTTGGGGTCTTGCTCACCGCATCGCTTATGGAATGGAAAAATTTGAATGACGTCACGACGTCATAAATGCTGCGGTGGTTTGAGATACTCTCCCCGAAAAACTCTTCCCATTTTCGCGGGCGGTTAGCTCAGAAACTAGAGGGGCTTAGGGCTTAAAAAGCATGGGATTGTGAACAGTGCCGAAATACCTTCAAGGTGGCTATTTCAGTTCAAAATCTCATATAAATGTGGAACACCACTTTTGAGGGAGTGTTTCACCAGTGGGGCATTTTTCAAAAACGTTATCTGGTGAAATTTCAGGGTCATTACGTCTAATATAATTATAATAGCACCGGGTAGTGACACTGCACCACCATCACGATAGAAGGAGGGAATTGATCTCAGTCATTTTTCGAGTCAAAGTTGCGCTGTCAATGTTTCATCACAGCACTACAGCTCCTTGCAGCCCCAGCGTGTAGCACTAGTCCACGACAGCTGGCGGCGTCTGAAGCTGCTGAGGGCCGTCGTCAACTGCTACTAACCATAGGTACCACTTTTGAATTGCTTTAATCCGCACATAACGGGGGTAAAAAAATCGCCCACTCGCCCACGAGTGTGGGAGACTCATATCAATGCCTGCCCTTCGTGGAAGAGACTGAAACGCTCTCACCGTTCAAAGTTCTTTTCAGCACATGCATTCACAAAACGTCGATTGTGATGAAATTGCGCGCAATGCAGCGTTGATAGAGAAACATATGTTCTAGTGGCCGATACATTTTCCAGCACTTCCGTGTGGGGAGACATTTTGTGGGCAATTTGTGGATATACTCGGAATAGTCTAAACGGACGGCTGAGCCTGTTGGCAACCCCATGCTCCGAGCTTATGATACCGATCGACAGCAAACCTTCACCATTCGTCGCCGCTTGGTCTTTAACCTATCCTCCCCAGGATATGATGACCTTAGGCATGGTAAAAGCTCTCCAAAAAATACAAAAAAACAAACAAACAGAAAACTACGGTTGCAGCGAGCCCCATGCTGTGAACCTATTCGATTGATCAACATGAAACCTTCACCAATCGATGTGCCATAGACGATAACCCATCCTTTCCAGTACTTGGTGACCTTGAGTCAGGTCACCATGGCCACCATGTTCTGGAGAGCACAGGATGTCGAATGTGGCACTTCGACTAGTAAAGGTTTTACTGAGCTCATCCACATCCGCAGGTAGTCATCCAACTAGCGCGTCTATGATTTTGCGTTGGCTCATGCCGGCTGGTCTGGGGGACAGGTTATGAAAATACGAGCTTTTTGCCTCACTTGTGAAATGCCCTTTTCGGGCAGACGCCATTAGACGGCTCGTTGTATCATGTAATGTTCCCACTTCTGGTGGCCGCGTGAGGTGCGTCACAGTCTGAATTTTTGTTATTACAAGACCATACATTTTCAACCGCTCTTAATTCTACAACACTTCCAAATTTCATCTACTTTATTCTTAATTGTGCCATGCCTGTTCAACGTTCTGTCTTGTCATAGGAAGCCCATTCACTGCATGTTCATGACGTATTCCACCTATCTAGAGTTTATAAGTCTGGTCCGGCATTGCCTAGGCGAACTTAAATATACGTCGGCGTCAAAAAAGCTGTTAATTTGGCATTACTCACATTTTGAGCAGCTGTGAACCAAGCGATGGAAAAAAGTACATCTTGGGTGGATATGAGTCACAGTGGACAAGACCGTTGGACTTGTTTGATCTTCATGCCCCACCATTTTCTCTCAGTCTTCTTTCTTTCCCTTCGTCCATATCCCTCTCCTTCTTCCACTCTTTTCTCTCTCCGCTCTCCATTCACACTTCCCCCTCCTCTCTCTCACTCTCCCTCTCTCTTTATCTCTCTCTCTCTCCCTCTCTCTTTATCTCTCTCTCTCTCCCTCTCTCTCTCCCTCATCCTCTCTCCCTCTCTCTCTCCCTCTCTCTCTCCACTCCTCTCTCTCTCTCCCTCTCTCTCTCTCCCTCTCTCTATCTCTCTCTCTCTCCTATCTTCTCTCTCTCTCTCCTCTCTCCCCTCTCCCTCCTCCTTAATCTCTCTCTCTCTCTATCTCTCCTCTCTCTCTCCTCTCTCTCTCCCTCTCTCTCCCTCTCTCTCTCCTGCTCGTCTCTCTCATCTCTCTCTCTCGCTCTCTCTCATCTCTCTCTCTCTCTCTCTCTCCTCTCTCCTCCTCTCTCTCTCTCTCTCTCTCTCTCTTCTTCTCTATCTCATCTCTCTCATTCTATCCTCAGTCTCTCGTCTCCTCATCTTTCGTTGTTGACGACGATGCCGGAATCGCTGACACTTCGGCCTGGTGTTGGCTGGTGCTAGGCATTTTTCGCACATGGTACAAATTTTACGTTTCCCCACGTTAGCTGAATGGGGGGGGGGGGTAAAATTTTGTTTACATTGCAGCGTTGCAGAAAAGTCGCCTCCGAACAATGAGCTAGTGCCCATACGCCTCTAAACGATGGTACCCGACGATATGTTTTGACGCAAGGAAATATATATATATATATATATATATATATGTATATCTATCTATCTATCTATATATATATATGCATGCATATGTGTATATATATACATATATATATATGTATATATATATATATATATATATATATATATATATATATATAAGTTGAAATGGGTAGTTTTCCCTCCTGCGCAGTTTGCGCGCTCAATTTTTATCGTTTCATGCTACACCGCCTTGTATTCGACATGGGTTTCTTGAAGACAAAACTACGCATGCCACTCTGTGGTCGATTGCTGTCGCACATGCGGGGCAGACAGCTTTGAGATATGACAGTGAGATGCGGCCGATACACCAAGCCAATCCGCGCACGCAGTTGGCTTCACGTTTTCATTCGATCTGGCTGCTTAGATCAGTGCTTCAAAAGCCTACAAACAGGTGGATTCATGGCTTTCTGCCCGAGAGCATGTATTGCACGATCGGAAAGGGTACAGAGGTACGAACAACACGACACTAGAGGTGCATAACGCCGCACCCCTCCCAAACCTGCCCAGCAGCGGGAAGGTGCTGACTGAACTAGCCGGGCGTAGAGCTGATCAATATAGGCTGGGCGTTGACTCTCAAGCGCCGGCTTTTGGATGCCACGTGAAACAGGCCATGCTGCCGGCATATGTAATCAAACACAGACTTGTGAATTTTGCAACGTTTGGCAATATGCCGTTCATGTGTTCATGTCCATGTGTGCGTGTGTCCCGTGCCAGTGACGAGATTGCTTTGTAACTATGTTTCCCGTATGTGCTATTTATCACGACGCGTCAAAACGTAAAGCACCACATGGGCCTTCTGACAAATGCATCATCATAAACAACCATTACCCTTGTCTGGGATGGCCTGCGGACGGTGACAGAGGCCTTGCTAAGGTCACTTGACGTCAGAGACTAGGATGGACGGTGCCGGACATTACGGCGCGTTACGGCACATTAACATTTCGCCACCAGATTCTGCCTTGAACACGACATTTCACGATCGGATAGAGCGGGTCAGGGCTTACGCAATAAGTACCGTTAAACGTGGGCGGTAGTCCCAGAAATCGATCCATTTAAAACATGCCGCTTATTTTTGTAGTCATGGCTTACGATAGCCAGGATATTACGCATATAGAGCATACACCCATTTGTCTATAGCCGGGATATTACGCATATAGACCATACACCTATTTGTCTGTAGTCGGGATATTACGCATATAGAGCATACACCTATTTGTCGATAGTCGGGATATTACGCATATAGAGCATGCACCTATTTGTCGATAGTCGGGATATTACGCATACAGAGCATACACCTATTTGTCTATAGCCGGGATATTACGCATACCACCTATTTGCCAGGGCAATAAGTTTCCTTCCCAGCCCTGCGTCAATACAAGCCTTTTGAATCGCCGCAAAGCCTGGTCATCGATTTTGTGATTAAACAATTATACGTCTCTCGTGTTATATGGAGCGGTGATATTTCAAGATGCGGAGGCATGCCACCTGATCAGACAGCTCGCATTAAAACGCCTTGAAAACGATGAAATATACCTCACGGTGGTGCGATCTATAATCGCCAAGATATCAGTCAGCCAAAAGTGTAAATTGGCCGACTTCCGGCTAGTACTTGTTGATATGGAGGCTCGCTCGGGTTACGGTTTTGCTCCTAAGCGATTCCTGGAATCGGAACGAGCAGGCCGCGCTGGGGCACAAAAGTTTACACTGGTAGAAATGTTTAAGTAACGAGCGTTAAGCTTCCGTCGTCGTGCAAAAACAGCACGCGCTCGTGGACCCATCCTATGACATCTCCCAGCCCGCCGCGCGCCGCAGCTTTGCTAAATCAGTAGAGGCACCTGAACGAGGGATGGCATGCACAAACCAATTCCCAAGATGGATTTATTTGTGGAATCGACACATCTGGCTGCAGTGTGTGGGTGGTGGCCGATCAGGATTACTGTGCACGGACGGTGCCATCAATTTAGGGGGGGGGGGGAGATATGGTAAAACTATCACAACGTTTGACTGCAAAATGGGTGACAAATAATGCATTGGCGTTCTCATAAATTATCGTTGTTACGCAGAAGTCCTCGTATGACATGCATTACACCGCCACAAGGCTAGGGGCGCGGGAGCCGGGGATGGCGCAGGGGCTGGGGGCCACAACTCTCCCAAAATTGGCGTTGGCCTCTGTGGGCGTTGGCTGGAAAGACCTAACCCAAACAGTCACTATTCCCTCTCCCTTCCAGCGTGGAAGGACGCTGCTTGTCCTATGCTGGCGGATCTTTGCTATCGCAGCCCCGTAGTTTCTTTTCACAGTGCATATCATAGTCTAGACCAGTTGATCATACGATGAATCAAGGTATGAATACGTGTACGTAAAATGGAAAAAGCTGCGTAGGGCGATATTTCATGCATATTTACTCCGCACCACGATAAGACTTGTTCGTCCGATTCCAAAACTTTTTACTTTGGGGACGGAAAAATCATAACTGAAGTAAATATGGCTTTTCATTACGGAGACGACAAACTTTCAAACGACCTGCTGCTGGAGGATCACAGAGCTCACATACTCCTTCCAGGTGTATGTGACATACTCCATACTCCTGCACCAACACCGCTTATTACACGGCTCTGAGCGCAGCCAGACGTTCGCCGGCGTGATGCGTTAAGGTTGGCATTTGGACTGCGGCACGAGCTGAACCTGCTCAATCGAGGCGAAGGCGATGCCCTTAGACGCACTGCTGCTGCATTAATCTTCTTCTGCATCACCACTAAGCGAAGCAAGTCTGCAGCCCCTGCGGGGCGCTGGAACTGCTTTCAGCTGAGCCGCTGAACTGACAGATCAGGTCATGAAAAGGCGATCAAGTTTTGCATTGGCCAAGTTTTGCCAAGGTTTTGCCTCACATTACGGAGAACAAACTGCGTGAATACATTCCTTCCCTCCGCAAGCGGTGAGGGCATTGGCCTTTTGCTCCTCTGGTGACGCTGCCCTTGTGTGCCTCTGTAGAGTTGGTATTCGCAGCTCCCATACGGAAAGCAATAGGAATGCTACGAACTTGAAGGGGAATCAATGAATGAAGGGGACCTGTTCAGGTTGCATTAGTGAAATGTTGCAGCGTAATGAAGCTAAAAGCAAATACAATTGATGCCCGCCCCGGCGGCGCAGTTGGTTAGAGCGCCTGCCTTCCGATCCACCCAGCCGTGGCCGAGTGGCGTGGCGAGGATTAGGCGCGTGCTATTTCTCCTTGAGAGGGGCGATCCGCGGGTGGTGGTGGTGAGCGTGCCAAACGTCAGGTCACGGCAGAGGACAGGCTCGACCGTGCCGTGTCCTTTTGGCACGTTAAAATGTACCACCAAATTCTGCCTTTGATCCCTCAAAGTCTGCCGTATGCCTTCAGAATGTTTCAGGGTGCACAATGAGCAGACAAGACACGCAATATTGTGTAACCGCATCAAATTGCGGGCTAAAGCTACTGCAAAAACACGGCGGTGGAAGAGGTATCATATGTGATGGGAATTGACGAGGACGCACGAAACTTGCAGCAGTACCAAGGGAATTCATTACGTCGTAGTACGCATACTACAATTCAATATCAGTTCTGCCCTTCGCTTCAAAAAACCTATTACATGCAAAGGTCGCATGCACGTGATACTCCCATCTGACCGCCTAAGGCGGCTTAAACTCCAGGCACGGAAGATAACAACATTGCATGTGCTCGGTCAGTATAGGAGAAAATCCGCGCACCGTTTTTTGGAATCCCAGTAGTGTCTTTCTCGTATTTGTACCAATGTAAACCTACCAATGTGAGAAAAGTTCGTGACGGTAGCAATTGAAGACAGGAGCCCCTCAGTGAAAATATGTTCTAAAAATATATTTTCTCCTGCAAGAAGGTTGTGGAGATAGGGAGGACTGCCTCCCCCTCCTCTCTGAGGATAAAGAGGACGCGTCCTCTCGTTAGGGAGCTAGGTGTCTGAAAGTGCTACATTCGCGGCTGGAAAGGACAGTATGGCAACAAAGAGATCATAATCAAGACTCAAATACACATTCTGAGATGTATTGGATCATAGATCACGGTCTTTACGTGATCGAAACATATAGCACTTTTTTGCATAACCTTAAAACAAAGTCACACGTTTCGTGGCTTATGAAGGTCACATTTTGAGCTATTCCCATCACGACAATGTCAACGCAATCTGACAAAACTACGACTTTTTGTGTTGAAAACAATAATTATATATAACGGTGCTGGTTTCAACTAGTAATTCGCGTTCCTCTCAATGGAGCACACCGAGTGCGCCTCCCAAAGGATGGCTCCCACCTCTTCGGCTGAAAAGTAGCTCACTTTTGGGATTTCCGACCTCTATCCTTTCGACCAGACCCTTTCGTTTCTTTCGGTAGCTCGTCGGACGTCGCAGCCTGAGTTCCTCCAGCATGTCTTTGGATGGTCGTCATGTAGTTGTCGTCAGTGGCGGCGGCTCGTCAGACGGTGGCGACATCGAGCGACTCTGTGTCCCGACTGCCCCGCGCTCACGCCAGCGGTCGGCGAACTTGCCGCAGGTGCCGGGGGATGTCCCATGCGATCCGACGACCACGCTGAGCTGCCTGGCGACCATGTGGCAGTGCGAGGTGACCTCGGAACAAATGGCGGCGAACCTTGACAAACACGACAGCCTCGCCGCCTTCAGGAGCCAGTTTGAAATTCCCAAAATGAAGACGAAGCCGGGAGGTAAGTGTAAACAGTTTGTAGCTAATAAATGATGGTTATTTTATCTGATGGATGATGGTTATTTTTGCGACGTACTGAATGTGGAAAGCAAGACCATACTCTGCTTATATGATACACGTAGAATAGTGCTGTTTTTCTCTGTCATGTGTTTGACGTAGGCCTGTTTTTTCAGTTGACCTGAGTGCTGTCAACCCTGATGACGATATAATTTACATGAACGGGAACTCGCTGGGGCTGAAGCCCAAGAAAACTGACGAGTACTGCAGTAAAATGCTGCAACAGTGGGGAGAGTGGTAAGAACTGCGTCATAACACAAAAATAAGCCAAAGCTATGAGTGATTTGTTGTCCTCCATTGATTGTTTACTGCTGTGTTTTACACAACGCCAACCAGCATTGGGGTTACAATATCAATAATGCACTGCGTTTCGATTCGTTTATCTATCTGCTTTTTGTTGTATCTAAAGCATGGTCTCCGTTTGGCTGTCTGGGGTTTATTTTCCTGTGCAACTGATGCAGTCATCACCGTCGCCACGCATCGTACATACTCTTCCCTGCGACGCGAGCTAGGGGCAAGCCTTTTGAATCGAAACCATGGCCCGTGGGTTTTGACCCGTGCTTCGCTCTCTTTAAAATCGAGGTGTATGGAGGCTGAAAGCATGTTGCAGCAGCAATTGAGCTTAGACTTCTCGATCTAGGGCAGACCTCCTGCTAGATGCAAACTAACTTGGCCACTCAAGACCAATTAGGCAGTCCAAGGTTTGTTGCCGGCCCTTCCTGGATGTATTGAAGTGTGTTGCTGAACATCACGAGGTACATTAAGAGACGTGTTACCGACCTCGTGCTTAAAACAACGAGTGTGGCAAAATTCAATAATCCTGTGCCTTTTTTCGTTTCTATGAGCATCAGACTGCAAACAAAATTCCTCTGTCGTACTCTGCACACTGCTGACGCACATGGCCGTCATTACCAGAGGTGCCGTTTTCTAGTCGTTCTTGTTCAAAGTCCATTCCAAAGTTCAAGGATGGGCCAGCTGCACGTTCAAAAGTGTCAATGAATCAGGTTTTTCCATAATTTTGGAAGTGCGTATAAAATAATTAATACCGAAAAGCAATAACTCCAGAATTTTCTCGCGTCACTACATACCCTTACTGAAGCTGAATGAAAAGAAATAAAAGTTATGGTGAACGATTTCCGCCCAGTCCGTCCAACTTCCAAATAAGACTTCGGAATTTTCAGGATTTCAAAAATTTGAGAAGACTAGACTATGGTTATGTGCCAATGACTAGAAACGACTAGAAGTGCCGATGGGATTTCAAAAATTTGAAATCTCATTGGCACTTCTGGTCACTACCCAGCATGGCCGCACGTGGCACAAGTAGGCAGAGAATGCGACCCCACAGCTGATCAATACGAAATTTGTGGATGGCTATCACACGAGTGTCATGCAAAGTAATGGTTTCGAAGATAACGAAATTTGAATGGTGTTATGTGCAATAAATTATTTTCCACAGGGATAAAACCTAACATTTGCAATGTTACAATGGTGCCGGACACAGCATGACGCCACTCAACGCACATCGACACAGGAATTTTAAAAAAATCGGGTATAATATGTCACATAATTTCACATTGTTTTCATATACAACTATGTAAAAGTCATCAATTAAAAAATAGTGTGCAGAGAGTTCTCTTTTTTACGCGGAGGTGAGCGTGTTTTTCTGTTACGCTCGGTGCGCATCCCCACCTCATCGAGCGAACCTTACCAGATCTTTCGCCATGCGAACCCCATCATAGGACCTCCGCTGCCCCCAACCCTCACTCTTCTCGGCGCCCTAGTGCTCCTTGACACGATGCCGCCAAGTTTCCTAAGTTAAATCTAGTTTCCTTTGCATCGACCCCCTGCGCTGCTGCATATTAGAATGTCTTATTACAAATCTGGCAGAAATGTCACACAGTGTTTACGCGACGATGCTGTGACTCCTCAAGATCTCATGTTTGTAATTCTACCTTGCAGGGGCCATCAAACGCACTTCATGGGTGTACTGCCCGCCGCCAAATGTGACCTCGAGGTCAACGGCTCCCACGCGCGACTGGTCGGAGCGCATCCAGACGAGGTCAGGCCCAATCACAACACCTAAGTTGGCGGCGCGGGGTTGTCAGATTGCACCATTGTCGCCCATGCCGTCCTGCCAGCCTTGCGGGCGCAGAGCAGCGGCTCGTACACGCTGTTTGGTCTGTGACGATATCGAGGCAGCCGAGACCTGAGTGGTGTGCCGTCCGGCCGCCGCCTGACGGAGTGGTGTGCCGTCCGGCCGCCGCCTGACGGAGTGGTGTGCCGTCCGGCCGCCGCCTGACGGAGTGGTGTGCCGCGCCGGCCGCCGCCTGACGGTCCTCACCGCTGCAGGTGGCCGTCATGAACGGGCTGACGGTGAACCTGCACCTGCTGCTCATAGCCTTCTATCACCCGACGCCGCTGCGTCACAAGGTGCTCATCGAGGAGAAGGCGTTCCCGAGCGACAAGTACGCAGTCGGCTCGCAGGTGCGCCGCCGCGGCTACGACCCATCCAACTCCGTCATCCAGCTGCGCCGCCGACCCGGCGAGGACGTGTTCCGCACCGAGGACGTGCTCGACCTGATCGCCCGACACGGCCACGAGATCGCCGTCATCCTGATCGGCGGCGTCCACTACTTCACCGGTAAGACCAGCGGCGTCCACTACTTCACCGGTAATACCAGCGGCGTCCACTACTTCACCGGTAAGACCAGCGGCGAGCACTACTTCACCGGTTAGACCAGTGGCGTCCACTACTTCACGGTAAGACCAGCGGCGAGCACCACTTAACCGGTAAGACCAGCGGCGAGCACTACTTCACCGGTAAGACCAGCGGCGTCCACTACTTCACCGGTAAGACCAGCGGCGAGCACTACTTCACCGGTACCTCACCCCGATCCGCCATTTTTCCTAACTTGGACTAGAAGGGAGGTAGTTGATGCGGCCTCCCCCGGTCGTTTTCTAAAGAAGAGAGATGAACTCTGGCAGAAAAGGGCAGTGAAATGGTGTCAGTTGACCTCATATATATCAGCATAGTTGACCTCATTATGCCAGGTCAAAGGTCAAACGATGATGCGGCATAGCGACACTCAATCTTAAGAGGCGAACGTTTTGTTCAACTTTGAATACCAGTGTACGTATTTATTTGTGTCTTGAAGATGCATTTATCGTGTATGATTACGTTAATGTAACAGTGTCGGCCCGCCGCACGCGTCCCGCGGAATCGTTTGTTGCCACTGCCGTCCGCACCAGCCGTGGATCGCCGCGCATAATTTCACAAAAGCCGCTATTGCTCCGAAATTAAAAATGTGAGGGGCACGTTTATGTTGTCAAAACAAAGCAATGAATGTCCCATAGGCTACGGAAAATTGGACTGGTGGAATTTAGTCAGCTGAACATTTTGACGCAATTGCTCACCATGCTAAAGAGGTGTCCTCAGTAAGCCTTAGGGGGTCGCATGGATCTCTTTCTATCGGGATGAGGGTTAAGATCAGGTTCACAAACGATACGACAGGGCCGAAGGGCTTAAAGAGATGGCAATCTGATCTGCGACGAACTATTTTTTCATGATATTTACTTCGGTTTCATTGTTCACTAACCTAGTTTTGACGAACAATAATACATTGTCCTTCCACCTCGCTCCGTGTTTTTTACATGGCGAATGCGCGGTAGGTAAGGAATGCTGCTATCATCATGCACGCACATCATGTAAAATTGCAAATCGCCTTGCATATGGGGTGCAGAATACAGTGTTGCTGCAAACCGTTCCTACCTACGCCAAGCGCGGAGGGCTCAGTGGAGGCGGTGTGATGCAGGCCAGAAGTTTGACATGGAGGCGATCACCAAGGCGGGTCACGCGGCCGGGTGCGTGGTCGGCTTCGACCTGGCGCACGCCATTGGCAACGTCAAGCTGGAGCTGCACAAATGGAATGTGGACTTCGCCTGCTGGTGCACGTATAAGGTTAGTCATCTGGGTTGCAGCAGGCCCGAAGATTTCACCAGCACTGCACTCTTCAGTTTTTACCTGTGGTCATATATAGCATGGTCATATACGATGGCCATATACGCTCCTCCATATAGCGTGGTCATATACGCTCCTCCATATACCGTGGTCATATACGCTGGTCATATACGCTCCTCCATATAGCGTGGTCGTATACGCTGGTCATATACGCTCCTCCATAAAGCGTGGTCATATACGCTCCTTCATAGAGCGTGGTTATATACGCTCCTTGCCGCTTCCAGCATTGACCATACGTGATGCACTGGTCTTGGTGGTTTGCATCAGAACTGAATCGTTAGGCCGTTATCGATATTAGCGATCGGGGGCGGCGGCTGGTGACCGTGTCGTCGGCGCGCCTGTGTTGCAGTACCTCAACTCGGGGCCGGGCTGCATCGCTGGAGCGTTCGTGCACAATCAGCACATGCTCTCGCACCTGCCGCTGCTGCACGGCTGGTGGGGCAACAAGGCCGAGACGCGGTGCGTGCAGACCACGCAGGTCACCGCCTGCAGGCCAAGCAGGTCGCCGCAGGTCGATGCGGATGTGAACGGAGCGAGACGTCTCTGCCGTGCGGGTGCTTGAGGACGAGATCCCAGCTCAGCTATCTGATCCAGCAATAAGGGCAGATTTTTTCGTCAGAATAAAACAATATCAAGCGAGCAACAAACCGTTCATTTTCACTCGGCGTTTATTGGCGTACCCCCGAGCAGAAGACAGGCAGAAATGGAAAGCTGCACCAGCTACATCGCGTTGCTGAGCGCTCATAGCAAGCATGTTTAAAGGTGCCTGGAAGTCAAGAGCCATTGAGAGGAACCCACGCCGACTGACCAGTGTATCGCTGACTGTGCACAGATTCCACATGAGGGACTCCATTGACGCCTCGGTGGGAGTCAACAGCCTGAAGCTATGCAATCCGCCACAAATGTTGGTGGCCATGAACCGGGCCAGCATGGACGTAAGTAGGGGTAACACTTTGTAAAGTCAGTTGTAGGAGGGGGGGGGGGGGCAGCCAAAAAGGTTGATCTAACCTATCCCTAAAGCCTGATTTTTTCCCGGACTTTGCCTACTTGAATTGATGTCCTCAGTGTTAATTTTTTTTTTCATTTTGTAACTCACCTGCCTTCAAACTTGTTTTCCTGCGGAGGGACACCATCCCCTTTCACGCTAATATGAGCTCCTTTTATGAAAAGCCTACAATGGCTTGTAATTATCAGAAAGACGTCTTAGTTAATCTTGATAAGGAATCGCTGATGACTTCCACCATCGCTGATCATGTTGTATGGCCATCAGAGTCACCATTATACGACACGTACACTGTACATTGTGCAAGTACACCTGCCACTGCTGGGGAAAACATGGGATAACTTTTAACTGGGCCACCAGTTAAAGGCTGCAGCATGTTGCAGTCATTGCTCTTAATCTCTATCCAGATGTTATCATTTGAAAATCTGGTCAAACTTTTGACAACTGGGTCAGCACATGAAAGAGCTAGCGTGACAAAAAGATCACATACCTTAAGGCCACTACTTGGTACAAAATAAACACGATACTAATAGTGATATTTATTGCCTAGTACACCAAAAGGTAAAATAATTGTTCTTGATAATTGTTGGCCCAGTTTTCCCTGTTTGCATGGGCATTGGGGGGGGGGGGGGGGGGGGGCTCGGCCAGCATTGGGGAGCTCAGGCATCCCCGAAAGTATACAAAGTGACGCCCCTGGACGTAACAGCAGCCTGCAGCACCGCTCCCGCCGCACCCCGGGGCGGCACAACATCATGGCATCGTGATGAAAGGCGGCCTGGGTCGCTACCGTGTCGGATGCGAGTGTCCTTTGATACGTCATGAATAGTGGTGGTGGCTGCTGCCCATTCAGATCATGGTCCATAATTCACCCGGCGTGAAAGCTTCGATGCCACATTTTTAAAAGAAGTTTCCCGAACGGAAACTATGCCTCGACACCTGGAGCATGGGCTGAGCTCCAGCGCTTCTCAGGACCGACCACATCACCCAGGTGACTGTCAGCGCTATGGTCGTGTTGTTCCTCTGCCTGCTTCAATCCAGCGGGTTCCATCCCTGTCCAGCGTATCGAAACCGCATGCTTACCTCCATGCTCTCTTCGGCACAGATTTTCGACCAGGTGTCGATGGACCAGCTTCTAGAGAAGCAGACGCTGCTGACCGGTTACCTGGAGCTGCTGGCGGCACGCCGGCTGCCCGAGGCATGCCAGATGACGCCCCGTGACCCGCACCAGCGGGGCTGTCAGCTCTCCTTCCGCTTCCCCGATCTGCACGGCGTCCATGCCGAGCTGCAGCGCCGGGGCATTGAGGTCAGTCAGAGACAGAGGTCACCGAGGTCATGGTAACGTGTCAGAGGGTGGCGAGGTTGGTCAGAGACAGAGGTCACTGAGGTCGCGGTGACGGGCCAGAGGGTGGCAAGATCGGTCAGAGATAGAGGTCACCGAGGTCGCGGTGTCGGGTCAGAGGGCGTGAAGGTAGGATGCGGGTCGCGCAGGTGGACTTCGGTCATCGAGGTAGTTCGCAATTAATCAGGTATGCTTTGCTTCGTTTGGATAAGTCGGAGTTAAGCGAAGTGGGCGATCAAAGTGAAAGGTTGTAAGCTAGCACGGAAGGTCCGACCTCACCTGTACGTCAGTGCTCAGAGGTGACCCGTGTGCTGTATATGCAAACAGTGCCTCGTCGAGGTAGGTCGTTGATTGTCAGAGAACAAGCGTCAAGTATCAGGGTGGATCGTGGACTCACAGGTCGTTGAGAGAAATTGTGAACTCGTAAGTCGCAGAAATAGGTCGTCGTCCATCGTAAGCAGTTTGGTTGTGTCAGACAGGGTGGCCGAGCCGGCTGTCTCTCGTCTCCTGTCATGTCTCTATGGACAGTCCATTGGCCGTCCTCCTGTGTCTGTCCGACGGATGTAACCACCAATCCAGTCCTTTGTATCTTTTGTTAGGCTTTGGAACTTCTCAAACTATTCCAGTTCGAAGACGTGACCCATGTGGGCGTATGTTTGTGTTAAATCAAACCAAACCGTAAGGCTGTGAGCAGGGCTACTCGAGAGCTTTCGACAAACCTTTGCGAGCGAGATTATAATGATCAAGGGACATGCCGTGGTCTTGTCACCAGACTTGTGCCTGGCCTCGTATGGATGTCTAATCGACTGGAATCAGTCAAAATCTTGTTGATTGTTAGTGGAATTGGTTCCTTTGAAGTCGTTCTCTTGGTCCAAACCGGAGATGGGTTATGCAAATTCTAGGTGAGACAAATGAGGTGTAAATGTTGGCAATATAATAGATTTATAATCTGATAGCTCGTACTCGCACAATAATGAGCGCATTTGCACATGTCTGCATTGCTATCAAAATAAATACCGTCGTTTTTTAAGGACGGCTGCTTTACGCTGTCACCTAAACCATTATCAATGGAATCTATCCCATCGTAATCTATCCAGAGCTCGGTCCATAAGTCCTCTGGCCAGAATGGAAGGCGACGCCAGCATGCGTCCAGTTGCTAGAGGAGTCAGAGTCTGGGTCAACCGCGTATTGTGGGGCATGGCCAGAATGGGCTGGACTGAAGCAGAACCAAGGACAGTTTGTTTGTCACGAAGTTGTACAACGCCCATGCCGTTGCCAAAGATAAGAGCACCTCCCACTGATACCCAAGGCGAAGATGACGGAGCTAGGGGCTGAAGTAAGATCTCTGGCGCAGCCAAGGGCTATTTCCGCGTCCCAGTGCGTTTCAGCCTGAGGCGAAGAGCAATTCGTATCACGTGCGAGCCCACAGAGAGAGAGAGAGCAGCTGTTAATGTCAACCACCTGGACATGGCATGTCTCAGAGGCCTGGCCTGGCCAGGTCTGTCCAGCCACGATCTAGGCAGGCTTAGATTTTTGCAACCGCCGGTGGTACCGCCTCAAATTCGTCAGCGGCATCCAAGTTGTTTTCTTAAGGTGTGCTGCAGTAAGGTGTGCTCAAGGCAGCGATAGAGCGGATCAGGCATTTTTGCAACGTTGCCATATCACTCATCTTACCTCTATATCCCATTTACATTGGAAACGTAAAATTATTAAATCGCAAAAATCCAAGCGACCTGAGACTGACGAGATTTCGAACAGGTGGAGACGTGACGGCGTGGGAGTGGCTGCTACAGACAGAGGAGAAAATGAACAATCAGACTGGCAAAACTGTGGGTCCATGTGTGCAGAGCAGCACAGACCTTCGTGCGTAAACCATTGACCCGGCCGTCGTCAGGCGTTTTGAGTGGTTTATGCGAGACCTTGTAAACCAAAGGGGGTAGAGACCCCGAGCCAGCTGAACATACAGTGTGGACGAGCGCACCATCTGCGAGTCATTAAAACAAAGGAGGTAGAGACCTCGAACCAGCTGAACATACAGTGTGGACGAGCGCACCATCTGCGAGTCATTAAACCAAGGGAGGTAGAGACCTCGAAGCAGCTGAAAATACAGCGTGGACGAGCGCACCATCTGCGAGTCATTAAACCAAAGGAGGTAGAAACCTCGAACCAGCTGAATATACAGTGTGGACGAGCGCACCATCTGCAAGTCATTAAAACATCTAAACAGGAGCCCTATGCGCCAAGCCCCAACACTACCTATGAGTGCACTATGTGTAGCTGAAGAAAGGACAATACACAAGGAATCTATTGACAAGGAAGGGAAAACCGAGGACCAGTTTTCCGAAACCGGCTGAATTACGTTACGTTGCCTAGGAAACCAGAGGTAGGGGGTTCAATCCCCGCGGTGCGCGCTTTCGGGCTAGGCTGAGAGGCATGCGACGCCATATATCATCAGCAGCTGAGTGTGTCGTAATGCCCCAATAACGACAACTATGGTACGCTGTGGTCTAAGCCGAGAAAGATAGGGTCGTCAAAACTGTCTAGGCGCACAGTCCAGTGTAAGGTGGCCAGCACCAACCACGAGTATTATCACCATTTTCCACCATTTTCGTCACGGTTACCAGAAACGTTAACGCATGAGTCATAACTGAATGGGTTTCAAAAGCTGACGAGTATCATTGGGTTATGTTTATGCATCACTCGCATGGGGATCACGAGCCCCACCCGTTATCGCCCCGCTCGCCCCGCCTCGCAAAACACCTTTTTCTGATGTGTGCTTGTATGCTCGTGTAATGCTCGCGCAACCTGATCAAAGCATAGCCCTGTGGAACGGTGCAACGGCACACCTAGCTCAGCCTCTGAACTCCGTGCAACAATCAGGCAACGCATAATGCTGGACGACAGCGCCGCTGATCCAGCCCGGCTGATTGTTTGGCAGTGTGACCTGCGCTGTGATGAGGGCCTTCCGAGCATCATGCGGATCGCTCCGGTGCCGCTCTACAACTCCTTCTCCGATGTCTTCAAGCTGGTCACTATCATCAGAGAAGCGCTGGACCACCTGGCCAGTCGGAGGGTCGCTGAGCGGAGCGAAGGCGCTCGGACGGCCGGGCGACCGAGCGCTGACCCAGCTCTGGCTGACCCCTGAACTAGCTCCGGATGATCCGCCCCTGTGCCCCCACTCCTGCGGTGAATCAGCTCTGGCCGACCCGCCCCTGTGCCCCCACTCCTCCGCTGAGCCAGCTCCGGCTAACCCGTCCCTGTGCCCCCACTCCTGCGCTGAGCAGCCAGCTCCGGCTGACCTGTCCCTGTGCCCCCACTCCTGCGCTGAGCCAACTCCGGCTGACCCGCCCCTGTGCCCCCACTCCTGCGCTGAGCCAGCTCCGGCTGACCCGCCCCTGTACCTCCACTTTTGCGCTGAATCAGCTCTGGCTGACCCGCCCCTGTGCCCCCACTCCTGCGCTGAGCCAGCTCCGGCTGACCCGCCCCTGTGCCCCCACTCCTGCGCTGAGCCAGCGCCGGCTGACCCGCCCCTGTGCCACCACTCCTGCGCTGAGCCAGCTCCGGCTGACCCGCCCCTGTGCCACCACTCCTGCGTTGAGCCAGCTCCGATTGATCCGCTGCTGTGCGCCGCTCAGCTGTGGCGAGTGGTTGGCGTCTCGGTGCAGCTGTTGACGTTCTGGTGTTATCCGAAGTTTAGTGAGTGCTGCGCTTGTCCGAGGTGAGCAGCTGACTCGCGAACAGCGCTATGCAGCAGCATGGGACCTCGGAGCGCTGTTGACGTTCTGGTGTTATCCGGAGTTTAGTGAGTGCTGCGCTTGTCCGAGGTGAGCAGCTGACTCGCGAACAGCCAGCTATGCAGCAGCATGGGACCTCGGAGCGCTGTTGACGTTCTGGTGTCATCCGGAGTTTAGTGAGTGCTGCGCTTGTCCAAGGTGAGCAGCTGGCTCGCGAACAGCCAGCTATGCAGCAGCATGGGATCTCGGAGCGCTGTTGACGTTCTGGTGTCATCCGGAGTTTAGTGAGTGCTGCGCTTGTCCGAAGTGAGCAGCTGACTCGCGAACAGCGCTATGCAGCAGCATGGGACCCCGGAGCGCTGTGCGGACATTGATAAAGACACGCGTCAGCCTTGACGCCCGCACAGGATATAGTCAGTCATGCAGTCGTGTCATGTCACGACTGACCAGGACACGGGTCGTGCTCATGCTCCACATGGGCATTGGAGCTCGGAAACACATATGAACATTTATCTGTGCCGCACAGCGCACTATGTTTGGCTGCGTCCTCGGCTGGCGCTTGCTTTATCGTGGGTGCAATATTTTGCATTGACTGTGTAATATATTTACCGAAGGGACCGAGTCTGTTCGCTGTTGGTGTCAGCTAAGCGCGCGGATCCCGCTGACCGTGATAGCCATGATGGCTTGCGGAGAGCACGGAAGTGAGAAGGCTTCCATGGCCTGAAATATTAGTGTTCGTGATAGACGGCTCGCGATGCAAACAAGTAGATAGCTGTAAATTATCAAGGATGAATTTAGGTACATATACCATGCCTTATCTACTTTCCTCGGCACACAAATTCCGCAGTCGCTCTCAAAACTATGCAGATGGTCTTCAAAAGAAAAAAGAAGAATGCATCGCAGACCTCTCAGCTTGGGTGGGGGCACGCTAAAGTTACTCGCGCAGTTACATTCCACACACAGCACTCCGTGCCATGTGGGGTGCTGAGCCATCAGGGTTCATGTCTGTGCCTACTCGCGGTCAGATGTCTCAATTTTTAAGCAATCACTGACAAGGATAGCAGGTCCACTACACTTGGTCTGTTAATTGTCATCGCGCCCCCCCCCCCCCCCCAATTCCAGATTGAGAAGAGCGCCTTAGCAGCGTGTCTGCAAAGCTTCCGACAGAATTCCTGTTCCACAAGCCCGGAAGGCTGATGGCACCAGGGCGTGCTGTCTGGTGGTAGGTTAGCGATAATGTTCAGCCTCGTGCCGCAGCCTTGCATGCTGGGTGTCTCGGGGCGCTGAGACAGAGCTAGGTTCGGGATTCATCAGACACTATCAACCAGAATCGTGCCTGGGTTGCGCAGAATCGCAACTGGGACATGCTAGTGGAGATACGCATGCGTGCATCCGTAAACCGTGACCAAGCACCATAAGCAGGTTGAACACCACACAGAAGACCGATCAGTAGCAATGGGAGACTAACCTGAAACTTTCCAATTTACAACTGTCGTGATAGCAGCTCCTGACCACACACGGATGGCATCTAACAAACAATAGCACGCCCAACCACTTCGTCTGATAATTGTGGTCACATGCGCCTCAAATGGAACGACTGCGACACTTGATTTGCCTGTAGTTGCCATGAAGTCACTTCCCTTCAACATTATGTGGCTACCGTCCGATCTTGCCAATGCGTTCTTATCATGCGGACGGCCGATGGTCGGCAGCCTGGGAATGTGTCACGGACCAGCCACGGAGCGAACTACTGCACGGGATCCACTCTGGAAGCAATGTATGAACCCTGACTTGGAATCTAAACGTTGATTGCGCAAAACACTACTTCGTTGTGTTACACGGAAGGCCTGCCTCTTGTCGCTGCCAGACGAACGTTTATCTCACCTCTGCTGAACGAGGAATCCGACAGGTTACACTTGTATTTAAAACGGCAACTAGAAAAACACCACCGGGTGGCGAGTGTAAGACTCTGCCTGATGAGCGTCATTGACCAACACTGCAAGTGAATTTGGATAGTCGACTGAGATAAATAAAACAAATAGAAAGACAAAGTGTACAAAGGGATAAAAGCCGGCAGGAAGTTCACGAGGCACTAGTGAGTGCTTGTCATGACACGTTTGGTATCATATGCAAAGCTGAAAACACCGGGTGCTGACAATATGATGCATGGCTGCCCTATAGCGCCATCTGACTGCACCTCCTGACGTACCAAAGGTCGATAACTCGGCATAGGAACTATGAACTCATAATGCCGGGCATAAGGGTGCACATAGCTTCCTGTTCAGCTGGGGGGGGGGGGGGAGGAAGGGCTGGAGTCCGTCCCCCCCCCCACAACGTTGGAAAGAAAATTGGTCGAATCCATAGAGAAATCCGTTAATGGGCGCTTTGAAGGCAGATTACATCATTGTCCTCTGCACCATCACCCGCCTCTCCCAACTCATTTTGCAAACTACCCCCCAGGCCGAATAGCCAGAAGCTTAAGGTCTTCCTCGCTGATACCATGCATCATAGATTTGTGTCTGGACAAGGTCTACACAATGAGGCTGTTTTCAGTTTTAGGATTTCATGATGTACATGCAGGGTCACGGTCAACGCTGTCGCACAGCAGACACCGTCCGCTGTTAGACGACCGCCCTGCGTGCCCGCTCTCCTCCCTGCCACCAGCGTCAAACGTCGGAGATACCGGAGCCCCGTGCCGCCGAGCAGCCGACGACAGCCAAGGGATTTTGCAAAACAGTTGAGACCTTTATTTTAGCGTCAATGTTAGTTTTTTAGGTACCAGCTTTCGCCAAAGCCTACCCTGAAATTTGTCTGATGCCATCCTGTCCGTCTGATAGCATCACGCTCCGTCCAGTCCCGTCTGATATCCTGTTCCGTCCGTATCTCTGCGGTCTTGTCTGGTTCTTCTGTCTAGTCCCGTCTAGTCTCGTCCCGTTTTTTTCGAACGCGTTCCGTCCCGCAGTGGCACCGGTTTCGGCCGGTGTAGGGGACCAGCGCCCCCTTGGGTCCCAGCTCCGGAAACGGGTGGACAGCACAAGCTGTTCATTTCAGGGCCTAGCGACCCTGCTGGTAGTGAGCCTCTGCTCCTTGTCCGCCCCCCCCCCCCCCGCTCCTTCCTCAGCACCTCTATTCCCGCATCCGGCCCTCCCACCACTCCTCATCCTCCTTTTATCGGGGCCGCCGTGCCCCTTCGCCCGCGTCCCCGGGTTGATCGGATCATGGTGGCTGAGGGTCGGGTCGTGCGGGTCAGTCACGGCACGTCCCAACACTCCACTTTGGCCAGGATATCCGTGTGCGCGGGGGGCCGTGGGGCGGCACACGGGTCCAGCGGTTTGTCGCTCACGCTGCGGCTGGGTGCCCCGTGCGGGTCTCCGCTTGGGAGGTCAGGCCGTGTGCAGCGGCTTAAGGGGTCAAGGGGCGGCGGCGCTGAATTACGGTCATGACGGGGAGGAGTCTCCCCGGTTACACCTGGCCGTGTGGTAGACGTCGCTCGCCCCGTATAGCACCGGGGTAGTCCTGGCGGCGACCACCTCCTTAGGGAATGTTGGGCCGCCTCCCAGTTGGGCTCGGAGGTGGGTGGGGAGCCCCTGTGCCGAATGCATGACATTACTTGCATGGATATCTCATCACCGAAACCCATCAACAGCGGCTCCTCCAACGCGGGCACACCAGCCTGAGCTGGAGACCCCAATGCCACCGAATCTGACTCGCCTGCCCACTCCAAACGCTCGAGTGACTTACGTCGCGAAGCCGACACCAACGCACCATTGCCACACCATCTGATCTTGCAATGCACAAACCCGGATGTCGACGGGAAGCCGAACACACTGAAACTTAAACCCTTCCAGTGCGAGCGGGCCATATCAAAACCGTGCACTCCAAAAGCCGTACGGAGATGCGCGGACGGCACGATGGAGGCATACCTTACCAATGGCGTAGAAATCCGACGCGTGTTAGCAGCGAAGTAACTCACATACCGGGCTAGAGGGAGAGGAGACACCAGCGTGCCGATCGCCGTGAGACCACACCCTGCAGAGAACACTGCGAAAGGAGCGATGTCATGCCGTGACCTCAGAGGAGTGTCTGAGGCCTGAGGAGTGTCAGAGGAGTGTCAGAGGAGTGTCCATGGCCCGGGGAGACATGGAGCTGTTGCCGCCGGACGAATCCAGAGGAGGGAAGGCCTAAAGCTTGTAGACACGGACGCAGTCATCTTAACTTTCTACAGGCCGAATCTCCCGTCGAAAGTATACGTTAGGTATCACGCAATATCTATAAGAATGTACGTGCCTGATTCCGTCCGCTGCTTCAGGTGCTAGGATTATGGACATGTTACTGACATGTCAGAAGGAGGCTAGGTGCATGCGGTGCACTCCGTCCGAGCACCAGTCCTGGGATTGCACTTCTGGGGACATGAAATGCGCCAACTGTGGCGAGCGTCATGCTGCCTCTTACAGGAAGTGTCGTGTTTTCATTGCGGAGAAGGAAGTAATGACGATCGAAGTGAACGAAGGTGTGCCGTTCGGAGAGGCGAGGCGTAGCGTGACGGAAACAGTGGCTAGGAAAAGTTACCGTGATGCCGCACTCACGACCACAAAGCCACCACCGACGCCACCAACCGCTGTCAGCCAGGCCCCTGGCTCCCCCGGGCTAGATGCTTTTAAACACATGACAGTCGGAGATTTCATGCACTTGGTTATAGCAAACCTCAGTGGTTCCGTGTCGGCCTCTGCTACTCCCAGTGCAGAAACTGCTCAGGTAACTGCGGCAGACTGCTCCGCGCCCTCTGGGGCGTCGGACGGGATCCCGTCTGCCTCGACGGCCGTCGGGGACGCCGCGCCGGCCGGCCAACCTACAAACCCCTCTTCGTTTGCCCCTGGCGAGACGAAAGGAGAAGACCACTGGACTACAGTCCAGCGACGCCGGGGATCCCGCTCCCCTGTAACCACCGTCGAACCCACGGACACGGCGTCACGCCAAACTTCTGCCGTTCCCCGACACGACCTGGTGCATGCCCCCGCAACGAGTCCACCAGCACAACGTGCGTTCGTCCGACCGGCGGCCCTAGACCTCGGGATTGTGGTACGCGCGGTCCTCTCCGCACCGGGAACGGCGGCCCCAGGCGCGGTGAGAGCATGTCTCCCAAGGGCGGGGCCTCCAATCTCACCGGGACCAATGGGCCCGCTCCGTGTGCCACCGCCTAACGTATGAGGGCGGAGCCCGTCTACATCATCGTCTCCATCAGCGGGAGACCGAGACGCTGCCTCCGAGCGCGCCCACCCTGGCCGGTATCGCCGACAGAGGGTGGCAGCCCGAGGATCCGTCCGAAGAGCCAGTCAGGCCCTGCCGGAGCTGGAGGTGCGAAGGCCACCGAGGACCCGTCCAAGCAGCCAGTCAGGCCCTGCCGGAGCTGGGGGGTGCGAAGGCCACCGAGGACCCGTCCAAGTAGCCAGTCAGGCCCTGCCGGAGCTGAGGGGTGCGAAGGCCATGCAGTTGGCCTAGCCGTTCTTTGCAGAAGTAGGGCCCCCGGCATTTACAAAAAAAACTGGGCGGACTAGCGTATTAACTCTAGGACACTAATTTTACAGTGGAACTGTCGGGGCTTGAAAGCCGATCTGACTGACTTCCAAGGCGCTTTTCACCAGAAGTCTCCTGCGGTGGCATGCCTCCAAGAAACGAAGCTGACATGGAACACGGTTATGAACTTGAAATGTTACACTCTGTACAGGAAAGACGCACATTCCACTACGGTGGCTCATGGAGGCGTGGCCGTGGCAGCCTGCTACAGCATGCCTTCGAGGCCGCTTTGCCTCAATACCACGCTACAGGCGTTAGCAGCATCCGTGTACATGAAGTGTTTCACCGTTACCGTATGCCCTTTATAAATACCACCCACCTCAGATATATCCTTAATGGACCTCAGAACTCTTGCCGATCGGCTACCGCTACCATTTGTCCTGCTGGGAGACTTCAATAGCGACAACACAGTCTGGGGATCAACACACACCGACCATAGGGGGAGCAAGGTTGAAAGTGTCTTATACAGAACTAACCTTTGCCTCTTGAGTACAGGCAAGGCAACGCATATCAGTATGCCCCATCGGCCTTTCTCCGGTCTCGATTGATCGATCTGCTCGGCTGACCCACGTTCGCGTCTGCCCCGGCCTGAAGACAGAGACCCGTTGGGCGGCGACCACTTCCCAGTCCGGCTGATCGTGGCAGCCGATGTGAAGCTGGGCACGAGGCCCACGAGGCGGGACTTGCACGCGGCCAAGTGGGACAGGCTTGCAGAGGACTGTAACATCAGCATCACGCCCAGCTGGACGAGTGTAACAGCTGGGCGAAATGCTTTACATTGCCCCTTTTTGTTCGATGTTTACCGCTGAGTTTCTTGTATTCAAGGAAACATTAGTCTCTGGGGAGTAGAAACGGGCGAAGCGGTTTGTTATTCTGTCTGACTCCTTGAGCAGTATTCTGGGAACAAGAGAGCAAAGAAGGGAGCAGTCGGAAAGACGGGCAAAGGAGGGAGCAGTCGGAACGCGCTCTCGCTCTCTTCGAGCATCATTTTCTGACTTTATGCAGGTGCTGTCAGCTCGCTTAAAGATAGACTGGCAAAATGCATGGGATCGGAAGAGCAGTGATGACCATGGAAATGCGCAAAACAAGCTCGAGGCTATTAAGTAAGGGGTAGGCGAGTGGCAGTCCTCTTATCGCGACAGTAGAAAAGAGGAAGTTAGCCTGTGCCTCGTCCGCATAGGTCACACGTACGGCGCACAGGGGTTTCTCCTCTCAGCAGGGCAGGCACCGGAATGTCCTCGCCGTGCCCATGCGCTGTCCGCCACCCAAGTATCATGCAGCGTCCACACTTCGCCACGGAGCGCTATCGCCGCTTTGGTCGTCATGGGCAACTTAGATTGTCCTTGCGTTCACTCATAGGCAAGAACCCCACTATCAACGTTAGATCAGTTTTTGCACTTCTTAACGACATCGACTTCACCATCATATACTGACTACGGCACCTCTGATGCCACACGACTCTAGTTGAAAGCACCCTGGCGTAATTCCTTCTCATTCTGCGTGTCGTGACCATTCATGTTGCAGCTTGTGTGGATACGCTTGGGAATCCTACAACAGCAGCCCTTATGTTATAGCACGTTACAGTTTTACTTAGCAATAGCCTGGGCGCAAAATGACCACGGATGTCGACGCGCCCTCAAGCCCAAATAAAACGAACAAGTCCCGCAACATCCGATGTTGTCTGATTTCGTCCGGTCAAACGTGGTCCCGTCTGGTGCCGCTCCGTTCGGTACGGTCCCGTCCCAGCTGATCACATCTGGTCTCATCCGGTCAAACGTGGTCCCGTCTGGTGCCGGTCCGTTCGGTACGGTCCCGTCCCAGCTGACCACATCTGGTCTCGTCCGGTCAAACGTGGTCCCATCTGGTGCCGCTCCGTTCGGTACGGTCCCGTCCCAGCTGATCGCATCTGGTCTCGTCCGGTCAAGCGTGGTCCCGTCTGGTGCCTCTCCGTTCGGTACGGTCCCGTCCCAGCGGATCACATCTGGTCTCGTCCGGTCAAGCGTGGTCCCGTCTGGTGCCGCTCCGTTCGGTACGGTCCCGTCCCAGCGGATCACATCTGGTCTCGTCCGGTCAAGCGTGGCGCCGTCTGGTGCCGTTCTGATCGGTACGGTCCCGTCCCAGCTGATCACATCTGGTCTCGTCCGGTCAAGCGTGGCGCCGTCTGGTGCCGTTCTGATCGGTACGGTCCCGTCCCAGCTGATTACATCTGGTCTCGTCCGGTTCCATTCGATCTGGTCCCATCATGCCTGTTCTCTCACGGTCCCGTCTGGTGCGGCCTGGCCCTGCAAGGTCCCGCCCGCTCTCGTCCCGTCCCATCCAGTCCCATCCAGTTCCATTTGCCTCTCCCCGTGGTCACAGCTTTCTCCATCCCTCATACCAGGCGCCAGATCCTGATGATTTCCCTGTTTTTAGTCGGTTTGACTGCTGGCGTTTATACACATCCGAGTTAGCCTTTGTCCCTGACGATGTTCTGCCTTTCGACTTATTTTGCGTCTACTCTTAATCCTGTCGACCGTTTTGTCTTTTTTCTTTTGGTATTCGACTTTTATCCCTTTCTCCTTTTTCCATTTAACATTTTGTTGCAGGCCGCGATTATGGCCGGTATAGGTGGCGCGCAGCAGCCGGACTGTTACACGGACCACCCGCAGAGAGCCCACGTGATTATATTAACGGAGCCAGACACCATAAATCTGTGTTGAAAACATGTCAAACTATACACCATTGCAGGCAAAATCAAAGGGGAAATATTTCTGTTCAATATTGCTATAGAGCATGGAATCGTATATATATATATATATATATATATATATATATATATATATATATAAGCATGTCAAGCTGAACCCCCGTGTCAATCCGCGTTGTGAAAAACTGCGAATCATGGCGAGGGTTATCATGTGGATGACCCCTGATGTAGTATTCGCGTGCTTGCTAGCATGTCTGAAAAGTAATCGGTTATGGGTCTAGTAATGTTTGGCAACTGCAATCGACGAACACGATGAATCCGCCATTGTTTACAGTTGTGGCAGTAGTGAGCAAAGCGTTTGCCCCCCCCCCCCCAAAGAAAAAGAAAGGTTTTCATGTCTTATATCCCGTGTCTTCGTTACTGTCTGGAGTTGGCCTCACGTCTTCGTCTGATCTGATTGCTGAAATCTGACGTCAGTCCTTAAGAGTCTCTAACGGCATTTCTAAGCGGGCTAATTTATGGTTGCCACGCGATAGTGAGTGTTGGCCTGGACAGCCAGTGCAAATGTCCCTTTTTTCCTTCGTTATCATTATCTAGTCTCATGCCGCCACGAAGCCTTGTCGGCGAAGTCTTGATCTGCTTCCGGGCGCATCCTTAAGCACTTTTTTGCGATTTGAAAGTTGTGCGTTTCTGAAATGAATGGAATGGGATGGAAGAAACCGTGGTGGTTTTGCAATGATCCAGGAAAATCACTTCCTGGCCAAACAGCGTGTAAGTAAATGTTTAACAAAATATGCAGCCCAATCTTTGCAATTGTTCCTCCTCTTGCCGAAAATCGCGTAAGACTACGACCGCCGGTTGCAAAGATTTTTGCTTCTAGAAGACTTGAATGCCGGCCGCAAAGGGCTGCTGAAATTGAAAAACTGCTGAAGAAGACCCACATGGCTTCCGGCCCCATTTGTAATAACTTCCTCCACACTGACACGGGTCGTCTGGCAGCGTTTGCTCCAAAATAGGACACAAACAGATCGGCGGCTGTATTCGTCGGCCGAATCATGCGCGGCCAGTCTGTGATTGTCGTGATAGGTCATACACCAATGTCGCCATAGTAGACGGTTTATTATCAAGTCACTCCAGCTGCGTATTTCGCTAATCACAGACATGCACTGCACGGCAAGAAATATACATCACCAGGACCGAAATAAATTAGAACTTGTGATGCGGTGCTGTACTTTCCCTACAGTATGTCACGCACTTCATAAATAACAACATCATTACTGTTCACAGAAGATCAAGCGCTACAAGGCCCTCGGAGGACTTGGCCAGTGCTTCTTACGCAGACGAAAAGACGCAAACACATTAATGCAGCACTAGTGTTGTCATACAATTAGGGCGATGCGTTTGTCTACACAGACTGCGTCTCGGGGTGACATCAGAGCTCGCGGGAGTATCAGTAGAAGCCGACCAAAGGCTCTTCACGTGCACATAAGGGCTCGGGACCGCACAATGCGTCGCAGGCATTCGTCCAGGCGAATGGACGTTATGCTGATCCAGATATGAAGCCTGTTGTGCGGTGCAGAGTGCATGGCCAGGAACAAAGATGATTTGGAATTCCATGCATCCAAAGCATTTCTGGTCTGATATTTCTATACCAAAAATATGGGCACGATTTTGCGTTACGATAAGAAAGCGAGGAAGCATATTCATTGGACATGAACGGACCTTGGCCATGTATTGTAACTCATGGCACATTGTTCTCCCATTTGTACGGAAGGGACATACCGCTGCGTGACGTAATAGCTGCCTGTACGTAATGTTCTCTCAGCGTTGCAGCAAAACGGTACAAGCTGAGACGAACGCCTGCTGTGATGAGCGTTAGACGCAGACCTCTGCTGAACTAGTCGCATGCTCTTCAGCTTGAGCGCCGATCTCAAATGGTCTTAAAACTGGGATACTGGTCCTGCACAGTTTTGTAGCTTGGGTAGTCGTCCAAAAACTGTTTTTGCTGGCCTTCTGAAGGAGACCCAACGGAAGGTTTCCAATGCCCGGAGGTAATGCGAGCACCGTAAGGCACAGCGCTGCCAGCGTGACTGCCGTGAGGCTCGCCAGCATTATGATCATCTGAAGAGGTGTGCGACTCCTCTGGAGCACCATACGACTCCTCTGGAGCACCATATGACTCCTGAGGAGCACCATAGGACTCCTCCGGTGCACTGTAGGGCTCCAGCGCGACACCACGCGCTGGCTGGCGGACTTCGTCGGGCTCCGTCGAGGCACTGTGCGACCCTTGGCGGCGGGCCGACTTGTGCCGTGTCGGAAATGCATCGGGATTGGGAATGAAGAACTTGTCGTCGTCTCGGTCCAGTAGCACGGCGTCCGGGCCGTAGCGGAGTGGGACCGCGGGCCGCGGGCGCCCGTGCACCACTCCCTCCACCTCTGACCGGAAGAGCGGCTTGTCGAAGAGGTCGGACGACACTTGCGCTAACTTCAGCTCGCTGCTGTCATATACAGATGGCGCTTGGGAGGACGGCACGTGACTGGGGCGTGAGTGCGACCGTTCGGTCGGGGTTGAGTGGCTGACGCTTGGTGCTGACAGCGGGTCTGGGGCTGGCGTGTGTGTAGGCCTAGGAGACACGTGAGCTGGCTCTGTAGCGAAGGCCGGTTTACGAGAAGCGTAAACAGGCTTAGGAGAGTAGCTGGGCTTCGGAGAAGCATATACAGGACTGGGAGATGTATGCGTTGGTTCTGAAGCGTACATTGGTCTTGATGAGGCTTTAACTGGTTTAGAGTCATAACCCAGTTTCGAGGACGCGTAAGTCGGCTTCGGAGACGTGTCGGTCAGTCTCAGAGACGAATGGGAGGGTTTTCGAGAGCCATAGACTGGCTCCTGAGTATGGGACGGACTAGGAGCCGGCTTCGACACTGCCGGCGCGTGCGCCGGCCTCGAGGTCGGACCGTGTTGCGGTCCGGGAGCGGCGACGGGGTAGCTGCGCTTGCTAGCTGCCGGTCGGTCGTAGCGGGCCGGGTGCTGGGCCTGGCCGTCGAACTGCACGTCCGCCTGGAAGCCCGAGTCGCCGTCGACACGGTAGAGGACGCGCTGCAGCCGCGAGTCGGGCAGCCTCACCAGGTACGAGCCGGCCGTGTTGCCACCGTCCCGGGCCTCCTGCTGCCCGAACTCCGAGTCGTAGTCACGCACGGCATACTCGAACTCGTACTTGGGCGGGTCCTGCGGCTGCGAACAGACCGACGGAGTGACGTCAGACCGGTGAAGAGACCGGCGATCAGACCGGCGGAATGGCCCCAGACCGGCGGAGAGACCAGTGATCAGACCGGCAGAGTGACGTCAGACCGGCGGAGAGACAGATGATCAGACCGGCGGAGTGGACCCAGACCG
The DNA here is from genome assembly GCF_011947565.3 of Pollicipes pollicipes. Lineage (NCBI taxonomy): Eukaryota > Metazoa > Arthropoda > Thecostraca > Pollicipedomorpha > Pollicipedidae > Pollicipes > Pollicipes pollicipes. The sequence goes on from NW_023596151.1 coordinate 197,277, forward strand.
GCGGAGAGACCGGCGATCAGACCGGCGGAGTGACGTCAGGCCGGCGGAGAGACCGGCGATCAGCCCGGCGGGACGTCAGGCCGGCGAAGAGACCGGCGATCAGACTGACAGAGTGACGTCAGGCTGGCGGAGTGACGTCAGACCGGCGGATAGACGTCAGACCGGCGGAGAGACAGGCGAACAGACCGGTGGAGTGACGCTGGCACGCCGCTCACACGTCCTCCTCCGTCGGTAAGCCGACAAACGCATTCGTCGTATGCGAGCGGACACGGGACTATATCAGCGTACCAAGTGAAGACTATTTGCCTTGGATAATCAACAAGAGTACTGAGACTTAGCTGCTTCTGAGCGTGCTGCATAGCTTGTGCCTCGGTGTCTTTCGGAGTACCTTCGTTTCCATAATTGGCAGCGCTTATCAGGCAAGAAGTTGTAATCTGCAACGCCTACGCGTAAGAAAAATTGTTATACAGCCTTCTACAACTCTATCAACAAAATGTTCGTTTGAAATTATTCTCATTCGACTAGCTTAATAAACTTTTGCAACAAGAACTGTAGAACAACGTAAATCTTTTCCAGTTTCTTCAACAGCGGCGCCGGTCCGCTGCGGTCTAACGCTGCAGCATTGATGCCGCAGCGCAACGTCAGTACTTCACATAGACAAAATGACCTGCCACTGGACCCTTAGCAATGCCAGAACTCTGCACAAATGGTTCGACACGAACAACGAACGGATTGTAAAAAGGAAACCATATGAAAAAATGAGCTACCAGGAAACAACTACTTTCGACGCATGCAGCTTAAAATTTTCAGTTGCCAATAGTATCTAGCAACTAGCAAGATTTTACATATAGGCGTGTGATAAAGAAAAAAGGCGGGCCAAAAACATTTTTTAAAGATTCCATCTAGAATGATTGAGCATGTCAAAAGTGACATGCCTTCGACCCCAAGCTATCAATGAATGTTCACCGCCTGGTGCGAAAATACTGCATTTTGCTATCCTTGACCGAATGTGCGGGCATTGAGCTGCGATGCTATTACGTCTTAATGGCAGCGCAGCAGAAAGTGGGTGATGACGTTTGATGTCCTGATTCTTCGCCAGCTTTACGAACGCAGCGCCGTATCATAACACCCTACCATTCATCTGTGTCCAGAATGCGTAGAAGGTTGGAACACATGCATCAATATTCAGCCAGACCGTATCGCTTACATCCCAGATTCAGTTGAATTAAAGCATATCATTTGGGGAGACAGTTGTTCACCCAACAAAAATCCATAGCAGAATTTTCCTCGAGTGAGTATGGTAACGCGAAATCACTACTCCCCGCCGCGTTACTTGCAGGGGTCTTGATTAACTGTGTGAAGTTGACATGTGAGAACTGGGTGACAACGGGGCGAGGCAGCTGAGGCTGTGAGGTCTGAATGAGTGCATACTGCCGCCGGCGTCCGGCGGTGCAGGCGGCTCGGCGGCCGAGCCGAACCAGTTCCCGCGCCCCCGCCTCACCCCGGCGTCCGGGGCGCGACCGCGCAGTCCGCCGCGGCCGCACCGCGCGAGGACACGCGGCACGCCCGCTCCCGCAGCGCCCCGGGCAGCCATGGACGCCCCCGGCCTGCTGGCTCCGCATCCTCCCTTTTATCCTTTGTCTCGCTTTATCCTGGATTCTCGCGACGCCCCGCTTGTCTGGGGCAGGCTGCATGCGCCGACCACGAGTGGGCCGAAGAGCACCTGGTGGGGGCTTCTGTTCGAGCGCCAGGCACGTACCCCGTAGAGGGGCCCTCCGCGAGGAGGTCTCGGCGGCTGGGTCCCCAGGCGCATGTGGTCCTGTCCCACCGCTATCCAGTCTCCCTCATCCCATAGCCCTGAAATGGCCATGACTGGCCGAAAGGGCTCTTATCTAAATAACCAAGCCACTGGCTCAAACCGCTGGCTTCACCACTTGCCACAACCCCGATCCACCTACCTGCGTCGGGATGAGTTCGAATCGCTTTGTATGCCCTCGTATTTGCCCTTGACACACCCACACCCACACCCACATCCACACCCACACCCACACCCATACCCATACCCACACCCACCCACCCACACACGCACTGAATATATATATATATATATATATATATATATATATATATATACGTCTTGACGTATGTGGCCTGCGGCCGGCGGTAGCGGTCACGCCTAAAATCAGGTGGTGTAAGATGGCAAGGGCAAGATGGCAGAGGTAAGATGGCAGGGTTAAGATGGCAGAGGTAAGATGGCAGGGGTAAGATGGCAGAGGTAAGATGGCAGGGGTAAGATGGCAAGGGCAAGATGACAGGGGTAAGATGGCAGGGCAAACCACGCCAAGCACTGCGGCACGTTAAACCTGCGCCACCAAATTCTGCCGTTGACCTGGAGCTGCGCGATCGGATGGAGGGGTCAGGGCCCACACAGCAGGCACTGCTTAGTATGAGCTCTGATCCCAACAATCGCCCCATCCAAAAGGTTTTGATTAAATACTTTAAAAACCTGGCCCCGCGGCGCCCGAGTGCTCGTCTCGAGGCGCGATGGTAGCGCCTCGAGACGAGCAGGAGACCGCGGCGGTGCACCGCCTCGAGACGAGCAGGAGACCGCGGTGGTGCACCGCCTCGAGACGAGTAGGAGACCGCGGCAGTGCACCGCCTCGAGACGAGCAGGAGACTGCGGCGGTGCACCGCCTCGAGACGAGCAGGAGACCGCGGCAGTGCACCGCCTCGAGACGAGCAGGAGACTACGGCAGTGCACCGCCTCGAGACGAGCAGGAGACCGCGGCGGTGCACCGCCTTGAGACGAGCAGGAGACCGCGGCAATGCACCGCCCCGAGACGAGCAGGAGACCGCGGCGGTTCATTGCCGCGATCTCCGCTGCATCAAGGACGAATTCCTGCGCAGCATGGAGACGCAGACGCCTCAGCTGAAACCAGGGCGACCTGTTTCCAGCACCCTAGATGGGCCTAATGATACCGAGACAGCAAGGCTGGGAAACAGGGGGTGGGGAAAGCGATCCAGTGCCTTGTGCCTCAAAGCAATTAAATATTCACCCCATGTGTTTCAGTGCAATTCAAGCGACCCTCTGGTGACTGGGAGTCGGGATTGCGGGGTCGGTATTACGAGGGGGGGGGGGGGGCAGAACGCCTCGGGACGCGATCCTCTAGTGACGGGGAGTCGGGATTGCAGGGTCAGTGGTACCATGGGGGGGGGGGGGGGTAGAATGCCTCGGGACGTGACCCTCTCGTGACGGGGAGTCGGGATTGCAGGGTCGGTGGTACCATGGGGGGGGGGGGCAGAATGCCTCGGGACGTGGCCCTTTCGTGACGGGGAGTCAGGATTGTAGTGTCGGTGGTACGATGGGGGGGGGGGGGGAGAGAATGCCTCGAGACGCCACCCTGAATGACGTCGTGCCCATGTTTTACCATGTGACACACCCATGGCATGACCTGAAGTGTACTCTGCTGTAACCGAGACGGGAAGGTGGTGTGCGACGGTGCTATCTTTCCCGGACCTTTTTATGTTTGCTCCCTCCCGTCCGGTGGTATGGGCGGTGGAGCCCCGCCATCCAAAGGCATATCATTAAAGACGTAACAGACAAGCGTACTATACAAACAGTTATGTGAACATCTGTATGTCTAATGATATAATTCGAAAAAACAATTTAGGAACGACATAAGATAATACAACGAAGTGTGACGTCGACGTAGTGCTGTAATCCCGCCTGCGCCATGACCCCTGAACGCTATTGCGGCTCCTGCAATCGCTGGCGCTCAACAAAAGGCACAACGTGCGTCGCGTTCCCTTTTGGAAGAAAAACAGTCGTCTACCAACAAGAACAAGGGAAGACGGCCCCACCCACCAAGTGCGGGAAATGTTTAGTGTAGGACATCGCTGAACTAAAGACATGCCGAAGCCGAACAGCTTGCCAATGTCGATCAGGTGTTCTCTGGGTTGTTGGAAACAGTATCAGCTCTAAACCGCAGAGAGCATCTGAGTTGTTCAGTTCCGGCTGCAGGCGGTCCTAGCGCGGTGCTGTTGGGATTTGCTTGATCTCTGTTTCACTTCTGATTTTGGTGGAACAAAAAAGTTCACAGACACGTAAACACGCACTGAACACATTGGAAGGTGCACGAGCCATATGAATCGATGCACTTCTAGATAAACCCCGACCGAGCCACTCTATAGAAGGCAACAAGCTGCGTCACCAATACACTGGACGTTTTGTCTTTGTCATAACCCGCGGCGCTCTATTCGAGGCTTTCTATTCAAGTGTTTCTGCACCTCCTGGAGTTCATTGGCAGATAGGCCACCCAAGACATGCAGGCAGTGTGCCATGTGGAAGGTAATTAATGTTTTCATCAACCTTGCAGTCACTTATATAGGTTGACATCAGTAATTAAAATATTATTAATATCCAGCTTAGCACTGGCTCAGCTATACGCCACCCCATGCTTGCTGGAGTCCGTTGGGCGGGTAGTTCTCAAACTTTTTGTGACCGATGTCGTGTCTGGCCCAGCTCTGTCCTCCAGCCATCAAGGGCGTACGCAGGCTCAACCGTCTAACAAGACCATCGGCAGGCATCTGGCCCGTGACATAGTTTTTTACAAGCTACAGTGAAATTTAAAAAAAAACTAATTTCATAGTTTTCTACGAAACGACAATGTCCGACTGCATCACAAGCCGTTACAAAAGCGGTGTCATGCCTCAGATTGGGCGGGCCTGCCTGGTTCGCCATCGGTGGACAGGCCTGCCTGGTTCGCCATCAGTGGACAGGCCTGCCTGGTTCGTCATCAGTGGACAGGCCTGCCTGGTTCGCCATCAGTGGACAGGCCTGCCTGGTTCGCCATCAGTGCTGTTTCAAGTGGTCAAGCGTCGCGGCGCAGTGATCGTGTTCACTTTGGGCAAAGCAGGGTCTTTGTCGAGACAGTTTTCACCGAGTTCAATACCCCAATGGAGCGATTGGTATTATCACCATACTGTTTGTAATCTTCCGAGATAGTCTTTGCGTCGTTTGAGGTGTTCCCTTTAGCCACCATCAAGTAATTCTTATGAAACACCTCTGTCTGCACGTAATATGTGAGTCTGAGTAGGCAGGTTTAAGACGGGCTCATTTTTGCTTAAAGTGTATACAAGCAGACATGCAACTTAAGAGTGTCATATGACCAAGCAGTTGGCGCGCCCTTAAATCCAAATCATCGACATCAGGGTGGCGTGTGGGTCTTGACATGCGTCTTGACATACGGGCGGAACATACGTTTTTATGACCTCACGAGCAGCGAGCAGAACACTGAGACACTGAAAGCACTTCAGCACTCATTTTAGCTGTTAGTTTGGACTGTGGATAATGGAGTCTTTCCGGTTTCAGTAAGTCCTATGCTTTCATCAGGAATAACTGAAAATTTTCTGGCATAAAATCTTCTCCCCAGCTCATCGCTGCCACGAAACAGGCTCTAAGATCCTTAGACACCTGGCTACACCACACGGTTTGAAATTCAGCGCAAGCAAACCAGAGCTTTCGTTTTTGCTCCCCGCCAGCGTGCTATTCCTGATAGCAGGGTGGTGGGGAGCAATAGCGCAGCCTGCTATCCCTGATCCGCCTGACATGACACCAATCCCCATTCGGCTCGGCGAGGGCATGGCGAGTGATAAACATCTATAAGAAACGTTCGCATACTTTTCTACAACAGCATCACCTGAAGCTTTTTTGACAAGAACATCAGCTGGAACTCGGTGCATATGCCTTCGTTAAAACGCGAAATGGTATCATCATCGATCTGGTTTATATCGACATTAAATCCGCTTCACTCACCCACTTGCCTATCTTGCCAATGCATCGGTCATATCGGACGAACGCTTCTGCCTTGCAGATTTCGCAAGAGTTCGGTAAAGGAGCGTGTTTTCTCCTGGAAAATTATATATTCGATCTTTTAGTCATCTCTGGACGCTGCAAGTTCTATCATATACCAGACGCACCGACTAAACTTAGCTAGGCCTCTTTCCGCCAGTTGTGCGATCTGCGCCTTCTATTTTGTTTTAAATTTGGCAGCGCTGACGAGCCACGAGCTGCCTCCTCTCAAGTTCCGTGGGCGTCGGCTCTCGCCCCACCAGCCAAGACACCAGTCCTGCACTCCTGCGCGGGGGGGGGGGGGGGGGCTGAGACGGGCAGACCACGCTTTCTGTGCAGAGCAGTGTTGCTCTGCAGCCCACTGCGCACAGAACTGCTCAACAATCCGATGGGTTCTTGCAAACGGGCAATGAGCGACTGTTAAGGCTTTTAGGCGGGCTGGGTGTGGCTGCATGCGGTTTCAGGTGTTCCTCTCTGTGAATTTGTTGACTGACGTCTTTGACCTGTCTTTACTTTTCGTTTTGAACTCAGAAGGTCCTTAACGCTGGAGAGTGTTTCCTGTCAATGCATACATGCATAAAGCTGACATCAAGAACCCTTTTTTACATCACGCGCGCCACTCTTTACCTACTCCTTCATACACGATGGAGTTTCAATAGGAAAAGTTCAGGACTTAAAGACATCGTTTGCATAACAGTAGGCACCCTTGGATTTGAGCTGTTACCTGCGCATATCTCCACCCAGAAGCCAATGTTTATGCAAAAGGCCAGAAAATTCCCTTTGAACTAGGCTATCTAAGCTGTGCGGGCGTTTTTATAGCATGCGAACATACTATGATTGAGCCTACTGAGTATATTGATGTGCAATGGCTCAATGAATTTATCTGAATGTGAACTGTAATAATTAATGCATGCTTTGGCTTATGAAACTATGAGAACACGTTTACATTTCCTTCAATCCATGCAATCATGTCGCGAGAACAATTGCAGTCAAATGAGGAGGATTCCATTATTGTATACATGAGTACAGGCTAACGTGTCACGGCGCTTTTGTGCCAAAAGTAAGCCCTTGGATCGTGTGTGTGCTCTGTTGGTGACACCATCTGTCATGCATAGCTATCCGAAAGCAGACCGAATGCGACGATGGATATTCCATCGCGGTATTTCCTGATCCCTTTCGATGCACATTCTTCACCGGAACCCTGCCATGGAGGGGGGCGGGGGGGGGGGGGGCAGGAGTTCGTGGGGCGCGCGGTAGTAACAGCTTGTGTTTGCCTAGTTCGCACCAGCGAACAGTTCCAATAGCGTGATACGTGTCCGTCTATATCAAATGCCGCCGACCCGGCCCTGAAATTACCTCTCCGTGTCTGACAACGGGACGACATGCTCTGACGTCGACTTAAGACCGCGTTCTGTTGTGAGCGCGAATGCACATTATTCCCGAAACTTGACGACGTTGATCGCTGTCCATCCTTTCCGTCGGCGGCCCCTCCCTCACCCCCTACCCTCCCCCGGCTGTGCTTCACTCACGTTGCACGTTTCTGGTGCACCGCTGTCGTACGCTGCTGCTGCATGGTATTGCGGAGCAGCTGAGGCTAACCCCGCGGCCGCCAGCAGCAGTGCCACCTGTTAAGAAACAGTACGCCATGATCACCGCAGGTCACGTCGTGGGGGTCAGCAGAGGCTAATTCCGCGCCGTCAGCAGCAGGCCCAGTTGCCTAGATATGGCATACCAGCGCCACGGCAGGTCACGTGGTGTTGGTGAGAGGGGGGTGGGGAGTTCCTCATTGAATTACGACTCGAGCTCCGTCCACTGCGGTGGCGTCATCGATACACGCCGATGGGGAGAGGCTTTAGCCCAAATATGGGCACAAGTAGAATCAGATGGTCCAAACATCTGGAGACATAGCGCACATGAGTGGCGCGCGAATATTATTCGAACAACGGGTATTGGCGAGTGAAATATAACGATATGACAAATATAACAGTTATTGACATGAAATATCCATTGTACTGGCAAATCTAATGCATCATAATTGATCACACATTCCACATGAGATCGAGACCTGCCTAATTGTTGGACATAAAGACAGACAACAGCGCATCGGCCGTTGCAAAGCGTTGCTATTCGGCAACGACGACCTAGTTGTGAGCAAACGCACTTACTTCGCCAATGGGCTTGGGTCGTGACGTCATAAGGAAGGAATGGGCGTACCTCGAAGTAAGGGACGGGTTTGCAGTGGCTTTTGAAGAACAGGGCTATGAGCCACGGCAGGTCACGTATTGGGGCGGCCGAAGTCAGTTCCGCGGCCGTCAGAAACGGGGCCAGGTGACGGTCGCGGTCGGTATACCCTGCACCTTTGCCGCGGGGCAGGGCGCCGCAGCTCGCGGCGGAGCCGGAACCGGAATATAACGGCGCAGCTCCATCGCGCCATCTGATGCCCTTGGACAGGAAATAACTACCGGATATTTGTTGTGCAAAGTGTGTCAGGCACGGAACAAACTACGAAGGCAAAACGTCTAACATTTGGAATACAACTTTTGTTTTAGCGACAAAATTCTAACAAACTGCGTCTCATATCCAGTGATATATAGCGCAAGACACAGCCTATGGTGCATGGTGGTTATGCAGCACAAACGGCAATGTTTGCCAGCATAATACCTACAAATTTGACATTACCACATCATTATCATCTGACCATATAACTCTTGGGACGCTCCAACAGATTTTTAACAAAATCGGGACGAAAAGTGTGTTGATTTCGTGATGGTTATATGTTAAAGCAATCAACGTTCACCAGCTTCGGCCGTTTGGCCACATTCCAAAGCGTGGAATGAAGACAGCTGTACCTGGCAATGAGCCTTTCACCAGCTTCGGCCGTTTTGCCCCATTCCACAGCGTGGGATGAAGACAGCTGTTCCTGACAGCGAGCCTTTGCCAATGAGGCAGTTGGCATGCTCAAGCCAAGATTCAACGCGGAGCGGTATGTGATAACATGGTAGGCCTTCTATGCGTGTTATACGCCTTTCGAGCTGAGCTGTTACACCGGGTCAGACGACCGTCTCTTCTGCAGACGAGCTCTGGCGGAGGGGCACTCGTGACAGGTCGGCGGAAGAAGAGGATCCGTCGACGGTGGAGCGTCGACGCACCCAGACATCCCATACAGGGAGTGGTGTGAGTCAGAGCGCCGTGTCATCAGGATATCAGTGCTTGATGCAGAGCTTGTCATGGGGCCTTTCAGTTCAATTAACTAGCCAGCGAGGAGCACCATGGGCTTAACACGAGGCTTGTGTCTTAAGACCATTTACTGAACTGCACTTGCACAACCCAGTGACGCAAGGTAACTGCAGGTGTCGAGACATGGTGACTAATCATGAGTGACACAAAGCATTTATGGCTTGCCCAGCCCCGCAAAATGCGCCTTGGTATGCAGTACCGAGTGACGCTGTAGCAGCAGCGTGCAGCACAAGATGCCAGGTGGCACAAACGAAATGAAATTGAAAAATGCAGATCACAGCCCGCAGCGTAAAGTTGCTCGTAGGTGGACGATTCAGGCGCAACCGTTAGTTCATTTGGGAGGGCATCTCGGTAACTGAAACAACCTGGATAGTACACATCCTTGACAAACAAATATTTCCTCCAGACATCTGAGCATATTGGAAAAAGCTACGCTGACGAACGGAGTTCAGGGCCAGGGAGATCTAAATGCTAGTAAAGCATGTACTAAGGAAGCCAGTGCGAAGCCGTGCGGTCCTCACACTGCTATAGCTGCGTACGTCTCGTGCGCCACTATGTGCGCACAGACTCACAGTTTGGGAACCACACATGGGTGTTGGAACAGATGGGATAGGACAGCATTTGTCCCCGCTTTTTGAGAACGTTGAGCGTCAATATTGTTCCCATGCATGAAAAATCAAGTTTAAAGCTGGCATTGCTTCCTCCTCTTCCCTGAGATTTTGTTATGTGCCTATAATTGCCTATAATTGATAGCTTGTGTAACTATACCTACATGGTTTACAGACCAAGCCTATGCCGCCTTACTTCAGCGCATCTGAATCTCGGAAGCCCAATATGAACTCTCCATTCAATGCGATGAATTTGTTGGCTCAGGTCTGATACAAATTTAAGGAATGATTATTTGACTGAAGAAATCAAAGTGGCGGGCTTAGATGAAGTGTATAGCAAATATATGCTAAATGAATAGCTTCTTCAACGGCGGAGGACATTGGGACATATCTATCACGCAAATAGCCGCAACAGATTTTCTGAAAAGATTTCAATGCGTTTTCAACGTCTGAGAACACAGCAAGCGTCCACCATCGCGGCTGTGGTTAGCATAGTCTCTACAACGCCTCTGCCAAATATGAACACACCCGCCTATCTGAAACTACCTCAGGCTGTGAGAGTGGGCACCTTGGGCCCAAGGCAGCGCAACTGCACCTCATTCAGCCTCGCAGCCATGGCTGCTGGTGGATTATGAGTGGCGGATACAGCAGCCGCCGCTATAGCCGATAACTGCAGTTCCCGATCGGACATCTAAGGTCATCTGAGCGCCGATGGTTGCCAGCCTCGCGAATGGGTCAAACACGCCCGGAAGCAATCCCGGAAGAAAAGTAGCATGGGAAAGCCGAGTAAACAAAATGCGATGCAATCACAGCACTGTACAAAGTGCGATACAATAGCCGCACTGTTTAAAGATGCGATGCAATCACGGCTCTGTGTAAAGATGCGATGCAATCACCGCACTGTATAAAAATGCGATGCAATCACTGCACTGTACAAAAATGCAATGCAATCACCGCACTCTATAAAAATGCGATGCAATCACCGCACCGCACTGTATGGCACGCATGACTTGTTCGTAACTTATCATGTTCACAACATGCCTGTGGCGAATTTCCGAAGCAAACGTTTTTGCTGTGCCATAACGTGACAGTGTGTGACAATTGCATATTTTGGGCGAAAACGACACCTTTTACGGCCGGTTTGAGGTTCTCAGGTTTGGATACTTTTTTGATACAGTTACAGTTACAAATACAGATACAATTACAGATACAGATACAGATACAGATACAGATACAGATACAGATACAACTTTGATGCAGATACAGATATTGGATACGGTCTCCTTCGGAGCTTTGATGAAGACATTTTGGTACCCAATACACCCTCTGCAGATGCAATTTCGATACATCGGAATGAAATATTTGCTCTTAAGAAATGTCCTCGCAAGTATGCCGAGGCTCCTGGGCGCCGTCGAGGGTTTCGAGCAAGTCGATATACCTAACCAAAAGGAGCGGACATATGTACTGCATGAACGCCATCGCGCCCCTTTAATTTTACTTAGGACAGATTTTTGCTTTGGCCCCACTTTGTAAGGGTAAAATAAAAAGATCCAGTATGCACGCAAATTTTCGTGGGGCGCGAACCCACCGACAATTTATGGCTACCTATACGGGACAAGCGCCCCTCTGTGGTTAGGTGGCCGCCCCCACCCTAGGCTGGTCCGCGGTCAGCATGGTCAGTTTCAGAAATAATACACACGGAAGACGTCGTCTCTAGGTCGCAGACCAAACACCTTATGGCACACGGCCACGCTACATTAAATGGTTATTGTTTTTTAGAGTTTCTATCCAAAGCATAGGCATTGCACTCCGGCGGCACAAAGCTAATACGCGGGCAGCTTAATCTGAAAAAATGCATGATTGGGCCATCCTTTTCTTTAGTTAGCCGATCCTGCAAGAAACCATCGACTATACGATAAACAGATGCATGCATGTGCATACATGGTTTTGTCGGCTTTCGTGTCATTTAGGACCAAGCTAATTTTCATCTTTGTTGATGTCGCAAAGCTACGCTTGGAGTGAAGCCGATCTATAGCAAATGTTTGATTGGTTGGCTCTCTGGTGAACTGATACAGGTCATTTACGTACACTGTACACTGACTGATATGCATGCATCCACGCTTTCATGGTGAAGAAATGAGGCAATTAGATGACACATAGTTTGCAGCAATAATGACAAACGAGCTAAGCGGGGGTAAATTAAAATGTTTCACTGATTTCGACAGTTTTAGATCTCGTATGTGGCCATCATCTGCGGTTACCTTGCGTCACGATTTTGCTAATTGCTTAGCGCCCTAATAAACAGAACACCACAGGGCAAATACCGCACAATCCAAGCCCGGAATAAATTATAGACCTCTCAAAGCAAAACCACAGCCGCTTAGTTCATCAGCCTTGTCACGCCGAGGTTTCGTGAGCCAGTTGCCACACACGTGAGTGAGCCACTCCGCCCCGCCCCATCGCCAGCCTCGTTGGATCCCGCTACACTGATATCCCGCTTAGCTGGCGACCGCCCCATCGCCCACCGAGACCCACCTTCATCTCTGCGCCAGAAGTTATTGCACGACTGTGTCCGCGGCCGGCCATGTTGGCGGCCTATATAGGGCCGGGCCGCACCGCGGGGCAGGGCGGCGCGTGTTGCAACTGCCGGCGGCTGCGGCGGCCGGCACAGGACGGCAGGGCTGACCCGGCGACCCAGTCGGGCCGCGCGCCGGCCGCAGACCTCCCGCGGCCCGGCGGAGGGGCGCCGCATGCCGGCGCCGGTGGGCACCGCGCCGTCAGATGCCTCCGGACCTCGAGTACAGTCGGAGCGGACCGCGGCGGAAGGGCGCCATATGCCAGCGCCGGCGGACACCGTACCGTCAGATGCCTCCGGACCTCAGGTACAATCGGAGCGGACCGCGGCGGAGGGGCGCCGTATGCCGGCGCCGGCGGACACCGCGCCGTCAGACTCCTCCGGACCTCGAGTACTGTCGGAGCGGACCGCGGCGAGGAGCCCAGAGGCCGAGCAGGTGCGGTGTCCCGTGCTTGGTGACCAGGGCTTATCGATTACAGTGTTCAGGGAACAAATTCTGGATGAGTCTATGGGATAGTTTGGGGAGGAGTTGGTGTGGAAATAATCCCACCAAACGCAAAGCGCCCAGCCAATTCCGAATCCAGCATGTGACGGTTTGAGGAGAAAGTTTAAGCTCATAAAGGATGGATAAGATCATTAAGTGCATATGCTGTTTAGCAAATCATACAGCCCATTTGTTTCGGAGACGTTGTTTGTCTTTCGTGCAATACCTGTCACCATGTCAACACATAAACCTATCACGAACACCCCCCCTGAGTATCCCAACACCTTTCGAATGTGGCTTAACACCGCTGCCTCCTAGACGGAAATAGGCGTGTTGCAAAGGCCGGGTGGGCGCGGCCGGAACGTGAGCGCCGCTCTGACCCAGAGGCGCTTCCCGTGCGGCGGACCGGCGGCCGGCGGTGCCACGCCAGCCGACCAACCGGCAGCCCTACACCGCCGACACCTCTGCAACGAGGTTTTGTCAAAGCAGGCAGCCGTCAGAGCAGTCCGTCTGTGTCTTCTGTGTTCTGTGGACGACAGCGACCGCGGAGGCCACGTCAGCGTCCATAGCTCGTCGCGCAGCCCGGGTTCGAACCATCACCAGCACGACGGCGATGTTCGGTCGGGTGTGTGAAACGCGTACCGCAGCGCTAGCGAACGAATGAATGTCGCAACGTCTTGCGAAGTGAAACATTGGTGTATTCGAACGCATTGATTTTGAAAAGGTGCATTAACGGCGCTGTGCCGCTGAGCCCCAGTCTGCGAACTATAGTCGTTCTCAACGCAGAAAAGGAAGGTGACTCACGGCAGCACCCCAGCAGCTTGTACCAAAATGTTTGCCGGTCCACTGCGAGCTGCAAAGCGACTGGTCAGTTCCACAACACATTGGATAACGTCACGTCCCTTGGAATGGCGGTGCATGCGATGCAGATTTCGTGAACTACGTTCCGTTGCGTTGAAAGTAGAACGTTGAAACCAGGACACAGCACTCGTCACGCTGAAGGCAGCACACAAACCACACTCGTCACGGTGAAGGCAGGACACCAACCGCACTCGTCACGCTGAAGCCAGGACACCAACCGCACCTGTCACGCTAAAGCGGCCACCAATGCAAGACCACACCTTGTTAAATGCAGGAAGAGAGGATTTATTGGCCCTATTTTTCGCTGATGGATAAAGATTGGGTAAAAACAGAGACATGTGTGTTTCGGCTACAAGCGTTTGTCAAAATGTAAATATTGTCTATCTTTTACCTTGCTTTCACACATCACCCAGGCATAATGACATCATAACTTATATTGTGTATTTGTATTCTAATGTTCCTTGCAACTCCACTGAGCACCTTAAATGCAGTAGGGGATATTACTTGCGTTCGGTCGTTAATCGTATTATTGCGCTCCTGGGCATACTACATCTGCGGCACTTCCGTCGGCGGTAGATATGACGTGAATTTTGTTCACTTGGCAACGCTGCGGGCAGGTGAGGCCCGGTTGAACAGCTCGGAAGCAGACGCCAGAGTTCATAGCGCACACCTTTTAAAAAAACTTGCCGTCTGTTTTTTGGAAACCTGTATAGTTTGAGTTGAAAATAAAAGCATTAACGCCATCCGCGGCGGAGTCACGCCAACCGTGCATAACTGTAGCCAATTACCTTTCTTATCTTTGGTATTTCGAAACTGTACTTACCTCGTAAGGCTGCTGGCCTTCAACAGGTCAAAATCAGGTCATGGCTGTCCGCGAAGGTGATTCCCAGGGAATCGTTCAACGTGATGCGACATCAGAGTGTCAGACAAAGCTATACACCTTTGAAAAAATTTATGTGGCAACTAGACGGTTGAATTTGTTGTTTTTTTTACTACAGACATTGCTTCGTGGGGTAGTTGGTGACGATTACTTCAAGCTTTTTGATGATAGGGAGGTCAACGAAGATGTCATCTGAATTTCATTTAAGTCCAAGGAGTTCACTGACCTAGAATGACCCTAAACAACCTTTCGTTTTTATAAATATGCCGCCTAGCACCATTATTGAAGCTTATTGAAAAAACAAAGCGGCCTCGCTGGTTTTTGGTCACTGTGGCCTTGTTTTCGCACTACAACATCGTTTAGCCAGTACTCTATGTCATGTTGAAAGTAAATAACTCAACATGAGAGATTTTAGCTTATGAGCTACATGGTGCTGCGATTTTCTGTTGAAAAAGCATCAGTTTCCAGAAAACGTGACTGCACAGCCCGAGCGGGCTACTCAAGCAGTGCATTTTTCACCATTCAAGTACAAAATGCTGGGCCTGTGGTCCCGTTGGTAAATGGGGAAAGCCCTCGGCATTACAGATTCTCAAACCAGCTCCAAGCACATTTTACGCTTTCACTTGATTCAACATATCCATAAAACCTCCCTTTTACGTTATCTACGACGCACATCGGACACATCCCCAGTGATACCGGAGGGATGTTTTTCCCTTTACTCAGCCACAATGACTGGACTTGTGGTCGAATGAGTCGGTTCGGTACATCCCAAAAAGCTGCTACTCTCCACAGCGCTCACAGCCTGACGAAGCCCATTCCCTTCTAAGGCGTACGGGGAACTGTACTGTGTATTGCCTCACCCCTGCAGTCAGCGTCATCAGACAATGCAGCAGGGCAGGGGTAGATTGCGAGGGAGGCCACGGGCCCATGCCTCCCGGGCTCCCAAAGGGCCCCATAGGCTTTGAAGGGGCCCCATGGCCGGTCCAACAGGTGCAGCTTTTTAAACATAAAACGTAATAAGATTCGACATCTCTCGATTCTAGGCAACCAGGAACGGTTGTAAGTAAAAGTAAAGGCCCCACGAGACGGCAAAAAGTCTTCAAGGATTGAAAAGCTGTTAGCTGGGGATTTTAAGCGTCATTGCGCTGTTCAGGGGCCCTATGCTGTTTCCTGGGGACCTATATGCCCACTTTTAGGGTAGATACGACCGTTAAGGACTCTTTCATGTTTCCCTTGATTTCTTTGCATTTGCCCGGGGGGCCCTGCGCTGTTGCTAGGGCCTTCCTGCTGGGATGCCGGGGTGCTCTTGTCAATCAGGGGTCTTCCACAGATTCTCTCCATTCGCCAAAAAGGCTTTGTGAGTATTGGCCGGGGCTCCATATGTTAGCCTGCCGGGGTTCTTCCGGTAGCTTAGGGGCCCTTTACGTTGGTCTCGATTAACCTACCGACACACTTGCGACATGCCCCTGGGCCCTCTACGTTGAACTGGGGCGCTTCCAATTCTCCGCGACTTGCTTTGTGCCCTGCGCTCTCGTCGGGGCCAGTTTGTTAACCTGCTTTGACGCACTCGATCATTCGGGGGCCTCTTCATCGTGTCGTGGGTATTTCATATTTGAACGGCAGGCCCTAACCTCTTGTCGGTGGCCCTATGTGTTAACCCGCTCGGACACACTTGATTATTCGGGGTCCCACCACATTGTGTCTTGGGCACTTCCTATTTGAATGGAAGGCACTTCGCACTTGTCGGCGGCCGCATCTGTTGCCCTCCTCGGGCACACTCGATTATTCCGGGGTCCTCCATGCTGTGTACGGTGTATGTCTTAAATGACTGGATGGCGCTATGCTCCTGGCGGGCCCCATCTGTTGAGCTGCTCGGACCGGTGGCAGATACAGAGGGGGAGGGGGAGAAGGCAGGGAACCACTGCTCCCATGGACCACGCGGAGCAGACCTAAAGGGTCCGAAGAACCCATAACTGACCGGACGGATCCAGTTTCTGACAAAACAGGAACACGACAAAATCGGATGTGTATTTTGGGCCACAGACGAACAGGAACGGTTGCTACCAAAAGTAAATAGCTAATATGGAGGCAAAGTTAATTCTTCGCTGATTCAGGACGTGTTGCTTGGAAAAAATTTGGCGGTTCATTGCGCTGTCAAGAGAAATTACGTTGTTACTTGGGTGCGAATGTCCA
>NW_023596151.1:218965-238272 GCF_011947565.3 Pollicipes pollicipes
ACAAACCCGCATCTTTTCAAAAGTCTGTGCCCAATACAACGCGTTACCCATCTCATATGGGCAACTGTGGGCGTGTCTAGTCTGAGATGTCATCAAACTGCGGTTAGACACATTTCATTAGCAGTTGGAAACGACTACAAAAGTCGACATGCCTTCCTGCGCATGGCTGATGTTATCCAGCTGTAGGAAGCACGGTCCTGCTAACATTGCCATTGGAGGGCTTGTAGGTGATGAGGTTTGATGCAAAACGGTCTCGATACAGGGCCGGACAGGTGAAATTTCATCTGCTTGGAAAAATAAGCCATACAGCCAGGATTTCGCCTAGGAGGTGTCGAATCATATCATTCAGGCCCTTTCAGCCTCTTCGTCGCTTGGGGTCTGCTTATGGCTTGGGACCTTTTCAGGCTTGGAATCTTTCTTTGCTGCCTCGGGTGTCCGTTTAATGACTGCCTTAAAAGCCTTACGGTTCTCTTAAACTGGCAGAGTACTGAAGTATCTGGCCTCATCCCACCCTCCGCCCCCCGCCACGTCCAGGGATGTCTCAGCTCCAAAGTCCCCTGACTTTGCCACTGAACGCAGCATTTGGTAAATGGTTGTGTTGAGCACCTGCTACCAATTAAAAGAAGAAAACATCAGCCATGTCAATCCGAGATAACTCAGATGTTCTAAAAGCGAATGTTCTGTTCTGTTGTTCTTTGACAGAGACGTCTTGAATAGTCGCGAACATTTGACAACAAGAACAAATATCACTCATTTCCACACGTGTTTGACTTAGTGCCGTGCAGTGCGGCCGGGTAACATTATGAGCCCGAGAATGTGAAACTTTCAGCGTGGCGCAGGCGGTGAAATAAAGAGGTCACCGGGTCATGGGAATCCCACCATCATATTCAAGTAAAATTGCGCCGGGAAGATTAATGGCGGCCGTGTTTCTAAGCAAGGGATCTGGTAACTGGATCGCCGGCACGGAAAGTGACGAAACATTTGAAGAATCTTCTCACGCAACCACGGCCCTGAACCGACCGTGTCCGCCACGCTTTTGATTTAATAATAAGCGTAGATGATTGATAGCGTCGAGCGAAACCGGCGAATGTCATGACGAATTCATTACTCGTGCAGTGAATGTGCAGTGTGAGATTAAGATCAACATGTCAGGAGAAGAAGGAATGCTGTGCGGTGAGCTCTTATGCATGAATGAGACCCATCGTGTGACGCATGTGCATATAAATAAATAAATAAATAAATAAATAAATATATATACATATGTATATATATATACATATATATATATGCATATATATATATATATATATATATATATACATATATATATATATATATATATAAACACACATATATTGCCAACCTTCGCACAGCACGCAGCACTTTCGAAAGGAACTATAGTGGACTGGATGCGGCTCAAGTGTTAATAGAGAACAGCAGCTCACCAATGAATACGGGGGAGCTAACCGGTCAATACGGGGCAGCTCGCCGATCAATATGGTACAGCTCACCGATGAATACGGGAGCGCTCACCGGTCAATACGGGACAGTTCGCTGGTCAATGCGGGGCAGCTCACCGGTCAATACGGGACAGTTTACCGGCCAATACGGGACAGCTCGTCGGTCAATACGGGACAGGTCGTCGGTCAATACGGGACAGCTCCCCAGTCAATGCGGGACAGCTCGTCGGTCAATACGAGATAGTTTACCGGTCAATACCGGACAGCTCGCCGTTCAATAGAGAGCAGCTCGTCATGAGTTCGAATTATGAGTGTGAGCTCTGACTGTCAACGGAGCCCGAAATGAACGAACTGCAGGTTGGCGCAGGGCTTGAGCTGTTACTGCGCACGGAGTCTGTGGTGAGCGGACTGCCAGGTGGTGCAGGGCACCAGCCCGTGTCCCATCCACACCGTCCGGCTATCCGCAATCTGCGTCCGTCTGTCAGCAGTCTGACGTCTGACCTGATCCATGCGTGGTTTGTCAGTGACTGCCGGCTGTTCGCGGTAGGTTAGTCTATGGCTGAGACCTGACTGTGGTCTGCACGCGGCATTGCGCCCGATGTTGCAATACACGCAACCACTAGGTCAGTGAAAAAATGTGCACCATTCGGGCCGAAGTGCGCAGTTACTAGACCTGAAGAGCACGGCTGGCTCGTGCGGAGCCGGGGGGCAGGTGTTGCAGGTCGGATGTTGTAACTGCTGCGGCTGGCCGACGCTCGCCAGTCAGACCTGCGGCGGGTGGCAGGTGGCGGGTGGCGAGCGGCGGGCGGCGGGCGGCGGGCGGCGGGCGGCGGGCGCGGCCGGAGAGCGGGTGGGAGGCGCGGCACCGGCCCAGGCGGCGCCGATGGCCGAACACCTCGACAGGGGCCGCCCGCTGCGGCGGGCACGGCGCACCGCGCCTGACCAGGCGACGTGTGCGGAGCGTCTGCCCTCGTATTGGCGCCAGCTGCGGTACCGGGCTTGGCATAAGCCTGACCTCGAATAACAGCCGCAGATGTTACATACATTAATAACCTTCGCAATGTAAGCATTTGACGCTTAAAGGTCGATTGAGTATAAATAACTAGCCTACCAAGTGCCGAAAATAGAGCGCAAAGTACAGGCCAGTAGCGATTTTCCGCATTTTCGCCCTGCGATTGTTTGAACACACGGCTGCAGTCAGAGGCGTAGTCAAAGGGAAGCCCGAGGGCCCGCCCCCGCCCCCCTAGACCCGGATTTTTTGTGCTTCACCATAGATGGCTTCCGACAGAATGTAAAAATCGGCGTGATGCGTACCCTTCTGAGTCCCCACCGAGTTCTGGGTCCCCCCTCGCATGTCCCTTGGGTCCCTCCCTGGGTCCCTCCCTTAAAATGTCAAAGCTGCGCCACCGGCCACAGCCCAGTACCTGGAAGCAGGAATTTCATGCGGGAATGCCATCATGCCAACACCAATATCATATAATAATGATCATCGCACGTGGATGGGATATCTATTGCGGGGAGCGAAGGGCCGCATCAATTGCGACAGGAGAGGATCAGGACGCCCAGGGACTCCTCGCATCATCAACGATCATTTTGAAATGGGCAGCGCAGGAACCTGCATTCCAGCTCGCGCACAAAGGTCGCACCTCTGTGAGGAAACCGTAAACCAAGGCCCCTGCCTCCTTGTTGCGGCGGGACCTCCTGCCGCGCTCGCTGACCAGCTGGCCCAACTAGTTCCATGTTCTGTGCGAAAGCATCACTGGTATTTTGAGCGTTGAGAACCTGACGCCGTTGGGTCGGAGGCCACCACTCCTGTCCCGAGCTTCCCACACTGATCTGCAGCCGTCGCGGAACCTGACGTTGTCGCCTGTGTGCGCGCGTGCGGCATCAAACAGCAATGTCGCGTTTGGGGAAAACAGTCGAAAAGGCCTCGCGCCGCGACTGCCGTAAACGAAACCTCTGTGAAAGCGCCGGACTCGCCTATATTTCGGTATCAGCTGGCCTGATCCACTAGGTGGACATGGTGTCTAAACGTTTAGATTACCCGTGTTACAGACCTCAGTGCAGAACATCTCTTCATACGCGGATGGTTCATGCATGCACGCGAATTTGTTCACTGTTTTTTTTCTCGCAAAGTGTACGCAAGACACATCACTTGCTTTGGGGAAAGGAACGAAGGCGGAGAATCACCAATTTTCCAACGAGTAAGCCCCAAGGAGTTGGCACCCGCCGGACGTGGGGCGGCTACACCTTAAGGAATGAAAACTCGCAGTCTCTCACTTCGGCGTGTTCCGTGTATTTTGTGTAAACTCATCTATAACGTATGACAAGAAATGTTGCGTTAAACATGGCCGCCAGCGTCGTGACGAAGCACAAAACGAGAGAACGGACCGCAAACGAGGGAAAGGAAACGCGTAAAGCGACTGGCGCCCGCCAATAAACGTCTAAAATGACCCTGGGCCAGCGCTGGCTGCCCGAGTACCGCCCCGTGGCGGACGGCGTGCAGAGAACGCCATTGTACTCTGAAGAGAGGGAGAGCAGCGGTGGAGACTTACGTCGCTACCCAGATACCGTCGGTCGCACTCTATCGCGGCGGCTGCGGCGGCGGCGGCGGCGAGCGGACGACTACGCACACTGCGGCAGGCTGCCGCCCACATCACATGAAGCCCCGTCAGGCTGAACCGGCGCCACACACGTCCCATATTGCCAATAAACGATTAACAGCAGACACTAAGCATCACAGTACTTGACATATCGATAACTGCGCACTGGCGGCGCCGGTGCGTCTCTGCGAGGCCGGCGCGGCGCGCGCACGCGCCGGGGCCAGCGCCGGCGCGTCCCGACCAC
Source organism: Pollicipes pollicipes (assembly GCF_011947565.3). NCBI lineage: Eukaryota > Metazoa > Arthropoda > Thecostraca > Pollicipedomorpha > Pollicipedidae > Pollicipes > Pollicipes pollicipes. Next base: position 223,273 of record NW_023596151.1, read on the forward strand.
GCCGCGGCCGACTAGTTGAGGTGGAACCCCTTCTCCTGGGTAGCGGCCAGCAGACGGTCGCGCATGATCTGCTCGCTGCTGTAGTCGGGCAGCTTCAGGTAGTGCACGCACGTGTTGACGCTGGGGAAGCTGCCGTCGCCGGCGTCCACCTTCTTGACGACCGTCAGTCGGGGGTAGAGGTTGGCCAGGCCGCCAGGCGGCAGCGACGAGCAGCCCGTGGCGAACTGCAGGAACCGCTTCCGCTCCGGGCCAGACATCTTCTCTAGGATGCTGACGAACCGCAAAAAGCCCGGACTGCGGCAGCACAAGGATCACGGTCAGGACAGCCCGCGCACACGCTGGCGACCGTCCCACCGCCAGCCGCCAGTCAGCCCGCCGACCGCCACTCCAGTCCAGCAGCACGGGACGCGTATCCTGGTCTGCGTGTGAACGTCCGCACGCTTACACGCAGTGAGATGTCAGTGAGTGGGTTCGAAGTTTCGTCTCGTGAGACAAAGCCAAAGGGTGCTCCCGCCCCTATCTCAGCGACCAACAGCACGCCACAAAACACAAAACAGAAAAGTGAGCAGCGGCAACAAGCACAAACACGTGGAGGAAAAATGCACGGGCTGCTGGACAAGCCGACACGAATCATTAGCTAATCCACTAGCAGTGTCGAACGTTAAAACCCGTGTTAAGTTGCTGAGTGAACCGCAGAGTTAAGTGTGTGATGTAGTTAACTTGTGTAAAAGTGTAGCAACATGTGAATAATGAATCGCTGCGTAACTTGTGAATGCTGAAAACTTTTTCACATCATACTTAACACCGATATTACTGCAGTATTTGAAAATCACATCATGGGCAGTAAGATATCGACAAACGCGACGGTACAAATTAGCGCACCACCCGACACCGACTCTTGCCACAGTGCACGGGTGCCGACAGGCGCGGGCTGGCGGCGACGACGCACCCCCAGCGAGCGGAGGCGCACCACACACCTGTCCCGAGAGTAGCCGAGCTTGGGCTCTGTGTAGCTGAGAAGGTCGTCGCGGGTCCACGCCGGTGCCTGGTCGCCACACAGCATCAGCTTGGTCTCGTCCGGGCTGAACGGCCGCAGTCTGCGGCGGCGGGGTGGCCGCAGGGTCAGCGGACAGGGGACGCACGGCTCGCCGCGTACACGCGGGACACACACACACACATGCGGGCCGCGCAGAGCATACGCCGCACCGCGCCACCCCCACAGGCCAGACAGCCTCTCGCTGAGCGGGCGCCAACAGCCGGCAGCCGTTCCTGCCCACCACCGGTCGGCCAGGGCAGCTTCAGTAAAACCCTGACGCCTCACGGAGTCGACGGTGTCAGGCGAAAGAGAAACGTCGCTACTGAGAACATGTTTCCTCCAAGCCCGTCCACAGTGTCAACAGTTTACAAAACCGGTCAGATCAGCCTGCATGGTCCTATCATCAATATCCCCTCCCAGTACACATTTGTTTACCATCTGCTGAAGGTCATCGGGTAGCCAATGACTGGGTTCATCCACCATGTGTTCCTGAACATCGATCCGTTCTTTCAAAAGCTTAGGTTGAATGGAATCCAAGTTCACTCACAATGCGTGCCTATGCATTTGCAAACGTAGGCATACTGTGACTATTTAGCAGATGATATTCTCGTTTTGGTTGGCTGTTCTCTCGACCTTAGGTGCATCCTTTTTCAACTGGTGACCTATTTTGTCTGTCATACTTAAGCCCTGAAAGCATGCCTACCCTGAGCCTCTAACCTTGAAGCTCCTGAGGCGACCACCATCCTCAGACCGCAGAACGCCACTCCGTCAGCAAAACCAAACAATCTAGACTGCTCGGCAAATCCAAACAAGGCCAAAACAGACACACAAACAGACATAACCTCAGCGAGACGACCGGTCCGGGGCGCTGCGAGGCACCGTCTCACCTGGCCATGGCGAACACGCGGTCGAAGCCGGCCTTGAAGGCGTCCAGCTGGCGCGCCAGGCCGCGGCGCAGGTAGAAGTCGGCCATCAGCTCGACGTACTCGTCGACCGTCTGCTCGGTGACGTCCTGGTGCTCGCCGCCGGGCCGCAGCTCGCAGCTGACGTAGCCCAGCGAGCGCGACGGCGACGGGAACGTCATGGTGAGCGCCAGGTCCTCCAGCCGAGAGGAGCCGTCCACCTGCCGGCCGCGGCCCCGTCAGTCGAGGCGGCAGCAGCGCGCGCGGCACACCCCGCCCGCCTAGCCCAGCCGCAGCCCAGCCGCCACGACTGGCGCGCGCGTGGCGTGGGCACGAGGCGCGGCCCAGAGCGAGCCGGTGGGGCCAGTGACGAAGGCAAGGGCAGCGCACAGCCACAGACAGCTCCAAAAACGTCCTGCGCCAGCTACCTAGTGCCCCGATGTCAAACGGTATTCCACGAAGGAGCGTCGACAAAAACAAGAAACAAAAACAACAAAAACAAAAACAATACAAACAGACCTATCGATTCGAGCCAACCCAACACAGAGGATTACCCGTAACGATAATTGGGTGTGTAATATTAGTATGCTATTTGAATAGCCCGCCTTGCATCATTCCTGCCAACCAGTCGCCAGCGCGTCGGTCGACCCACGGCCGGCTGCAGCTGCCTCGCCATCAGTACGCCGCGAGTGAGCGCGGGGTCGGTCGGCCCACGGCCGGCTGCAGCTGCCTCGCCATCAGTACGCCGCGAGTGAGCGCGGCGCTGGCTGGCGGACGACTCACCGTCAGGTTGGCCAGCTGTCGGCGGCGCGCCTCCTCCGACAGCTGCGGATCCTGCAGGATGTGCTGCCGCCGAGAGGCCAGCTGGCGCAGCTGCTGCAGCACGCGCGCCCGCGCCGGGTCGATGACGGCCAGGTCGTCGAGCGTGAGCACGTCCTGGTACCAGGCGGGCGCCGTCGCCGCCGCCATCTTGGGCGGGTCCAGCTCCAGCTCCTTCTCGCTCTCCATCGAGACGAACGACGAGGTCATCAGGTCGTCCTCGCTGGCCGGCGAGCTGGAGCGGCCGACGCCGTCCATCCTTCAGGGCGGGAACGAGTCAGGCCTGGTGCCACCCGCCACACGGAAGACGGCCGGCGGCTGGCCGCCAGACGGCTGCCGGGAGGCGCCATCTCGCGGGCACGACAAAGCAGGGAGTGTGCTCCCTCAACATCAGCTCATCCCTGGCTGATATTCAGACACCAAGACTGACGCAAGGCGATGTGGAGAAGCGCGAAGCCGCCACGTTAAACCCTCAGCGTGCCTCTGAACACCACCCCGAGTGAGCGCACGCCATCGGGGATGGGCTGCCCGCGACGACACCCGCCCCGGCCGCCCGACAGGCCTCAGCCGGCTTATCCCCGAACGGAGCCTACCTGCTGTGCTCCTCGGCTACGTTGGCCGACGAGATGAGCTTGAGGAAGGGCCGGGAAAGTGGCAGGTCCACCAGCCGCGCGTCCTGCAGCACCTTGGCCAGCAGGATGCCCAGGAAGTGGAACATGGTGACGGCGCGGTCACACTGTTCAGAGTCCTGCAACACGCCCGGCGACGGCTCAGACACATGCCCCCCCGCGCATGCCACACAGTCGGCTGCCCGCACCGCCGCGCTCGGGCGACGTCCCCAAAACAGAGGGGCGATGTGGCGATTCCATACCACACAGACATCGCGACAACGCGCCAGCAGTGCTGAACGTGCCAGGCCCTGCGCCCGGCCCAGGCAGGGTTGGGGTCGGGGCCGGGGTCTCAGGGTCGGCGTCTCAGGATCACGATCAGGGTCGGGGTCGGGGTCGAGGTCGGGGTCGGGGTCGGGGGCTGACTGACCTGCGGCAACGGCGCTGGGAACAGACCCCCGGGCCGCAGCACGTAGTAGTCGGCCGGCCGGTCGCCTGGCGCCGCCGCCTCGACCTCGGCCGAGAGCAGCGGCTGGTCGTCGCACAGCCACATGCACAGGTCGCGCCGCTGCAGCTCGGCAGCCACCAGCGCGTAAAACTCCAGCGTCGGCCCCAGGCCGGTGCCCTCCTCGCCCTCGAACTCCATCTGGCGGCAGCGGCGGCGGCGTAACACCACGCCGGACGGCCATCAAACCGTACGGAGGCAGGCGTACAGCCCGGTGAACAGCCCGGTAAACACGGCCACACAGGAGCGGGACTCGCCACCGAGGCAGGCGTACAGCCCGGCGAACAGCCCGGTAAACACGGCCACACAGGAGCAGGACTCGCCACCGAGGCAGGCGTACAGCCCGGCGAACAGCCCGGTAAACACGGCCACACAGGAGCAGGACTCGCCACCGAGGCAGGCGTACAGCCCGGTGAACAGCCCGGTAAACACGGCCACACAGGAGCGGGACTCGCCACCGAGGCAGGCGTACAGCCCGGTAAACACGGCCACACAGGAGCAGGACTCGCCACCGAGGCAGGCGTACAGCCCGGTGAACAGCCCGGTAAACGCGACCACACAGGAGCGGGACTCGCCACCGAGGCAGGCGTACAGCCCGGTTAACAGCCCGGTAAACACGGCCACACAGGAGCAGGACTCGCCACCGAGGCAGGCGTACAGTCCGGTTAACAGCCCGGTAAACACGGCCACACAGAAGCGGGACTCGCCACGGAGGCAGGCGCTGATTCCATTCACAGCAAGCCCCCGAGACTCGATACGGACTTGGGAATACGTGGTTGCAGATGAAACCGACCACGATCGGATGAAGCAGATAGTGGCCATCAGCTTTAGGTTGACTCGAGACGGCTCTCAGTGACGTCCGACACCAGCTGGTGGCCGGCTCTCAGTGAGATCCGACACCAGGCGGTGGCCGGCTCTCAGTGAGGTTCGACACCAGCCGGTGGCCGGCTCTCTGTGAGATCCGACACCAGGCGGTGGCCGGCTCCGTGAGATCCGACACCAGCCGGTGGCCGGCTCTCAGTGAGATCCGACACCAGGCGGTGGCCGGCTCTCAGTGAGGTCCAACACCAGCCGGCGCCGGCTCTCTCCTCTCAGAGCGGTCCGACACCAGGCGGTGGCCACTCACCTCCAGGATGCCCTCTCGCTCGGCGTGGAAGTCCATGACCTGGACGGCCCAGTCGAGCAGGTCGGGGCCGCGCGGGACGCGCACCCGCTCATGGCGCAGCCGGCCCACGCGGAACTCGTGACCGTCGTCGCGGCGCAGAGCGGCCGGGCCGCGCGTGCGCTCCATGGCCAGCTCGCGCTGCGTCTGCAGCCACACGATCGACCTGCGCGCCACAGGCCAGCGAGGCAAGGCGTCAACAGCGCACAGACTGGCACACTGGACAAACGCCAAACACACAGACACGGCGCACGGAGACGGGGGGAGGACGACCTGCATCCGCTAAAGACGCCGGTGTCGACCGGCATCTGAAGTGAGACTCTAGAGCCAGCTGCGGCGGCGGCACGCCACACACACCAATCTCGCGGAAGGGCGCTAAATGCGCCGGCGCCGAGCGCTGGTGCTCGCCGTCGGGGACGCGCCCGTGCCAACGGTCCTGATGAGCCGGCCGTCGGCGCTCGCGCCCGTGACCGCACCTGGACGTGCCGAAGGCAGTGCAGTTGAAGAACATCTGGCGCGTCTCGAACGGAAACAGCATGGGACATTGTCCCTGCAGGCTGTGCGACCAGTCCGGCAGCGCCTGGCAGGCGAGCACCAGCGGGTCCTGGATCTGCTGGCAGAGCTTGTTCGTCAGCTTGCGGCTGACGAACGTCTCCCAGGGGATGTCGAGCGGCGGCTCGTCGTCGGTGTCCTGCTGGCGCGGCCGGCTCTCGCCCACCAGGTGGTACAGCCGCCGCAGCAGGTGCACCACATCGTCCACGGTGCACGGCGAGCCCTCGCTCAGCCGCTGCTGCAGCGAGCTCTTGCGCTCGGCGGCCGGGTCGGCGCGCCGCTCGTCGTCGCGCCGCTCGCGGTACACGATCGTGTAGACGAGCTCCCAGAGCCGGCGCAGCTTCTCCTGCTTGCTGCCCAGCTGGGAGCGCTGCACCAGCCGCTGGACGGCGCTGAACAGCGTGGCGTCGGGCGAGTCAAGCGGAACCTCGACGTCCGGCACGCCCGGCACGCCGGGGCCGCGCAGCATCAGCCGCAGCCGCGGCTCCGACGACGGCTCGTCGCCCGGCTCGCCCAGCCGCCGCGGTCTGGCTGCCCGGCGGCGGCACCTGGCGACACCCGAGGCACAAGCGTCAGGCACCGCCGCGGCAGGATGAACACGCCGGCCGGGAAACGCACGTGACGTCACCACATCGGAAGCACGGTGCCGGCCCGGCGTCGCCATCACCGGCATGCACGTGCGCTTCGCGAACCTTCGTTTTCGCTTCGCTTCTCACCCCACCGACATTCACGGCCCACTGAGCCCGCAGAGAACATGCCGGCCGGCCGGCGGCCGCGCCGCGGCTCCGCACCCGCCCGCCGGCCGTCCGCCCCGCTCACCTGAATGTCCTGCGTCTGGGCCACGTTGGTGCGGCCCGGCCGCGGGTCGAAGGCGGGAATGAGCGCCGGACACTGGCGCTTCAGCACGGTGTCGTCGTCCCAGGCGTGGCGGCGGCCAGGCCGCGGGTCGAACGGCTCCTCCTCGCCGCCGCCGCCACCACCGGCCGGCCCGCCGCCACCCTCGTACTCGTCATCGTCGTCGTTCTCGTCGGCCAGCTCGTCGTCGTCGGTGAGCTCCGCCAGCAGCGTGGTGTGTCGGCACGACTCGAGGAAGTCCTCCAGCGATACCTGCCGAGCACAGGACGCGGTCACCATTCGCTCAGTGGGATGTGCTACCCGGACTAAGCGTCCATAAACGGGCAGCAATTCACGGACAATGCAGGCTGTGGTAATGGAGAATACATGCCCATAGTCCCCACTAGGATTGTTCGTATCTTGCAAACTTCTCATTCTAGTGTGTGCATCACCACATATCAGGCGAACGACCATAAAACAGCTTGGGAGCGATTGCAGAAGTGCGAAGTTCACCGGGCACGTGAACATGACAAGCATTCCACAACCAAAACAGTAAAATGCACACTCGCATACACTTGTCCACAATGCTTCGAAAAACTGAAGAGCAATTGGAATACAAAAAAAAAGAAGAAAATGGAATAAGAAAACAGAAAGACCTTCAAGAGCTTCGCGTCCAACTGTGACAACTACGCCAAGGCGACCGTTCGGAGTTGTGCTGCGCGGGCGCGCTGTAGCTGCCGCCGCCAGAGCGCAGCGTTCGTTCTCACCTGCTCGCTGTCGGACGAGTTGGACGTGAGCGACATGGTGAGGCCCTGCGTGAGCGCGCTGGTGGCCGTGTTGGTCACCAGCGTGTTGCCCGACGACAGGCTGGGGAAGGACTGTGCTGTCGACATGAAACTCCCTGCGGGCGAGGCCGGACCAGGCGTCAGCGGCGCCACCGCCAGCACACGGCGCGCACCCTCCCTCCCCTCACGACTGCACGCGGGCCGCTCGCTGGGCTGCCATGCGCAAACAACCACCAGTCTGGCCGGAGCGGCGCGCTCCAATACCACTTCAGTTGGGGTGACATAGTCGGGTGAGACTGGTGTAGTTTTGCCACGGTATTACCGACGTTACGTTCGTAACCAGGTGTCCAACTAAGCCCAACCCCCTCAAACAATATCTCAGTTACCAGGTCACCCAGCGTATCCCACAAGTGGCGGTGGCGGCCGGGCAGCGGGGCGCTTACTGTGCAGCGGGATGCTTACCAGACAGCGGGGCACTCACCGAGCAGCTGGACATATAGCGGGTGCGGGGCGTTCACCGACAGCGGGGCACCCAGCTCACCGGGCAGCGGGGCACTCACCGGGCAACGGGGCACTCACCGGGCAGAGGGACACTCACCTGGCAGCGGGGCATTGAGCGCCAGGCGAGCCAGGCTGCTCATGCTGGTGGTGTTTGGCGCCCGCAGGAACGGGCCGCAGCCGGCGCCGGCGGGCGTGGTGACGGCCGTCGGCGCCGGGTACGCGCCGGTGGTGGCGCGCGACGAGCCGGCGCCGCTCGTGCCCGAGGCGCGCCGCCGCACCATCGCCGAGAACATCTCCAGCAGGCCGGCAGACTCGTCGTTCAGGTTCGGCGTGCTAACAGACATCGACGAGCGCTGGTTGTTGGGCTCGGAGGCCGTGACGGCGGCAGCGGCGACAGCGGCAGCGGCAGCGGTGGTGGTGGTGGTGATGGTGGTGGCGGCAGCGGCGGCAGCGGCGGCAGCGGCGGCGGCAGCGGCGGCGGCGGCGGCGGCAGCAGCGGTAGAGGCGGCCGGCGGCGGCGGGGGTGGCGGCGGTGGCGGTGGCGGCGGTGGCGGTGGCGGCGGCGGCTGGGTGGCCAGTGCCGCTTGGCACGGGAAGAACGGCGCCGCCGAGGTGGCCGGCGGTGTGTCGGACGCGCTGTCCTCGCCGCCCGACAGCCAGTCGGAGCTCTCCAGGATGGCGTCCATCTGCGGCACGAGGCGTCACGTCACGCCCTGTCACGCGCCCACTGGCAACTGCTGTCGACAGTGGAGTGGCGCCAGGACGGCATCACACACACGAGACCCGAAAACGCTCCTCACTCATCAGCACCTGGACGAACACCCAGCACCCGTCAGAATAACTGACGCATTGATGTTTGAACACCGCGGGACTGTCTCGCACAGCACGGCCTGCACGAGTGCCAGCTTTACTCCTCGCACTCCCGCTCACCTTGTTTCCGAACACCACCCGAGAGAGGACGGAGTCCGTCGTCTGGTCCAGCGACGACATGGCCACGGCGTTGGCCAGCGTCAGCACGTTCTCCGCCACCGCCTCGGCCGCCTGCTGCGGGACGGAGCAGAGCAATTTCAGGGGCCGGCAAACACGTCCTCAGTGACGAGAATCACTGGTGGCTCATACAGTCGACCACACGCATGACCTCGACGATCCAAAAACGCATGGCCCGCGCAATACATTCCGAGCAAGTTGACCACAGCCATCTGGACCCCCAATACACCACCCGTGTGAGCTTTTCTGAGCTATTGGTAGATGTCCCACGCCAATGAGTGACATCTTCACCGCGGCGCACCGGCCGTGCGAAGCCGTCTCCGGCGGCGGCACCGGCGCAGCTTGGTTCGGCGGTCGCCGCGCGGCTGGCCTACCTTGGCGGCCAGGTTGTCGGCCGAGGCGGCCTGCTCGGTGGAGGCCACCGAGTGCCGGTCGTCGGTGGCCTCGGGCAGTGACGGCGTCGAGGACGACTTGCGACTGGTGAGCACCGACTGGCGCGGCTTGGCGGTCGACGTCGACGGCGGCGCGCCCGACGACGGCGGCGCCGACCCGGCTGACGGAGAGGTCACCTGGGAGCAGCGCCAGCGACGCTGACAGGCGGGCGCCGACACCCGAGACCGGCCACGGTCACACGGAGGACGAGTCCAGCCCCGGCACGGGGGCACACGAGCCGGCACACAACCACGCATGGGACGCCCGCCCACACATCCAGTCATGCTGGCTGGGTTCCGGTCGCACAGACAGGACCACCACCCAGACGCCGGGTCGAGGCCGAATGTAGCGGGCGGGCGGCTGACGCCAAACATCATCGTACGCCAGCATCGACAAGGAGCACGCCGACAGTTTCCTGTCGAGTGGGCCCACACAGTGCCGGACGCCGGCACCCTCCGGCCGGCGGAGCACGCGGCAGAATCCCGCATCGCCAGACCCACCTTGACGACGGCGGCAGAGGTGGCCGTGGCGCTGCCGGACTTGGCGGCCGCCCGTACGCCCGTGTTCGACTCCGGGTCGTAGCCGGGCGCCAGGCATAGGTCGAACTTGCCCTCAGCGCCCATGCGGTACGAGTTGCTGCCGCCGTTGTCCCAGGTCACGTCGATCCAGCCTGCGGCACGCCGGCGGACCGATCAGCTGAGGTTGGCGGGGCCCGTTCGCGCCAGAAACGCGCTGAAGACTCAGCTGTGCACCACGGCTGCACTTGGGTAGAAGAGCTGGACAGAAGCCGACCAGCCCAATGAAAGATCGGGTTGTTCACCAAAACGTCACAATCCACGTGACGGCGAGCCTCGCAAGGAGGGCCAACAGTACACCACCGCTCCTTCGGGGAGCGTCGGGTGACGGCTCGATGCGCGCCCGGCGCCTGTCGTCGGTCCTCTACGGAGCCGGGGGTGCCCCCGCCGGCCCGAGCCTGGGCACGGCTTTGCGCCGCTCACCGTTGTGCAGCTCCGACATGCTGGTGCCGACGCCCGGCGGGATGCCGTCCTGGTCACGCCACTTCCAGTCGACGCCACGCACCACGCGCGCGCCCGGCACCATGTACTTGAGCTGGTTCTTGATCTGCGGCGAAGGGACCGGGCAGCGGGTGGTGAGCGGACGCTCGCAGCCGGCGGCGACCCGTGGCCAGACTAGCCGCTCTCGCTGGACACACTCCAGCCCAGTGAACCGTGCCGACAACGGTGACCTCGCTCAGAACGAGTCCGAAAGTTTTTGTTCATCCCAGCGAATGCAAACGCAGAGCCTATCCAAACTGTCTCTACCGCCGACCATCACTGCACGCTGGCAGTCCATTCGCTCTTGCTCTTGACAGCGACCGACACTCTTCGCCGCCAACATAGCCGCCTACGCCAACCGACACAGCTGCACATTCCCGCCCCACACATGCATAATAAACGAACCGCTCTGGCCCCGACCCCGCAGCAGCGTGCGCGGGCTCCCGCGGCGCGGCGTCGCGCCCGACCCCGCGTGGGCGGCGGCGGCGGCGGCTCACCTGGCGCCTTTGTCGGCGCAGCGACGCTTCCGCCTCGCGCGCCGCCTTGCCCAGGTCGCTGCAGACGCCCGTCACCGTGCCGTACACTTCCAGCCCGGAGAGGCTGAGGTAGTGGGTCTGTCCGGACGCGTTGCGGCCCGTCTGCTGGATGCGCACGTGACGCCAGCCCTGGCGGGGAGCGGCCCGGTCAGGGGAGACGCGCCAGCCGAGACGAGCGCGCCCCGGCAGACGGCGAACAGCACGGCACGCCGGACGGCCACATCGAGACCCAGCGTAGAGATGCGACATGTGGTGCCCGAGCGAGACCGAGCAGCTGGCAAACCAGCCCGAGCGCCATCTCCTCAGAAACAGGCCGTATTTCAGCAAAAGCTAGATGCCTCTGCAATAGCACCTGTCTATAGATACGTCAGCAAATGTCACCCCTCACAGGCATTTGGCTGCATCCGAGGACCTCCTCCACCGTCGGCCGGGACCCCCCGCCGCCCGGCTGGACAAACCTGGGTCCGCCGGCGGGTGACGCCCGCCGCCCGGCTGGACACACCTGGGTCCGCCGGACCGCCCGTCTGCTCACCTGAGTCTCGTCGGTGGGCGCCAGCAGCGGCCACGAGGCCGTGCTGCCCGGCTCATTCAGCGACGTGTCCTCGATGTGCATGTACAGCGTGGTCCACGACAGTCCGTCCTTGGACACCTGGCGGCGGCAGCAGTCACTGCGTCACCAGCCGGTGCGCGCGACGGAGCGTGTACGGGCACGCGCAAGGTGCGCTTCACCAACTCGAGAGCGTTTACAGCCCAGCTTAAGAGCACACCACCACTGTCACCACTCTCCAAACGACATCACGTCAAGGGAAGTCTTAACACAGCTAATGGCATGCAGCACTCCCCCCCCTCCCCCCCCCCCCCGCCGAGCCCGGGCCGTGGCGCGCTCCCACCGTCCGCCGGCGCGCGGCGCGCGACGCCCACTCCCCCGTCTCACCTGGAAGACCCAGTTGCGGAGCGCGCTGCGGCCGTAGCCGCGCGCGTGCCGCAGCGTGTAGCAGGTGGGGATGACCCAGAGGCCGAGGTCGACGGCCAGCCAGGCGCGCTTGTCGTCGTTGGTGTGGCAGTTGAGTGGCGTCGGGTCGCGTGACAGCACGTCCTCCAGCCGGCCGTACGGCAGGTTACGGCCCTCCGACGACGTCACCACCACCAGGCCGTACTGGCACGGGTTTACCCACTCGTAGGCCGTCCTGCGGCGGCGGCGGACGCTCGATAAGAGGGAGGAGGCGACGGCGGCCGCGTCAATGCCATCTCCGCTCACATTCGCTGTGAGAACGTCACGAGCCTTGGGTTCACTGGACATATGCAAGGCATAGGGTCTCAAATCAATCACTGCCGGCAAGCAGCACCTGCCGTCACCAGACGTGATGACCTTGCATCGCGCACCACCAGCATGTCATTCCGCAAATCACAAACTCCGCCCGACACCGGATATGGCTTTCCGCCAACTGCCGAGCCTGACCCAAGCTTCGGCGGCGGTCTGTCGTCAGCCACTCACTTGGCGTTGGTGCCCACCCAGTAGATGATGCCGTTCTCATCGAAGTCAGACTGGTGCGTGAACACGATGCTCGGGCTCTCGCGAATGCGCTTGACGAAGGTGAAGGTGGACCGGTCGTGGTCGTACCACTGCTTGGCCACCTGGCAAGGTCGGCGGGCGGTCAGACTACGGCGAGCTCCGGCAGCGCCGCGGGCAGGCCCCGGCCGGACCACCGTACCGCGCCTGAAGCCGGCCCTCCGGCCGACACCGCACTGACGACACTCAGGTAGCGACTGCACAGCCGTAACGACACCCGCGACCCATCGACATAACGCGACACGACACATGTGGCCCATCGACATAACACGACATGGCGACACCCGTGGTCCATCGACATAACACGACATAGCGACACCCGTGGACCATCGACATAACACGACATGGCGACACCCGTGGCCCTTCGACAAAACACGACATAGCGACACCAGTGGTCCATCGACATGGCACGACATGGCGACACCCGTGGTCCATCGACATGGCACGACATGGCGACACCCGTGGTCCATCGACATGGCACGACATGGCGACACCCGTGGTCCATCGACATGGCACGACAAGGTGACACCCGTGGTCCATCGACATGGCACGACAAGGCGACACCCGTGGTCCATCGACAGGCCCAGCGCAGAAACCAGTCCAGACACAAGGGCCATGCAAACACATCCGGCACATAACGTGCGTGGGCCACCAGAAAACCTAGCGTCCGCATCCATGGTACTTTGGGGTGATAGGACGGATAACAGAGATGTTAACGACGGAGCAGGCCACAGGGCACGGCAGGACCACGGGGGAGTAGGACGCACCTCTTCAGATCGGCCCAGCACCGTACCTGTTTGAGGAGGTAACGCTCGAGCTGGCGGACGGTGACCAGCGGCTCCATCTTGAGGGTGCGGCCGGTACAGTCGATCAGGCCGGAGTCGCTGGCGGCCCGCTCCAAGCGGAACCGCATCCGCAGCTGCAACACCTGCCGCGGGGGCGCGCCCAGCCGCTCAGGTCGCGGACGGGTGGCACGTCGCAGCGGCATTCCAGGGGCATTCGATGGGCGAGGAGACGGGTCTCGAGCGGCACAATGCCCAAGGCACGACTCACACGTCTGACGATCGATTACACTAAAAGAGACGCGTACATTGTCACTGGTCAGGGCAGTGTCCATCGGACAAAGATTGCGATTCGAACGTCACATCCGTTGTCGGCAGCGAGGACGGCTGCTGGCCCGCGGCAGCGCCCGCCGTTCCCTGCCGACACCCTCCCCATCACCCAGCGGAGCGGCCGGCCCAGCTCGGCGCCGGACCCGGGCCGCGCCCGCTCACCTGGAGTCCGCTGACGGTGCCCGTCGAGTCGTAGTTGTAAACCTGCAGCTTCTCGATCGACTCGAGCACGGAGACCAGCTTGCGCACCAGCGACACGCCCGGGTGCTCCTGCGACGCCCCAGCCGCCTCCTGGCGGACAGCAAGAGAAACGGCGTCAGACGCCAACCCCGCCGGCCGTTCAGACCCGCTCCCAGCATCGACTCATCACGATCAGCAGGCTGGCATCGCGACCGAGACCAGGCCGGCAAGTGGCCGTCCGCCGCCGGCCGTTCAGAGACCCGCCCGCAGCACCAACTCATCACGATCAGCGGGCTGGCATCGCGATCGAGACCAGACCGGCAAGAGGCCGTCCGCCGCCGGCCGTTCAGACCCGCTCCCAGCACCGACTCATCACGATCAGCGGGCTGGCATCGCGATCGAGACCAGACCGGCAAGAGTGCCATCCCCGCCGGCCGGCCGCCAGCGGGTGGCGTCGCCGTCGCCACCAGCCTCACCTGGAAGCACTGCTTGAAGAGTCGCTGTCGCTGCTTGAGCAGCCGGTTGGCGCGCCGGCTGGTGCGGTCGGGCGAGCTGAGCAGCCGCAGCAGCGCCTGCAGCAGGCCTGACGAGTGCAGCTCGTACGCCGAGACGGCCCGCTCGTCCGACAGCAGCGTGATCAGGTCGCCGAGCGCGGCGCGCAGGATCGGACGCCACTCGTCGGTGCTGTCGGCGGCGGACGCGGTCAGCGGCGGGCGCACGCGGCCCGCCACGGATTGGCGCAAAAATCCGGCACCGGTCACCGGTCACCAGAGGCCGTACGCCGACCCCCTCCCCCCTCCCCACGCATACACACCTCAGGCAACAGACCGACACACACGCGGCTGGGTGCAAACGCACACGCATTCGCCGATCCCGACTCGCAGTCGCCACGATCTGGGCAGCAGCTGGGAGCGCCGGGCAATGACATCCCAGGCTATCGCTCAGCGCGACTGATGACACGACGAGAGAGGCTGACGCCGGCTCCGCGTCGGCCCGGCGCGAGCGAGCGGGGCGCGGCGGCCGCCCGCCTGTCCGGCGCGTCCCCACACCCACCGGTCAACGGCTGCCAGCTGTTTGTGGCAGGCGCGCTCGATCTGCGCCACGATCGTGCCCAGCTTGGCGACCACGCCGCGAGGCTGGGACTGCGCAATCTTGAAGTACTTCTCGTAGATCTCGCGCGCCTGGGAGCGCACCTGTAGGCATCGGACCCAAAGTTGAGTCAGGTCCAAGTCAGTCAGTCAATAGAGTCGACACGTCTCAATACGAGGCTCAACGTATGGAGACGACAGATAACGTAGATTCGTCGCAAATGCTCTCTGCCTCTCTCTGCTCAGCAAAAATTACTTATTGTGCGGAGATTATTCCAACTGAGTTTGCACAGCAACGGCCCGATACCAGCACACCGTCCGCACCTCCTGCCGACA
>NW_023596152.1:0-17500 GCF_011947565.3 Pollicipes pollicipes
AGCCGACACGGTCCCCCGATCTCACCCCCGACACCGGTCTCCCCGATCACTCACCCCAGCGGACACCGGTCTCCCCGATCACTCACCCCAGCGGACACCGGTCTCCCCGATCACTCACCCAGCGGACACCGGTCCCCTCTCACTCACCCAACGGACCGCCTCCCCGATCACTCACCCAGCGGACACTGGTCTCCCCGATCACTCACCCCAGCGGACACCGGTCTCCCCGATCACTCACCCCAGCGGACACCGGTCTCCCGATCACTCACCCCCCGGACACCGGCCCTCCCGATCACTCACCCCAGCGCGACACCGGTCTCCCCGATCACTCACCCAGCGGACACCGGTCTCCCCGATCACTCACCCCACACCCGCTCCCCGATCACTCACCCAGCGGACACCGGTCTCCCCGATCACTCACCCCAGCGGACACCGGTCTCCCGATCACTCACCCCAGCGACACCGGCCTCCCCGATCACTCACCCCAGCGGACACCGGTCTCCCCGATCACTCACCCCAGCGGACACCGGTCTCCCCGATCACTCACCCCAGCCGACACCGGTCTCCCCGATCACTCACCCCAGCGGACACCGGTCTCCCCGATCACTCACCCCAGCGGACACCGGTCTCCCCGATCACCCACCCCAGCGGACACCAGTTCCCCGATCACTCATCCCAGCGGCTGTCGGTATCCCTGAACCGGAGTCGGGCCTTTAAGGTCTGGTTTCAAGATCTAAGATCCTGGATCTTTTTAGAAAGGTTATTGCAGGATCCTCTGAGATCTTGGATAGTTTTAACAGGGGCCGAAGGATTTTACCGGTCTTAGGTCTTTGCTCAAGGAGTTTCTGAGATCATAAAGTTTTGATCTAGTTTTGAGAGGGGTCTTTCAACATCGATTTCGGGAAGTTAGGAAAACGTTCAGAGCGGCTTAAAAGCCAGGATTAGGCTTGATGGAGCTGTCCGATGCCATGATGTTAACCTTTAATGGCCAGCACTGTTTAAAGGATGATAAATAGCATCTCTTTTCCTTATATTTAAGTCCGTCATCACAGTTCCCACTTAAGTGCGGTCATAGCCCATTAGTAAAATTTATGCAATGTTGTACAGTGCAATGAAGTATGCAATTAATTTGCAGTTATGCAACGATCTGCGACATATTTGTACAGCATTGAACATGGGCTTTTAAATTTGCATTACCGTGAAGTACTGCCGTTTTTTCAGTGATGCATTCATATTCGTTACTCATGGGTTCACATCTGCCCCTATATCCTTTTACTTTTCTGCTTTGGTGGAGTGAAGGAGTTGTTACACTTGATCCTCATCCCGATACGGTAAGCAACGAAAAAGGCATATCCGGCCTGATAAAACAAAACAGCATCAGATATTGTACATCGTTGAAAACCAAGTTTAATTTCCCAACTACGTAGCAAAGGTCCCACATTTGCTGCACCTGATCGCAGTCAGCAAATCATTGCAGGCGTTGACGAGATGTCTGCTGCAGGCAGGGGCAGTAAGCTCTGCCTTTGAAGCACTACTGCCGACGTAACCCGCCTCAAAAACATGCTGTCCCGCCGAAATTAACCCATCGGGAATATAACTCATGGTAGCATGGGCGGCCCCACGATAACGTGAGCTTCCCTTCTCCGGAAATTGCTGTCGCAAAACGTCGAAAGGCCTTAAAACATAACGTTTTGTCTCTACCCTGCCCAACATGATCTCGCCAAGATATGTCATGTTTTGGAGATTGTAAACGCCGGGCAGGTGCTAGACACCAAGCTCTGAAGGAGCCACATTAAAGCTAAAATAAAACTGGTTACACGATATCTCTGCACCTCTCTTTCAACTATCTACGTAAAGAGCGCGATGAGTTGGCGCCATATCCAGCACTAAAGCTCAACCCATATGCCTGCTGCCTAAACGAGTGACATTTTTTCTCAGAATATAGAGTGATCATTTGCTCAGATTGCAGTGGTCATTTGCTCGGAATGTTTAGCACTGAACTATTGTTCCAATGCATAACAGACTAATCAGTTACCTCTGGGTGCACCCTCTAGCTTATCCAGCCCAGTGATAGCCACGAATTGTGGAAGAAGTATGACAGAGGGTGGTGGAGCAGAGAGAGTCGGGCGCGTGTAACAGAGGGTGGCGGAGCAGAGGGAGTCGGGTGCGTGTAACAGAGGGTGGCGAATCAGAGAGAGTCGGGCGCGTGTAACAGAGGGTGGTGGAGCAGAGAGAGTCGGGCGCGTGTAACAGAAGGTGGCGGAGCAGAGAGTCGGGCGCGTGTGACAGAGGATGGTGGAGCAGAGAGAGTCGGGCGCGTGTAACAGAGGATGGCGGAGCAGAGGTGTGGGCGCGTGTAACAGAGTGTGGCGGAACAGGGAGAGTCGGGAGCGTGTAACAGAGGGTGGCGCAGCAAAGGGAGTCGCGCGTGTAACAGAGGGGTGGCGGAACAGGGAGAGTCGGGCGCTGGGTGATGGTGGCAGGCTCATTTTGGTGTTTATGAAGACCGAGGCTATCTAAAACACCATAATAAACATCATTTGTGGATTCTGTCTGTAGGCCCCGCTCGGACCGCATGACATTTGGCCTTCGCCGCCACCGCCTTTCACCATGACAATTTGTTTAGGAGGCGTGGAAATGCTAATGATGTCCCCGGCCCGGGCGATATGCTGTGCTTCACCCGCCTCCCACTTCCCGCTTCCTGCCACCCGCTTCCATTTCGCCGTTGGTCCTGGCCCCCTTGACGAGAGATAAGCCTTTGGACGTGAGATAGGCCAGCTTCCTCGGTCATCAGCTAACGGTAGATGACGTTGTTTTCGAGGGCCCCGGTTCGCAAGGCGGGGGTTTGTTAATATGACCTCCAGCCGGCCTTTCGGCCACTCCAACCAAGCCCTTGATGGTCGGTTCCGAGGGCCCAAAGGGCTCCTCGAAACCTAAAGATGAGGGGGTAGGGGTGGGGGTGGAGGGGGGGGGGACGTGCCCCTGTGCCACCTACCTGCGCCCTTGGGGGGAGACACAAAAACGCAGTTTCGCGTACCTCAAAATATTTTCACGACGGTAAAGGTGAAATTAAAGTTTTCTGTGTCATTCTAATATCGCCAAGGCGTGAAACGATTTTGCCATCGAACAAATAGCAGTGCTTCCACGTGATGGAAAATGATGTCGATTTCGGATGCATGTACTTTGAAACACTTTTAGAACTTCGCGCGTCGCTTTTTCGTCTGCGATGTCATATCATGAAAATCTGTCTCAGTCTGGTCTTATTCGTGCACACATGGACACGTTTCACTTTATCTGTTGTTTTGTGCGCCACTATCTGAAAATGCGTGGATGCAATCCAGGTACCTAGTTCGTATCCGCACTTATGATGGCTTTGATGATAAGTCATATTTAATAGTAGCAGGCTGTACTCTGATAACTATGTTTAATCGCATCAAAATGGACAGGTCAGTAGCGCTGGAAAATGTATTTGTTTAAGGGAAATGAAGGCACTTTGGGGTGAATATATTATTAAGTGATAAGTGCGGCTGCCATCAATGTGTTGCGACGTGCAGAGGGCCCCTTAATCCTTTCCCTGATGTACCATATTGCAAAGAGTCCCTCAATCCTCGCCCTGATATGCCGTATTGCAAAGGGTCCCTAATCCACGCTCTGATATGACGTGTTGCGAAGGGTTCATTACCCTCGCTCTGATGTGCTGTGTTGCAAAGGGTCCCTTAACCCTCGCCCTAATGTGCCGTGTTGCAAAGGGTCCTTTAATCCTCGCCGTGTACCGTGTTTCATAGCTCGAACGGAAAGGGGTGAGGCTGATGCCCCCTTCCCCCGACAAGTATGGCAGTATGGCAGCACCGGCAGTATGGCAGCAGTCGGTGCCTGACGGTGTCACGTGCCCCCGCTGGGTAGTGAGACAGGCGGTGACACGGTGACACCCCTCAAGATATCTCAATTACTGAACATTCTACGACGTTGCGACATAAAGCGTTGAGCAGCCCTTGAAAACCTGTATGATATGAAAAATAACAGACATCGGCACATGTGCCTGCACCACATGCATGTCAAGACAGGTCAAATGCCAGGCCGGGTCAAAGAGATCAAAGTTATTGTTGCATTGGCCGTGCGGCCATATCAATAATTAAACAAACCATATTAAGGGGGAAAACGACGTCTTGAAGATATTCCAATACTACAAAGAAATGATCTATCTTAGTTTGAGTTTTGCAACATTCATTGGGTTAAATCCGGTCAAAAAGGTCAATGCTTGACCTTGCATTCCCTTGGATGACCCGACCTTGGGAAGGTGGGGAAGACGATTGTAATGCACGTCAGAGTGACTTAGATCACAAAGAGCAATCTTAATCAACGTTGTGTTCAAAACCGATTAAACGCCACTTTGGAGAAAACAACCTAAATGGGGCCTCGGAAACCCCTCCGGTACGGCCGGGGGTTAAGAAGTTACTATGTGCAAATAACGCTTCGACGTAATGTACAGAGCTGAATAAACAGCTTCATCCCTTGAACTTCAGTGTTTCCGTTGAGCACCAGTGAAACTCGTTCCAGCGCTCTGTTCCCAGCGTTCCAGCGTTCTAAGCTCGATCCAGCGTTCTGTTCCCTCCATAGGGCTGTGCGCGGCCGCAGTTTCAGGCATCAGTTGTCAAATGTCTGTCACGGTCACGGACTGGGGATACGGACAAATACCACAAGCTGCGAAGGGTGGGAGCTCGCTGATGGCTGAAGAACGTGTACAGGACGCGACTCTCATGTCACAGCTCAGTGGAAGACGGCTGCTACTTCAGGCTCTATGAATCAGTGGGCTGTGGAATAGCATTACCTTGCAGTGTGGGTCAAAACGCCATCATTCTGGGACCTCACCGAGCTCAGCTGCGTCCTGCGGCCGAGTTCTGTCTCAGCCATTACTGGCTTAAGGTGCAAAGTGCGTTAGTCACCTCTGGTCACATATTAATGAGTGTAGCGCACGGAATACGCGACACGGATGTAGTCTTGCAAATAGCGCTGCACGAAAATACTTTGTCCTTTTCAATTAATTTGTTTCCGTCTTTTGTCGGAAAGTATGATGGTTATTTATGATGGTTGTATTTAAGTATGATGGCTAATAAGCTTTTGTCGGCCAAAAAGTGACAGCAGTCCACCTTTGACTATGCTTAAGCCTCACAGACTGAGTATCCCGACAGTCAATTTCCTTGTGGGACCGTGGATTTCTTGAGATATCTGTCCGACATGCCGTAAACATCAACAGTATTACACATGCCCCCTTTGGGCCAGCCAGCGCAAAACTTAATCAGCGTGGAAGTGGAAGTTACTCGTTTGCGAAATCAGTTCGCGTTCGTTTGCGAAATTAAACGCCAGGCAGTACAAAGTCATTGAACGACCCGCTCAGCGTTGCACCCTGGGTGGTTACATGTGCAAGGTAGTTACATGTGCAAGGTAGTACATGTGCAAGGTAGTTACATGTGCAAGTGGGAGTACCAAAACATAATTTAACGTTCACTTCTTCACAGTCGGTCACATGCAATCACTGATATTCAACTTCGATGATAAATGACTCCTAGCAGTGTTCATCCTAAAAATAGTTATATCGGATATTGGCTATTTCAGCAAGAAGCTGATACCTATTGTAAGAACGTCAGCCCCTTCGACGACAAACAACATTCTGCTTGAAAGCCAGGTGCCTGCGATAAATTGCGGGTCACATTTTCCCGCCCCCCCCCCCCCCCCAGGCCTACAGCCGTGAAGGCGGCCTGGGGGGGATAAGGTCCGGCCGGAACAGTGCGACGTAACCGGTGAGGAGCGGGGTCATAAGGTCACGCCCACCGCTGGAGCCAGGCGATGCGTGACTGCGCGCAGGCGAACGACCGGGAGCCACCGCTGCCCGTTGTCAGCAGTCCGGCCGGGAGCTTTGCCTCTCCGCAGTGGACGACCGGCCTTCCCAACCACAACTGGCGCGCCAATCGGATGCACAATCGCGGCGCATACGGGCACGCGGCCATCACCGGCGTCAGCCGTAAAGAAACATCCGCAGCCAAAAATAGTGGATAGTTACCACGGTCATCATTATTGTATGCCGACGGCTCGAGGCCATCAGGGCATGCTACAAAAACGCGGTGCACCATGGAAACGTGGCTTACTAACACGGGCGCTGCGACGGCAAGCGTCCTGTATTGCTACTGAAAGATTAACGAGCGAAATCCGTGAGCAGGACTTCCGTCGCCCCACATTCTCGGCCAGACAGCGGGGACGCTGGCACCATGCGCTCCGTGTGGCTGGCGGTGCTGGTCCTGCCCTGGTGACTACAGGTCACGTCACTGGGCCTCGTCCCCGCGCAGTCCCCTGACTGCGTCTCCATCGCCTACGGTCCCATCTCGGCCGCCCAGTGTCAGCTGTCTGCCTTCAGCGCGGCGACTGCCGCAGCTTCAACCACCACCGGGTGGACGCGCGTCTGCGAGAATCTTCACCGTCACTGTCTGCGACCACTACGACTACTACGTCGCCAGCGCCGACGGCTGGACCTGGTACGACGTCGTCCCCGACCCGTCCCAGGAGTCCGAAAGCCAGCTGGGACTGACAGTATCTGCACGGCCGGCGGCCGCTGCCGGGACGACATCTGCCTGCGCAGGCTTGATAGCCGTGTCGGGAGCATAACCAGTGCCAGTACCACGTCACTGGCGGCACACTATGCTCGTCCAGCCAGTGTGTCTGCGACTCCGCAGCTGGAAATACAACACCACCACTCTGCGAGAAGGCCGAAATAAAGCTCACCACCGACGGCGAACTGGGTGTTCAAGAAACTGGTCATGGGATCTGTTCCATGGAATTCGACGCACAGGCCACTGACGACCTACGGTTTGTGCTCACCGAGTCCAGCACACATTACTCCAACCGCTACCACTTTAGGATCGGCTACAACGGCAACAGCGCCACCTACGCCGAGCGGATTCAAGAAGGGTCAAAAGTGACACCTTCGCCTTCTACTTAGGTGATCTGCTGGGCGGCAGCAGCTACCGCAGGTACGGCGTGGACTGGTGCAGCGGCCAGATGCGCTTCTACAGGCCGGGATCAACACCTACATCAGCTGGGATGACCCGCAGCCCTTCTCGCCTGGCTACATTATATTCACCGCGCTGCAGGGACGGTGGCGCTTTTTCAACGGCATGGTGGACCTCTGGATGGGAACTGGTCCGATGACCGCGTCTACACCATACCCAGGTAAAGTTGCTCAACACGCTAGCCCACTAACTGCCAAAGGGCACGCCATGCAGAGGATTGTTCCGCCTATGTGGTTGGTCGATGATTTTCCGTCTCTCGGGCGTTACTGCGGGACAATTTCGGAAATATTTGGTGTAGTATCATCGGCAAGGTTATTCACACAATGAACTACAGAGTACATTGAAAACATACGGAACATTCATGTTTTAATGACGGTGAGGCACCAACTTTTTATTTTACGAGGTTTACATAATGGAACAGCACTGTCCTAGCTACTACATACATCCAATCAACTCGGAAAGACCCGAATACAAATCTGGGTGTCCATATCTAGATCTGCAAAGGCCAGTTATGACCAAATAGCTCGCAAATCTGAACGTTTATGCGACTGGGTTTGCTTCAGTGTCCGCAGCGAGCGCTTCTGCGACCAATGCAACAAAAGACAGGGCTTGTGGACCTTGAAGTAGTGCGAGCCAGTTTCGCAAACCGCGTCTCCTTTGCCGCCAGGTATTCCACATTGTTCCGCCGCGCGACGACGTCGACCTTCTCGGTGACGTTCGACTGCCGCGCCTCCTCCGACTGCAACTGGCTCGCCAGCGACACCATCATCTGGGACCACTCGCACATGTACAGCATCGTCCATCGGAGGCTGGGGCAACCAGTACAGCGAGGTGCAGCGCCACACTCCGGCGTCGGCTGGGCGACTCTGGCCTCCAAATACACGAGCAAATATTGTCAGCCGGAGTGAGCTGCGCAAGTTCCGAATCCACTTCGAGCCCGGCCGGATCCGCGTGTACAAAAGGCGACGAAACAGGAGCGCTTCCCTGGACGCCACCGACCCGGACTCCGATCCCATCAGCTTTTTCCACGGTCCGGCGCAGCTGCTGCGACAGCGCCGGCGCACCATGGACGTTACGACTGGTCAGTACGACCCTCCTGGAGCTACTCGAGGCCGGCTTATCCGCTGGGCCGAGGACCTGCAGTAGCTGCTGCGCCCGTGTGAAGCCACAGCATCATCCACCAGTCGTTTGGAAACGCCGGGCTCATAACGCGTGTACAAAAAAATCAGGCCATAGGACCAGTGTTCGCGGGCAGTTCCGCCCATTTTCTATTCAGCTGATGCCGGCCAAACACCAACTCCAAGTCCGGTGAGAAATCTGCCTCTTAAAAGTCTTTTGTGCCTAAACGTAAATTTTGCCGTTTCTTCCCTGCTCAGGCCCTCATCCCCAACCTATTTTGAGCAAGTATAACCCCAGTGGCGGAGAATGGCAGCAAGAGAGAACAACATGAGCCGAATTGAGGTTTTAATTCGGGCTTTGGCCGTGGTTGAATGCGCCGAACCACAGATGGACTTGATTTAGCTACCTCATGGCGGACACCACTTTGACCCGTGGCAGAACCTGACCAGATTCGATGAAGCTTTCGGGATAAATGGCCAGGGGTCAATGCTGTGGGCTTTTCGACGCGACCTGCCTCAGGCTCTTTAACCATACCGGTACACATTCCGTGAGCAGCTTCACCTGGCGAGTCGCTGCTGATGTCCCGAGGCCGGAGGGAACCGGGCATCCCCTCACCGTTGGTGTTTTGGGGGGGCGACGACTGTTGCAGAAATTTTGCGTTCATAGTGACGTTCCTATGTAATATGTGGGGCGTGCAGATAAACTTTCAGTCAATATCTTTTGGAAACGAGGACGGGCTGTCTTGATTTGAGAAACCCGGAACAGTCGCCCTGGATTTACAGAATTCCAGAGACAGAGGATGGTATCCAAGTAGTCGTGGTCATTCATCCTCAAAGTGTGGACGTGAGCAGAGCACGCAGTATGCTGTGAGAAAGATACCACATGGATGGCGGAGACGCCTAGCGGCCTAGCGCAATCAATAGTCATGGTTCACGTGCCTGCGTTGGCGTCACTTTATATAGTTTGGGGTCCGGGCCCCCCTGCTGACCTGAGCCCCTCCTTAAATTCTCCTCTAATCACCCCAATGCATGTAGGATGCCTGCAGATGTACTGGGCATAGGAAATAACCACATACATCTCTGGAGTATTTCGTACACTTCAAATGCATTCCTGGAGTATTTTGCACACTGCACGAGCGCGTGACTAGTATCATGTTCATGCTATGCTGCATAAATAGCCTGTAGATACCTAATCCGCCTTTGTCGTGATATTATGTGGTCTTTCTTTCCGTAACAGACATGCATGTTGAGAGAGCCATATAGACTCAGTTTCACCTATAAGATGTAGGCACAGGTCGACAAAGTAATGATAGGTGCTATGACCAATTTCAAAGTGAAGTGTATTTCCTGAGTCATTCAGAATCTGTTGTGTTTTTGTGAACGGTAATGCCCTCTGTCATTTGCCAACTTTCTACAACGTGGCCAATTTTTTATTGTTACGTTTTCAAGAATTGGGAACAAATACTATTCGCAGTCACTTGTGCCGCCTCCTCCGCGAGCGTCGCCGTCACCTTGTTGCCATTTCCTTGTCTTGCAAGATCCCCATTCTAGATCCCCATTCTATAAATTTAGTATGGGGCTGCAAAGAAAGTTTATTCTGGTACTGTCCTAAAAAGTTGACTGGTCACAAAATTTCACTGGAGTATGTTTTTGAGATATACCACAAATATGGCACGTCTCCTTAAACTTCTCTTCGCAGCTCAATCCACGCATAAACCTGGATATTTACCTACATTGATGTTCATCACGTGTCCGTTCCGCCTGCTTGCTTGTCGGGATGTAACACAAATGTATTATCTAATGCTATGTCACGACACGTTGCCACCCGAAGCGTCATCGGGAGCGCTTGCTTGCGGTCTCCAGCTGTTCCCGGCCTCCTGATGCTTGTAGGTTGTCTTAGACGATGGCTGTAGCTATACGATTGCCAGGATTGACACGTGTGACTTTGACGTGAACACAGCAGACATTGGCACGCTGCCAGGAGGATCAGCGGGCGGAAACAGGGCGAACACATGTTGGACGTGCTGGCGTTCGGTTTATCAGCTTGGCAACATGCCACGAGTGCATCACACTGTGACGCGATCACGCATGGCGGCAATCACCCCGTGACTGGTGATTGCCGCCATGATTACATGATCACACAGCACATGCTGCTACGGCATGCACATTTTAAAAACAGAAACTAGTAGACACCATAGCACAGCAGTGTCGAGGCATACACTACTGCGCGCTAGAACGCGCGTGAAAAGGAACATGCTGTTCAGGCAGCACTCGGACAGCCGGCGTTCTGACCCTGGCCAAGTTTTAGTGATGCGTGCAGGCAGGGTGTACACGACTTAAACAACAGACGTGTGCGTGTGTTTTATCAGTCTCCCGTTACGTATTTGGCGGGCGTGGATGGAAACCCTGGATGACACATTCTATATGAAATACATGACTGAGCTTGACTTGTGGATGCTCATCAGCGATCGGCCAGCGGGAGCGTGCATCGAGCTATCGTCATGAGTCTGCTGGCGTGTAAGGCGCCCGTTCAGGTCTCAGATTTACCCGAACCATTGAACGGCCGGATGTGGGGGACGGGAGCTCACTCTAAGCGGTGCTTGTGTGAGCACTGATCCTTACCATGTGATCGTGAATTTCCAGGTCAACAGTAGAATTTGGTGGTGGGTGGTAGAATTTGGTGGCGAAAGTTTAACGTACCGCAATGTTCGGCACGGTCCGCCCTGCCGCCGACGTGTCATGACTTTTAGCGCGGCCGCTGCGGGCCTGGCTGTCAAGGGCCCAAAAAGCGAGCGCCGAAAGCGACTCGAACGAACCCCGCCACTGGCAGGTGGATCGGGAGGCAGGTGCTCTAACCAGCTGAGCCATCGGGACGGCCATTATGGCCTTTAGAGTGTGGAGACATTGCGGCGCATCTGATACATGAACAGGGCGGTTCATTTGATGGCGTTGGCTTTATAACGCTCAGCGTGTCTGTGTATGTTGTTCTCTTAGACATAAACATTCCCGTCGTGGTTATTTTCCGTGAGTTTACTGACTGGCCTGTTGCATGCTGTGCATCCATTGCCGGGCCAGCATATCGTTTTGTGTGTGTTTAACTCCGTAAATGGAGTACGTATCGAAATCCTCATGAGTAGCTCAGAGTTGCTTTCGATGACGGAACACAATTTAACCACCACGTTTTAGGAGAGATACTGATTGACTATTTTTGGTGTATGCAGGCCGATTTTTACTCGTGGTGCGGGCACATAGCTCAGAAACTAGAGGTTTTTGGTTCTAAGATGGGCTGGGCTGTGAACTGCACCGAATTATTTCAACATGGCTATTTCAGTTGAGAACCCCATACAAACGTGGAACACCCCCTTCCAGCTGATCACCCAGCTGGACGGCCGCGAGTCGGTGCCCATTCTGTTGTTGGATCGGCATTTTGATAACGCCTGGAGCAGTGAACAGTAACTATCCAAGTTCGGAGACGCTGCCCGGAGAGTTTGTGACCGCGTGGTAATGGTTTCGATCTCCTCGAAGCCAATGTTCGAAGATTGGTTCACCCTCAGTCGTAATTCATGGTCATAAGGAGAAGATCGGCCGGGCCTGGCCAGGCCGGGATGCTCAATGGCGCATCATTTTGGCCTGTTACAGCGTACAGCACCCACTGTGTACATTACACACATGGTATGTATTATGTTGTCTCCACTACATTCCGCCTCCTGCACGTTGAATCAGGGGCAAGTTTTCAAAGCGCTTCGCTGGGATGTCACGCGGAATGCTGAACAAGGAGCAGAAGGTTAATTCTTAACTGATCTCGAGCTATGCTGCGTCATCAGGTGGAATGGCTGACAGTTTTTATGCAGGAGACAAGCAGGGGACCATAAAACATTTATACCCAGGTGTACAAGGACCAACAGTCTAATAGAGGATCTCCAAATGTTGGTCTCCAAATGTACAAGGACCTACCCAGAATACAAATGTGGGAGCCAACGTCTGATTTCGCCTGCTTGATATAAGTACGCTGGGGTAGTGTCGCCTTCAGAGCACCGATTGTAATCAGTTGTCTGATCTGATTGTCTGATTGTAATCAGTTGTCTGATCATCGTCATGCGGACGTAGCTTCAAAGGCCTCACTTATCCCCATAAACCTCACTTATCCCCATAAACTTACAAGAAAATGTCCTGGTCATGTGTAAAGTAACTCAGACTTAGCGTACTGACCAGCGGCCAGGCGTGAGATAAAACGCTTTCAATTGTTATTATGTTGTATTTAAATTCAAATGAATGTGCTAGAAGTGTTAAAAAATGTTGTTTGTATTAGTTTGGTAAGTAAAACGTTTTTGGTGTAGTTTGCCGTAACCAATGTGATTAGAACAGTACATTTGTCCTTTTTGTGCTAAGCGCAAGGAGTGCAAAGGCATTCGTTTTTGCAGGAGTTTAGCGACAGCTAACGCCGAAACTATACCGTACGCTCTTGACCTCAGCCTCGAATTCAAAGAAATACAATAGATAGGTTAAAAAGCTTACTATATTTCGGCAGAC
The DNA here is from genome assembly GCF_011947565.3 of Pollicipes pollicipes. Lineage (NCBI taxonomy): Eukaryota > Metazoa > Arthropoda > Thecostraca > Pollicipedomorpha > Pollicipedidae > Pollicipes > Pollicipes pollicipes. Next base: position 12,710 of record NW_023596152.1, read on the forward strand.
ATACCTTCAGCTGAATTTTGAAATGTGTACATTATTTATATAAAGGGCTTTGACTTATAAGCAGCTTAAGTGATAAAAAAGAAATATCAGAACTTATGAATAATTGAGAACGTAAATGGCGGCTATAGGTTTCAAAATTCAACAAATATTAATAGCCGAAGTCATGCAACTGAAGAGGGTATGTCCGGCGAACGGCGGTGAAATTTGCTGAGCATTTATTGTATGTCTTCAAGTTTTAGACTGCAGGCAAGAATGAAACATCAAATTTATGCTGATTAGGCTGCACAGTTCCAGGGGGAGTCTACTACCGATAAATTGACGCCGAAATATTTCGTTCCCAATCGGTTGATATAGCTCGACTTAAATTAAAAGGTATACTGAAATGCAAAGGTGCAACGTCAGCGTGTGGGCAATGTCTTGCACTATCAGATATTGACACCATATGTATTGTGGTCATCTCAGGTGGACACCATATAGTCCATAGGAGTGGAGCTGCCTAATACACACATCTGTGTCTGTATCTGTATCAACGTTATTCATCAAGCTATGCCTGAACGTCACGCGTGAGTGAGACTGTGCTCTGGGTGAACTCAGGAAAAATGGGCATGCTGATGCATCGATACAATTTTTTCTCATTTGCGTGAGATTTTAAGCTGACTGGCTACGTCCATTCATGTGTGGAAGTCATCCGCTTTGGTTGTGACGTCATATGCATGGTAATGCCCTGTAAGCATCACCCTCGTCTCAGGCTAATACAGGCGTCTCACTGGCATCGGTTGGTTGCAAATACGGCGGCGCTAGCAGCTTCTTGGAACATTCGCGTGGTTGGTCAGTGATCTGAGCGGCCTGGGGTCAAAGCTCTGCAAGACATGGAAAAATGCCGCAAAAACACGCTGGCGGTTTAGCGAATCCGTATTTAACAGTTTTTTCAATGCGGTAAAGAGGGCCTGGAATGGGTCTCGAGAAGCTCCGCCTGGCATTTATCCCAGGTCTCTTACTCTGTGAGCGGGTGACACCGCTGACGTCATTGGGAAACCACCATTTACAGATACAAACAATTAAAAACGATAATTGGCCCTTATCTGTGTGTCGTGGGAAGATTAATTATAGCACGGCACTTTCTGCTCTGCTGCCGATAAAGATTGCCTCATATGTGCGCAGCCACAGCTAATTGGGTTCAAGCGGGACATAGGCGGCCTCGTTTGCGCACTCCGCTGCCACTGATGATGCCACTTTCCACTGTATTGCCGCTGGTTAGTTACAGTTTGTCCGATGATCTGCCTTTTAAGTGTGTTGTAGCAATACACAGTGAATGGTAGGTCGTGCCTGTGATTTGACGAGCCTAGTTGTGTCTGTTTCATGGTCATGTTGTGACCCGTGGAAGGTCACACTGAGTGTTATTAGCCGCGTTGTCACACTGAGTGTTATTGGCTACGTTGTGACCCGTGGGAGGTCACATTGGGTGCTATTGGCCACGTTGTGACCCATGGGAGGTCACACTGAATGTTATTGGCCACATTGTGGCCTGTGGAAGGTCACACTGCTATTGGCCACGTTGTAACCCGTGGGAGGTCACACTGAATGCTATTTTGCACTATCATCGCTGACTCTCAGTGTCCAACGTCCGGTTTGGTCCTACTATCTGCCTTACTGGACTACGTGTTGCTTGATTCGACTGCATGATCAATTCGACCCTGACCCCTGCTCTGACCCCTATGCCCCTCGTCCTTCGATCCCGCTATCCCACCGCGACGCAAATAACAACTGCCATTGACTCGTCTTGAAAACCCAACAAGTAGCTAACTAACCTCCACCCCACCGACCCAGCTGCCTCCCCTTTCCCGTCCGGTCTCCGCCGGCAAACGCCACGCCACCACAAACCCACCCGACCCAGCCGACCTAACCATTGACCCAGCGCACCTGACCTCTGACCCGACACGCGTGACCCCGGCCCACTTGACCTGTGACCCAGCCCACCGGACCTGTCACCCGGCCCGCGTGACCTGTGATCCGGCCCACATGACCTCTGTCCCGGCCCACCTGACCTGTGACCCGGCCGCCAGGTATCCCGGCACGAGCGGGAGATGGCCGAGGTCATGCACTCACTGCCCGAGTGCGTGCGGGGCGGCGTCTCGTCCGTGTCGGTGCGGATCCTGCGTATGGTGCTGGTGCTGGTGCTGATCTTCACGGCCGCGTGGCTGCCGTACGCGGCCGTCACGCTGGTGGGCCAGTTCGGGAGCGTCGGCACCCTCTCGCAGTGGGTGACCGCCCTGCCGGCCGTCTTCGCCAAGGGCAGCGTCGTCTTCAATCCCATCGTCTACGGCATCGCTCACAAACACTTCCGCATGACGGTGAGGTGGCTGGGGTTGTGGTGGGGGTATGGCTAGGGTGGAGGATCGGGGTGGCGGGAAGGGTGAGTGAAACATTTCACATAAAACTTATGACACTGTGTTGGCAGGGATACCCTCCCCAAGTACATGGTGTTTGCAAAACATGTCTCCACGATTTCTTGATATCGCGGTTGAACCAGTACCGTACTGAAGGTACTGGTTCCAGTTTTTGCCAGGGCCACTTTGTCATAATTTGTTTCCGTTGTCAGTACCAAAGCTAAAGGCAAAAACAGTCTGCACGCTTTTTACTTAAGTACGTAGGCACGTGTGGTGTGGACGAAATTCGAGAGCGCATAGCATGCCGAGTTGCCTTCACAGCAGCAGCGAACTCTGTACACAGGCATAACATGCCATCGGGTATCAGTGCCAGCCGGTGATGGAGGAACTGTGGCTTATCCCGGCGCCCAGCACGCCCGTTTTTGCCGCCCCTTCTCATCACTTGCGCGGCATCACTGGAAGGAAAAAAGTGGTTGCAGCGCCTCGCTTGCGGAGTGTCCTCGCTTGTTTGTCCTCGCTTGCCCTCGTTTCCTCGCCTACGGAACAGCGATGTCCGGCCAGAGGCACAAGTCGGCGGCCGGCCAATGCTGATACCGACACGACAGCAGTGATTTCCGAGGCACCGTTCCCGGTCCAACACACCGGCGAAATTGGAAAGCCTGGGGCAGATCGCGGGGCGTGAAACACTTTGCAGGAAATCGTTGCCCAGACGAGCGGTTTCCGTGGGATCTTCTTCCGCAGGCGCGGCTGCACATCCTCACCAGCGTGTCTCTTCGGGCTGATGGCCATCGCCTTACTCGCAGGCATGTCAGGCACATCAAACGTGAAATAGCTTGCGTTGTCAATGAACGCGTTAAAATTCATGCGCGCGCTTAGCAACCCGCGGGACAGCGTTCATTCAGCGACTCGCAGGACAGCGTTCATTCAGCAACGCGCAGGACAGCGTTCACTCAGCAACCCGCAGAGCAGCGTTCACTCAGCAACCCGCAGGGCAGCGTTCACTCAGCACTTACAGGAAAGTGTTCACCCAGCAAGCCGCAGGACAGCGTTGGGGTTCGTGATTTTTGACACTTTCAGCCGTCATTGGCGATTGGGCTGAGCCCTTGGCATGTAACGCACACAAGTTTTTCAGGAGTTGTCACACGTCTGGTCGTTGCAACACTTGACACGCGCGATGTGGTAACCTGACACACGCGATACTGCGACTTGACACTGGCGCTATGGTAACTTGCCACTCGCGACACTGAAACTTGACACTCGTGATATGTTCCCTTGACACTTGCGGGCCAAAACACGCTGTGATTCGCCGAGCTTGTTTGCGGCCGAGCGGATGTATTGCCAATTCTTTGCAGCCATGATCAAACGGGTAGCGCGCCCGCCTTTCCGCTTATTTCCGGGCGCTGTGACTCCCCTATATTTGTTAGTGTCGAATGGCATTGCGTAGCTTTGACCTCGCTATTCCAATCTCAGCTAAGGATCCAGCCAAGTCCGCCATCTCGTGCGCGAGGTTTTTACGAGTGTATTTTGCGGCCAAAATTCTAGCGTGGCGGATGGAAAACCTCTAGTTGATAACTGACTGACAACGTGAAATACTAATGTTTGTTGTCTTAACGCTCAACATAAAGATATGTGAGTACGGAAATAATGCATAGGGGCCGTCGATTAACTCTGATGCGTATTTTGCCAGCGTCATTCCTCCCTGCCACGGTTACGCCCTTGTGAGTCTGAGTGGTTCCCTCCGCTTCCCCTCATTACGCTATACATAGCGTTATGTCCCAAAAAGAAGCACTCATTTGGCCCCTGATTGGGCTAGAGATGCTAAACAAATCCTGGGCGTGCTGCTTGTCAAGAGAGGAGGCCAAGCATATCCGGCTTGAAGGTTTAAGGGCGTTTTTTAAGAATGTATCATGATCCCAACCGCATTTAAGCAAAGGGTAGCACTATCAAAGATCATCTCCCTACGTTACGTTACGTTAATCATCTCCCCCGTCACGCTTCCGTTTTCTTCCATCCCCCTCTCACTTCCATGCGTAGCATAACTTGTGGATGATCCCGAAGCCTTTAAAGGCCCGCTGCGAAGACACACTTTGAGTCTGCAAGACAATATTAAAACAGTGGTCTTAGTAGTCTTAGATCGTGGTCTGTCATTAACATTGTGATCAGCTATCAAGCTTGTGGCCCCAGGTCTACCCTGGGCCGAATATGACCCCGCGGCTGTGCTATGATTCGAGATATGTGAAATGCAACTCGTTAGATGAACGGGCGATCATGGACGCAAATGAGTGTTAAGCACAGCTATTCGCTCTTCTTTCAAAAAGTTGCCGTAAAACTAGGTGAGAAAAGCTGTAAGGAGTAGGCAATCTTTTTTGTAATCGGTAGAGCAGCGGTAACTGGAGCGCATCGC
>NW_023596152.1:22500-92701 GCF_011947565.3 Pollicipes pollicipes
TAGCTACCATACTATGTCGTTTTACTAGTTGGTTGCGCCCGTCGTCTCGTCGTGAGGCTTTGAGTGCGACCACGTGAGGGGTGGTGAGCGCGGTGGTGGTGCGCACGACCAACTTGTCATTTGTCCACTTGTTAAGTCTCCAGCGTAATTGAGATTGTCATTTTTTGCAAGTTTGCATATACTTTTGGTCGGCTACAGGCAACCAGAAGCGTATACACAGGGTCAACATTCGTACGACTATGGGCATTGACCCCAGCACAACGCACAATGTGTCTGTGTGAATGCATGTATGGTCCCGTGCATAGCGCTTCACAGAGCATGCGACGCAATTTGTCACGTCTTCTGTGAATCGGCAAGGACCGCATTGGCCATTTGGGCACCACGGGCCAGTGGCGCAACCGGGATCCGAACCCGGGTTCTCCACGCGGGAATTCTACATGCTAGCCACTCGGCTATTGCGCCCATGCCTTGAAGCCGGCATTGAGTGACTGGGACGTCGCCGCACCCATCGGGTTTCGGCCTCGGCGGGTCTCATTAGGCTGTAGCCATCCACGCGCTTTGGAGGCCTTTCAGCGTGGCCAAATGTTGCGGGGTCGGCAATTTGGCCCAGTCATCATGACTAGCGATTACATAAGCCCCCAGTGATTATGTCAGGAGAGTTTCCCGGATCCCGCTGCCACGATTACCGGAAGTCACATGCCAAACGTATCCCAATGTCTTTTGCCGTCAAAAGGAGCACCAGCCAAATAACGAGTCACCGATATCACGGCTTCAGCCGCTGATGCAGTGCAAATAACTGTCGAAAAAAGCAGGCAACGGGAAACGTCCGACGGCGTATGTTTTGTGTCAGAGTCATATCAGGCCAACAATGTTTGCCTTGGGGCAGAGCAAGGCTGTGAGTTTTCACCACTGTGAAACGGCTGAGGAAAAGGCCTCTATATTTTAAAAAAAAACACGGAAAAATTGCTTGGCTATCTGGCAGCGGCGGCGCCATCAATTTTTGGTTGTAGGCATGAGGTCTGAAACTATACCAACGATTGAAACAGTATTTAAACAATGTCGGAGGGCAGGACAGACTGTGCCGGGTATTATGGCACATTAAACTTTCGTCACCAAATTCTGCCGTTCACCTTGATTTCGTGATCGGATGGTAAAGGTCAGGGCTCAGACAACAAGCACTGCCTAGCGTGAACTGGCTTATCCCACAAATCCAGAATTACCAAATCCCAATCCATCATGGCAGTGCCATAGATCATCATCATCATGGCAGTGCCATAGTGCCACGTGCCATAGACACAGACCTATCATGACAGACACTTTTTCCATATGAATTAAGGTGCTCAATGAACAAAAGAAAACTGCACAAGATTGCAGGGCTCATCTGCCTACGTTCCAAAGATCCTAGAACGACATGGCGGTGGAGTTGGTGAAAGCACGTGATGGGCATGGACGGTGAGCGCACAAAAACAGCTGTGGTAGCTGGGAATGGGAATGAATGAGATGCACTATGGCACGTCCACTACAATTCAGCATTAGTTTTCACCTTTCGCTTTAAAAAGTGTCTGATATCTACAGGCAGCAGGCACGTAATCATGCATTACCTCCTAATCCGGCTTTGAAATCCAAGAACGGAAGGCGGTTCAGGCAGCAGGCAGCGCTCGACCAGTATAGGGAGAATATCGTCAAACGGTGTTGTAGTTCTATCAGCGTCGCACTAGCTTTGTAGCAATGTAATCCTACCGATGACAGATATCTTCATTGGGGGAAAAATTGGGATCATGGCGACTTAGTGAGGATTTGTGTGAAAAATGTGTTTTTGTCGGCAAAAAGGTTGTAAGAATGAGGGTAGACTGTCCCCCTGTCTGACGATAGAGGGGCACGCACGGTGAAAATTGCACCGCATACTGCACTATCAGCAGTCGAGGCGTAACTGGCCGCTGCTGGTCTCAGGACAGCCGAGAGGCCGGAGTGACCGCAGCGGCTAAACGCTACGTAGCGGCCGCTTACGAGTTCCAAGCGGTTTTGAGGGGCCGTGGTGAGGTGAGGGACGTCTGAGGTGATGACGCGTCACTCCGGCAGCCTCAGCCAGGTGATGTGGAGCGCATACCGCGATAGCGACGGGATAGGACGCGGAGCATACCGCGATGGCGACGGGACGGGACGGGACGCATACCGCGATGGCGACGGGACGGGACGCGGCGCATACCGCGATGGCGACGGGACAGGACGGGACCAATACCGTGATGGCGACAGGACGGGAAGCGAAGGACACCGCGATGGCAACGGGACAGGATGGGACGCGGCGCATACCGCGATGGCAACGGGACGGGACACGGTGCATACCGCGGTGGCAACGGGACGGGACACGGTGCATACCGCGATGGCGACGGGACGGGACGGGACGCGGCGCATACCGCGATGGCAACGGGAAGGGACGGGACGTGGCGCATACCGCGATGGCAAAGGGACGGGACGAAAGCCCGGAGACCAGCTGGGACCCGGACTTTGGTAGCCCGGAGACCGGCTGGGACCTTGGCCTTGATAGCCCGGAGACCGGCTGGGACTTGATTAATTTCGTGGACGGAGCCAAACAACAGGCCTACATTTTCCCTTCATCTGAGTACCACAGGTTTTTATGACTCATTTGAAGTGGCGGATTTCTCATAGGATCTGAAAACTATCCTGGACCCATAAGGTGTGTGAGATTTGCCATGCGGGTCAAGAGCCAGTGATGCACCATGCCGTCATTGACTCAGTGAAGGCTGGGGCGGTACAGTGCCTGGAGCGAGGTGGGGGCGACATGGAGCACGCGCTGCACTGTCGAACCTGGGAACGGCTTGGAGAGTCCAGTGGTCAGACTCATAATAACATCGAATGCCCTTCACATCAAAGCGTCACTCGTGTTACGAAGGAAATATTCGTCTGGATTATGCCTGACTTCAATCCGCCCTCTTTTCTTGGAACGCCCTGCATGTATGAACAGCGTAATACGAGAAACCCTCGCGAATACCCCAATACAGGACGGAATTTTAATCGAGATCAATCTTGTGGCCTAAATGTGGTTGGAAATGATCGGTTTGCCAATAAGAGAAGGCTGCATCGTTTCGGTCCCCCCCCCCGCCCCCCCCCCCACACACACGCACTTCCATCCACCAACCAACAAGACGGATTTTCAGTTTGGCTTTCGAAATTCAACGTGTTGAAGATCCCTGTCCATTAGCTTGCCTTGCTTTTTGCTTTACATTTACATCGCGTGTGTTCTAGGCTCGCTTGGTTCTCTGAAAACGTTCTTGATGTCCGTCACCAAGCTGATTGCCGTTGTAATACCTGAACGAAACATATCAGGGATGCGTGAACGATTGTTCAGTGTGAAGTCGGTCCCGCTTTATTCTTTCAAACGTCGTCCATTTTCGTCGATCAGACCCTATGTGTAAGTTATTGGGAGAGGGGCGAGCCAGGGACTGGACAGCTGACCTTTCAACTAAGAATCTTTCTCAACGGATTTGGCTCACTGTATTTTGACCAATGACAATTTTTATGGTTTATTTTTACCATTTCCTAAAACAGTTCTTCCTTTCTGCGCAATGATGATCATACCAGTACATCATGTCGAAAAATGGTGAGCAGTGAAATCATTCACCTTTTCGTCATTTACGTAACATTCAAGCAAACATATTGGAGGGGCTCGCAATAGCATGGGGGTAGGGGGGGGGGGGTAGGAGGAAGCTGTCAACATTGGCGGACTAGGGCCCTCACATGAAAACATAGATCGTCACTCGTGGTGTCATTATTTGTCAAGGCCATTGACCCAAACAGACGCTTGGTCACAGTAGGCTGCTATATTTGCGCATCCCTTGAATTTACACAGAGCTTGGGATTCGGTGCAACTTAGAATTCTAACCCTATGTTAGTGGTTGGACCAGATTTGGACTCAGAGTTGAAATGCAAAGATTTTGGAGGATTTTTGAATCTTTTCAATGCAGTTTCAACTTTTAAACTTCGCCGTGAATCGCTGTTTTTGATAACGGCACCGATGTGGGGAGGGGTCGATACGACTCCCTGGCGTTTCCAAATAAATGTGGATGGAGCCTGGCGGAAAACATCAGCGGATCGTCCTCAGCGTCGTCTTGCGATTGGTTATAGTTTGTATGTTGTTAGGTTAACAATTGATCCCATTTTGCTAGGTCAGAGGTCAAAGTTTCCAGAAAATACCACGCGGCTCTTATACTGCAGCAATAACCGCCCACTGCGCACGCCACACAGCATCGTCGGCTGCCGCCCGCCGCCTGCGCTGACCGTGGATCGCCGTGCAGCGTTCCTGAAAAACCACCGCTGCTCCGAAGCCAGAAGCGCTAGGAACACGTTTATGGTGTACAAACACGCGGTGGATGCCCGCTAGGCTACTCAAAATTTGGGCGTAATAGCACAACATGCCGGAGGTGTGTCCAAAAATCCTCACGAGGTCGCATCGTCCCCCCTCGCTATCAGGACGGGGTTAGCATCGCATAGTTGGGTTATTTTTAGACCTATTTCACTATTTTGTGGTGGACCATGTTCAGCGCTTCTCTCCGTGGCACATTACTCGCTCAGCCAGAACGATAGAGCGAGACCTGTGAGTAACCTCGACTCTCAGCGAGGGGAAGCAAACAAAGCTGAATCAGATCACCACGGCACCGCGCGGTCCTGTTGTTTGCGACCGCATCACATTTGCCGGTGACAGCACGCATGGTATGCGGGCTCGATGAGCTTCCTGCTCACAGGCGTTTGTGTGTACACATAAGTCAACTGCTGGAGCCAACCTCCATGAACTGCCTAACCCTCGCTGCTGGGCCGTTAAATCGACTTCCGGTTCACTTCCCCGGTGGCACGGCCTTTTTCGGCAGTGGTTCGTGCCGATCGGCGGCCTCAGGGTTCAGAGGCGATGTCGCTGCCAACGGCATGATGCATGCCTGGCTGGAGCAATCGCTGGCGCGGCCCGCAGCCGGCGGTGCCCCCGGTTACATAACGGGCTGTAAAGTTTGGACAAGTCGTTCGTGTTATCCGTCGACTGTTATTGGACGCCGTGATGGCGGGTGGCTGACGCAATACTAGTGTCACTCGCGGTCAACTTTGATGCATTGCACGTGTCGGAGCTCTCGCCATGGGACGCGCTCCATCCTCCTCGACATGGCACGCCATTATGCCTTGAGGGCCTGAGGCTTTTGTCGGGGAGTGCGATATGAAAGCTGCGATGATACTGCTTTGACTAAAGTACAAGAGGTCAGTTGCTCCCTCGTCGCTATTATCTAGTTCGGGTTCCGGAGTGATGTCTTAGGTGGCACTAGCGTGGGGACAATCTAATCCAACAAACAGCGCGTGCGTTTGGAATATTACTACCTCCGGTGGTCCCATGAGGACTTTGGGCAGTACTGCTACCCTCTATCACGATTAAATCCTTATTAATGTGTGAAGAGCGCAGTAAGCGCTCATACGCGGTTGTGGCCCGATATTTTATGCCAAAGCCGTTGCACAACCTCCCGCACGCTTTTCGCCGTTCCTTCAGGCACTTGCTCACGTGGCACGAGAGTAGCGGGGGCATTGCAAGCTCGGCATCGGTCCGCCGCGTCTCCACTGGCATTGACCTTCAGCGGCGCCAATCACAGCGCAGTGTCAGCGTCATCCACCAACCGGCGACTGGCGGCCCGCTGACGTCAGGCCAGCCGTTGGCCAATGGACGGCCGATGTGGCTGCGTTCGACCAATCGGAGTATACCGTGGTGCCACACCGAGGATAAGGCCCCTGAGGGCAAGGAAAGGTCAGTATAAGACACGTGGCTCTTTTCAGGTGCATGCATTTAGAACCTCGCGCCGCGACGTAGTTGCGCTCAAGCGCGCCACGGCTTACCATGCCGCGATTCGGTCCGACCGCAACACGCTTGTTTTGTTTTCAACACGTTAAGTGGTCATGTGGATGCCCAGCTAGATGCACGCCTTTGGATAGTGGTGTCATGCCGCGGTTTGTTATGCCAGAACGTTCTTGTTACAGCACCCTTGAAATCGAAGATGGTCCAAAATCCGCCCGTTGCATTTTCCGGACCGGAACAGCGGGTATTGAACTAACTGGCAAGCTGGGAGCTGATACCAAAATGGAGGAGCTGGAGTTCCCCTACCCTAACTTCCTAATCGGGAAAGTTGGAGAGTTGGGATTGGGGTAACTCCAACCCCAACTCGCTCAATAAGCCTAAACCTAGTTAAAAATCCTAACAGAACAGTAAGTTCCAGCGTGCATCAGTGTATACTTGATACATAGTGAATCAGCCTGGCCCTATGCTTTAGCGAAGCGTCTGGGTGTAACATAGTAGTTGATTGCGTAAGCCATTATGGTGATTCGCATCTTTTTAAAGTCAATTACGTAGCTCCGTGTCGCACAAGCTCAGCGCAGCGCATGATGTCCAATAATGATCCAGACACAAAATATATGAAGATGAATTACGTTCATTAATGACTGCTTCAAGCCGAAAGCGCCTGGCCCCTAGCCTAATTTTTGGATACCTCACCCTGACAAGGTCAAGAAAGGTACCGTTAGGGGCCTTCAGTATCGTGTAAATACCGCCAGCGATGATGACGTCACTAGGAGCAGAGAAGTATGCCAACTGGCTAAGACATTCAGCTGGAGTGAGAGCCCAAAAATGTGTCATATACCACAGGTTCAAAGAGCTCGCTAACAAGTAGGACGGCCGGAGGCAAGACCTACGGTGACAGCATCATTACCCTCCAACTAAGGTTTCTCAAGAGGGAAGAACCTGAGGAGGATTACGTCACGACAGTCTACAGAAGTAGTTCAACGCTCGGGAGAACTCTTCTCAACGTTGCGCCACCGTCGGCTGAAAAACGTCACGAGGAACGTCATATACGACACGCCGTGCAGCTGTGGCAGATTTCATGAAGGAGAGACGAGTCGCCCTCTGTTGGTCAGACTGCGGGAGCGCAGAGTGGCAACGGGCAGGTCTGAAGCTCTGAAGTCGGGCGTGACTGAGCACGCTTGGTTATAAGGCGATCTCTGACCAGCGTGGAGCGAGATAACCATCATCATCGTCATCATCAACAACAAAAGGCAGCACTGGAAAGCGAAAAAATACGCATATAGATAGGAGATTGGTATGATGGAGTGCTCGCTGCTCACATACAAACGCACCAGACTAGGACGATAACCTGAGCAATTATTCCATCCGTAGTACGGATACCACGCCTGTTCATAAATTCTGCGAAGCTATATCTGAACGTAGCGTACGAGTTCGCATGTAATTTCGAGAAATGAGCCGCCCGTCCAGCGCGTTACACGGGTCAGACCGGAGCACTTCACGGACGAAGTCAGTCCGTGTATGGCTGATGGATCCGCTGGGCACATTGGGTCGGTTCAAAAGACCTGGCAGTCCACGGAACAAGACCGGACCGGATTATACGGTTTGCTTGGGCATGCGTGCTCGCGTGTTGAAAATAAATTCAAGCGTACAAGACATTTAACTCAGTTTACAACGCCTATTGCAACATCCCCATGGAAGGAGCTTCAATCCTTCAAAGTTGTCATTTCAATTGTGGATAATGGAAAGTTTTTTTGAAAGTTATTGAGGTAAACACTACGCTGAATGGAGTAATGACAGCAGTTTGGGAGGTACATACCAAGTCATTAGCTGTCATGCATACTGGTGGTATGATAAACCATGGCTGATTGGACGAAATACACATGGGAACACCTTGAGAACAATTCGTGGAGTTCCACACAACTACAACTATGTCCACATAACTACAGCTACGAACTAGGCCACACACCTACAACTTTGGACAGTAGGAGGCTGACGATACACGTGTAAAACTGCGACCCAAAATGTTTTTTTGTGATAGGAAGCTCGCAACTTACCTGTAACATGGCTTATTCGTGTCTAAGAAATATTCTTGTCAGATCGAGATGACGGTCTATAATGACTGAAACGTAGCAGATGAAGTGTAATGCAAAAAAGATCCTTCATTTTTGATAGGGTTATTTACAACAACGTATTTGCTGCTTTCAGATATGAATTGGGGACATCATTCACGAAAAAGAACGTTACATGAGGTGTTTTCTTAAGGAATTGAAAGGCTGTGTAGATAAACCTTGGCTATGACGAGCAAGAACTTGTTTATTGACAATACCATTGCTTGAAGACCTTTTCTTTCCGAGCGTTTGCGCAGATGGACTCAGGGCATAAGACAGCTCCGTGATTTTTGGTTATCAAAATATGAAATAGTTGATGATATGGCCCTGTCCATTTGTCATGACATCTCTCGTTGTGATGCACTTTTTATAGTACTGCTGCTACAATCTGCTCTCTAAGTCTACTCATCTGAGCTTACACGACAGAGAAGTTCAACTGAAGCAGCCGAACCAGGCCCCCGCTGGATTCGCCAGAAGCAGACCAGTGAACGAGTATTTAAGAAACAATAATTAGTTTGCTATCTGACCGAAGAGATGTGGGATGCGCGCTGAAGAACGTAATGCAAGCCTGACGTTCCTGGAAAATTGAAAGACCGTGCAGATGAAGTATTTGAGGAGCTACTCGATAAGAGGTCCTTGAAGAGGTAGATGAATCACACACTTCAAAGAGCAAACAGCGGTTTTGAACGCCGCTTTAGGAGTTCCTGAGGGTCGGAAAGCTTTTTAGACCTTTTATGGCGCTAGTTCACTGAATAACAAGAGGAGTTCCTGGACGCAAACCCGAGTTTCCTCGTGTGCCTTAGGTTTGATCAAAGAAATAAGCTGAGATCACTCTGTCCTATGACAATGTTGGCAATCTTGAGATGAAACACGTAGATTCATCTCGAGCTTCAATTTCAAGATGCGGTTGCAGGCCGAAGTCAACCAGATAAGCTATGCTGGTCGAACTCGTATTTAACCACAAGACTTGGGAAAGCATTTGCTTGTCAAAAGAGTACTGGTGGCAAATGGTGCTTTCAGTCGTTGCAGGATTGGCAAATCGGCCAATTATGTCATCTTGGATGGACAATATTATCTCAGAAACACTGGCAACAGAGTTGGAACCAAAGCTGGCTGGATTGCCAGTAATCGGACCGATTATGCAAAGAAACGGTAACCAACTTATTGATGTCGCCGATACCTGAGTTGTGGCGTCGAAACATTAAGTGAATGATTTTCACCTGGATCTTTCTATGACACTGACCAAACCCTAAATATTCTAAATCCGGCACCCCTCTCCTTGTGGTTTCTCGGAGTTTTCCCCCGTACGAGACTGCCAAACGTTTAAATGATGTTACAACACATCTTAGTGGTATGCTCACTTCGTTCTACTTGCAACTTCAATGATATCCTAAAGTTGGCACGGCGAAAGTCTGCCTTATCGCTTTAGATTCGCCCACGCAATACATGCCACCACATAGCCTTATCACATAGAAGCTGCTATAGTTGCCTCCATGCAAGCGCCTTTTCGGTGCCTCGATGGCAAGCCCTACCAACTGTTCAATGATGCTGAATGGATTTCTCAATGGGCGCTATTTGCCGAGGCCTATATGGTTTCACCGGACCGTTGTTAGGCAGCGATGACGCATCAAACATTGCGGCCGGTACATCAATGATTTGTCCTGATGTGCTCAGGCTGTTAACGGCCTTTCATTAACGTCTTTGTGCACAAGGTCATTGTTCTTTCACAAATGTGTACAAATAACGATCGGCTGAGGCTGTTGTGCGCATATGACCAGCTGGCTTATCCCCTTCTCGCAAATATAATTGATCATAATCGCCATCGCTCAGGCTGTAGCCTCCATGCTCAATTGCGTGCCCTGACCGAAATAAAGAGGGTGTTGTGCGTATTCATGTCCATAGAGCACTTGGAATTGTTTCTCGGGAACCTTCTTCGGTCAGGAATTAGAGCGTATTAGAGGGTTACTGTTCGATATTAGAGACTGCGATACGCATTTTGGCAAAAAATGTTAGCTTTTGTGGATCAATTTTCTAACCACATACAAAGCCAGCATCAGAAAATCGGATGATGACATCACCAGAGTTAAGCTCCCTTACAAAACTATGACTGCATCAGCATAGAGACGAAACGAACAAGCCACCAAACATATTTCACCAAAACTGTTAACTCTCAACAAACCGTAAACGACTTAAATTTATCATATAACCAAAGTCATAGATCTATATATATATATATATATATATATATATATATATATATATATATATATATATATATATATACATGCAATTTCAGTACTTACGTCGGCCAATACAGGTCACCAGATTATTTGGGCCATCCAGTGTACCCCTTTATTAATATCTCTGCACATACAGTACCAATGCTCAATAATCATACACGCACGCACTCATAAGAATTTTACAGAAGAATTTTAAAGAATTTATTAAATTACAAAACCGAAGAATCTTAAAGATCCCCGTGAGGAGTCCCGGGTCAATTGACCTTGTAACTTCGTGACTTTTAAAAAAAAAATCTATGAAAGAGGCTTTAATTTCGTGGACCTTGCTAAGTTATGTCAAAAATATGAAAGATCTGAGACTTTGTGGCGTTACCCACGTGATGATTTGTCGACGGACCCCCCCCCCCCACATTGCCGCAGACAGGTGACTGCCATATGCCATGGCTTAGCTCCATCTCTATCGCATTTGTCCCGAACGCCCTGAAGAGGCCCGTCATTCGGTGCCAGCGGCTGTGAATGCGAGTTTGCCCGACTATGTAGCGATCAATTGACAGAAAAGTCAATGCTGCTCAAGGCAGTCGATCTATTCAGTGATGTATGTCCCTGCGTCCCCGTTGAAAGTAGGGCCGTTCAGCGCAAACTATGCGAGGCAATGACGACTGTTTGCCAATCCACCGATGTTACGACATTTGTGTTTTTCAGGAGTTTATTCTCGCGCTTTCGTACTCCACGGCGGGCTTGAATGGGTGTTTATCGAGGGTGTTTCCTTGTTTCAGAAGCATCGTGATCATCCCTCGCCGCACTATCCACATCGGCACCACTGATGCCTGAAGCTGTGTAGCACCCGGCCAGCTCTGAACACTGGAACCAGGGCGCGAACGGTAGGTTGTGAACGAACTATGAGTTCAGTGTGCCACTGAACTGCCACTGCCAATGTACTCCAGCACCTATTGAAAGTCGATAACTCAGTCTGAGAGCGATGAACTCATAATGTCGAAAGCCAGGAGCTGAATATCTTTCACGCTTACGTCACGTTGTCAACAAATGGGCATTACGCGAGACCTATCAGGTCGATGCCGCGGTGCTTGTGGTGAGGTAATGTGATCAGCTTGCCCGCTGCTGGGCGGCGGAGGGGTGGACGGAGTCACGCGCCAAGCCACCCGCTTGCGCCGCACGGCACGGACGCTACCCGAGTCTGCTGAGATCGAGTCTTGTGGGTCAGCGGGAGACTGTCGCTGTCTGCTGAGACCCAGGCTTGTGGGTCGGCGGGGACGCAGTCGCTGTCTGCTGAGACTCAGTCTTGTCGGTTGGTGGGGAGGTCGTCGCTGTCTGCTGATGCCCAATCTTGTGGGTCGGTGGGGAGACCGTCGGCGTTTGCTGAGACTCAGTCTTGTCGGTCGGTGGGGAGGCAGTCGCTGTCTGCTGAGATCCAGGCTTATGGGTTGGCGGGGACGCAGTCTCTGTCTGCTGAGACCCAGGCTTATGGATCAACGGGGACGCAGTCGCTGTCTGCTGAGACCCAGGCTTATGGGTCAGCGGGGACGCAGTCGCTGTCTGCTGAGACCCAGTCTTGTGGGTCGGTGGGGAGGCCGTCGCTGTCTGCTGATACCTAATCTTGTGGGTCGGCGGGGACGCAGTCACTGTCTGCTGATACCAATCTTGTGGCTTGGCGGGCAGGCCGTCGCTGTCTGCTGAGACTCAGGCTCGTGGCTGGTCGACGGGCGGCCGTCACTCCACAAGGATCGCGAGGATTATATCCTCGCACACGACCTTGACTCAGACTGCAAATGGCCTTCCTCCACGAGGTAGCATCCGACATGATCTACTCCGGCTCGTCGACCACAAGCTCTCTGTTGCGCCGACGTTGCCTGAAGCCAGAGGCCGAAGTCTGCCCGGTCTGAAGTCTGTCGATGGCTGCCTGTCTGTCTGTGCGAGCTCCCGCCACCCGCCAAACGGTCCGCTGCCACGACGCTGGGGTGGCGATCCACGGCGACCGGGGCGCTGACAGGGCGGGGGTGTCGCTGAGCGGCTGGCAGTAGCAGGTGCGGAGCTCGATTCTCCGCGGGTCTCCGCAGACAGACATCACTTCAGACTCGGCAGACATCGGCGGACGACAGCCCGCGCATGTCAGGATGAGAGGTGGGCGACGCCATGAGGCCTGGGTTGCTGAAGGTCCCGTGAAGACTCCGATGACAACATCTACATTGGGGCCTGTCCGAAGGAGCAGGGCCGGCCCATCCTCTTCTCACTGTCGACCCTGTCCATAAGAGCAACTGAAGTATATATGTAAGTTGTTCTCTGCATTCGCGAGGAACACTGTTCACAGAAATAATGCGGTAGTAATAGCCCTATTCCTCGGAAAAAAAAACAGGAGAATGGAGATATGGATGGGTTGATATTGCAGTAACATGTCTTTATCACAGTCATACCACTTCTGCCACTGTTTCAATAAAGGCATGTCGCCGAAATATCAGCCCATCTGTATCTTCATTCTCCTGGTTTTTCTCCTGGGAATAAGGTTATTACTACCGTCTTATCTAAGTGAAATATAGCCCACCACCAGCTTCGCAGTGGTTTGGGTCTTTGGTGCAGTTGCAACGGGACCACCTGATATGATGTAAGAGAGACAAGAGTTTCAGGAAGAGTTTCGACGCAGGAAGAGTTTCGACGTCCATGAATTGTGATGGAGATAGGCGCCCGCAGACTGTCAGGGGTGGTGGCTTAACAATAACAACAAGACATCAAAGAAATAATTAATTAGCATGTTCGACGTGTCCAACAGCGCTCGGGGTCATGGGTGTGCAAAGCTAAGCACAAAAGTACGGCTAAAAGCCTAAGGTGATACTTAAACAGAACATCTTTTGATCATGTGCATACTGCCAATTCAAAAACATACTGAAATCATCAAACAGCCAAGCTTACATCCTAACAGTGGATGCACAGTATTTTTCCAAAAGCTGCTCGAAACACAGACAGCTAAAACTAAGGGTCTCGGTGACGCTCGCTCAGCGTCGGGATAGAAATTCTCCTGATAATTAACCAAAGGACATAAGTGCAGCCATGCAAACTCCACGTCCGCCCGTCATACGCCAGCGAGCTGAGGTGAACATTACTGCAGCCATGCAGTCTCCACGTCCGCCCGTCATACGCCAGCGAGCTGAGGTGAACATAACTGCAGCCATGCAGTTTCCACGTCTGCCCGTCATACGCCAGCGAGCTGAGGTGAACACTACTGCAGGCATGCAAAATCCACGTCCGCCCGTCATACGCCAGCGAGCTGAGGGGAACAACTAGCGAAGTCTTTATTGGCGTACCACCTTACCTGCAAAACTGCTTTTCTGGCTGTACGTCAATGGGCTGAAGATGGGCGTTAGTTTGTCCACTAAGGCATGCACAGCCCATTCATACATGTATGGCGAATTGTGTTTCCACTTGGACACACCGAGGTGTTCAGAGCTTAGTTCACCAAGAGAGACGTTAAACTGGGGCCAGTAGTCCACGATACGTTAAAGCCGCACAATCTACTCCATCGCGCGATAGCATTCACCTGTTTGCTCTGGTCGTCATACACCGACAATCGTTTTGCGTAAGTGGTCTTCCTCGCCTTTTGACAGCCTCTTTGCGAAAACAAAAAACAGCATGATTTATCTGCTCCACCCTCTCACCCCTTTTTGTGAGCTTGAATTAGAGTTAGGCTGGAACAAGCACAACGAGATTTGGCTGGGCGCACGGACCACGAGAACTGTGGCTGATTATAAGGGTGTCCCTAGGGGCTGATTATAAGGGTGTCCCTAGCCCTGTGTCTAGCAAGGGTCATCGCGTCCTTTCGGCAGCGATGACCCAGCCCGCAGCCCGGCGCGTCGCAAACAGTCCTTAGCATGGTACCGTGTATCGGGTACATGAATGTGGGAGTTTGAATAGCTGACCTTTACACATCATTGTTGACAAAATTCGCACAGGTTCGGGAGACACGTTCTGTGTTAGGTTTTGAATGGTCTTTTGCTTAACCTTTACTTTTGTCTCACTTGTGAGCTTGAGCAATGCCAGGAACGTTGAACATTTTCAAGATGTAACTCAGTGACTGCCTGACACCTGTGGTCAATGAGTTCCTCGTTGTGCATTGAACGTTGTTTATTTTCAGCACATAAACTCATCACGACGAAAACGAAGGGCTTGGGATACTGCACGTTTATGTCAAGAACTTCTCCGCCAGTTCACCCAAGCTCACTGGGGGGGGGGGGGGGGGGAGGGACAGCAGAAGGCGGTGTTGGCCTTACCAGCGGGCCAAACTTGGCACGTGCTGTCAGAGCCGGGCCGCAGTGAGCCCCTGTGGTCCGCTGGGTCGATGCGCCATCTGGATGTTGTCCGAAGTCTGGATGTTGTCTGGATGTTGTCTGGATGTTGTCCGAAGTTGGGTGTGAAGTGGGGTCTGCCGCGGCGTTTTCTCAGACCGCTGCGTGTCACATGCGCTTGGTCCTGCCATGCACGTGGAGGCGATTCATGAACGAGCCACGATTCGAGGCACGATCACGGACAACTGGCCATTTCGTGCAGCTGGTGCGACCCGCCCGACAGCTTGGCCGGCAGCAGTCACTTCGGCAGCCCGGAGGTGGTGCTGAACAGCCGGCGAGTCCGCCACGCACCGCATACTCGTCCCCCTGGGCGTCAGCGCCGGCGGGTACCAGTCGCGGAGCTGTACCCGTCTACCCTCGGCTGGGTACAGTAGCTGTCAACCGTCTACCCTCGGCTGGGTACAGTAGCTGTCAACCGTCTACCCCCGGCTGGGTACAGTAGCTGTCAACCGTCTACCCCCGGCTGGGTACAGTAGCTGTCAACCGTCTACCCCCGGCTGGGTACAGTAGCCGTCAACCGTCTACTCCCGGCTGGGTACAGTAGCTGCCAATCGTCTACCCCCGGCTGGGTACAGTAACTGTCAGCCGTCTACCCCCGGCTGGGTACAGTAGCTGTCAATCGTCTACCCCCGGCTGGGTACAGTACCTGCCAACTGTCTATACGCAGTGGGGTACAGTGACAGTGCGTCCTCGACAATCAGTTTCACGAGCAGACGCCTCGGCGGCCGTTGTCACAGGCACGAGCAGACGCTTCGGCTGCCTTTATCACAGTTGCCATATTAGATATCTGAGTTCGTGGGGTGAAACAACGGGCGGGACCCTTCTTGGCTCGCCACCAACGACGCGATATCAAATGAAAGCAACGCCAGATCGTTGCTCTAATGCGTCTGCAGACAGGTACAGACAGCTCAGATACTTAGATACTCAGTGGTCAGATACGGACTATTAGTTCAAGTCGATGGGCCATGACAGTTCGATAAAGTCTGGAGTTTCACGGCCAACGTGCGAATATTTAACACGCGCCCGGGTGGCCGGTTGGATACCCTTCGCTCGGTTGGGGTCAATTTGACCCCGCTGAGATCTCGGGAACTAAGAGAGCTAGAAACACAAAATTCACATAGTGCATTGACCTGTACGTGAACTCACTTCGGTCAAAGCATAAGATTTCTGGGTCATGACCTTTGGGTCAAATCAGGTCAGATAAAGTTTAATTCCAGTTCGTTCTCCAAAGAGTCCCTAGAACCTAGATAACTGCTCTAAGAAATAGCTCACATAATCAGTCAAGGTCAATAAGCTTTTTTGACCTTTTAAAAGTCATGGCGACCAAAATCATGCAAGACTGCCTAGAGTTCTGCATCTGAATAAGCGGCTAAGATTACGCTAGACAGTATGTTCCTAAAAACAAAGTGTTGGCTCGGGCTATTTTAGTTCAGTGACCTATTGTGACCTTTAAGAAATCCATGGAAGGTGTATAATGCGGTTCCTGCTATCAATAAATTTGAAATGGGCGTCAGAAACTACAACATACAGCAAGCCCTAAAGTAATAAAACAGGTTGGTTTTCACCTTGGTCTGACCGTCATACCTGACCCTAGGCCAATGTAATCTGTTTATTCAATTGTTGTGTTGCGTAAGAAAGTATCTGAGAGATGTATGGCGTCGTCTAACACTCCGCTGTTGGATCAGTTTGAATGATTGCATAGAAATTGCCTTCGCTGAAACCCTGGCATGACTTTGACCCGTCATAGGTCAGTGACCTTACAAGATATATCTAAATTCGTAATGTCAGACAATCCGCTATTTAATTGTTTACAGGTATGCAAAATCTGGCGCGGCTAAGCCGCGCCGCTCGGAAACCATTCGGGAAAACTTTTGGGGGGGTCAATTTGAGAGCGCGCATTAAGTGGAATAGGTCAGACGCACAAAATTATGCATGTATAACACCTGAATGCGCGGGTTTTTCGAATGGCAATGATGTACCCGCCGGAGATGGTGTTTCACCTGCAAGTTGAGCCCATGCAAGCATGCATTAAATGGGAGCCGGTTGTCATGATTGTCCAGCACCACAGCCGGGATGACAAGGTCATGTCCGTGGGAGCGCTGACCTCCGTGTGTATGGGCGGGAGCGCTGACCTCCGTGTGTATGGGCGGGAGCGCTAACCTCCGTGTGTATGGGCGGGAGCGCTGACCTCCGTGCGTATGGGCGGGAGCGCTGACCTCCGTGCGTATAGGTGGGAACCCTGACCTCCGTGTGCATGGGCGGGAGCGCTGACCTCCGTGCGTATAGGTGGGCACCATGACCTCCGTGCGTATGGGTGGGAGCGCTGTCGGGTGGTGCATCTCGTTCGGCACGGCTGTTGAGCTGAGCTGCAGGTGCGGTTCTGTAATTCATAACGTCTGCCTGGCGTTGTCACGGGGTGCATTATACTGCCATGTCTGATATTGCCTGGCAAGGCGTCTGCAGGAGTCAGTCCAGCTCGCGAAGAATTTCGTATATGTGGCTGCACCCTTCCAGCCAGCGATGACTCGCGCACCACAGTTCGGCATGTGCTGCACCATGTCCAGCTACGAACTCTGCACTTGCCTTGTGAGATGAAGTACTTGACAATTGAGGTTTCAGCAGCTCGGAGGATGTTCGCGGCGTCTTTTTGTTATGGGTTTGCATACATCAAACTAGCAAAGAATTGTTAATGCTTTGCAGTGACGTGTCTACGTGCGGCTGGAAATTGAGATGACTGTCTGTGATGCCACCCAAATTTCCACTGCTCTGGATTCAAGAGCGTCTGTTCTCAACAAGTCATCGTGACAGGCGGCGAACAGTTCAGCATACCAGGAGTCCCCTGTATGAGTTTCCTTCTCTTTGCTGGGCTCAGTTCGCGTCATGTGAACAAAACTTGACATGTGCGCGCGTCAGGGCCCTTTCAATGCGAACGAGGATCAAAGGCATGTCACGATTATTGCCATGAACGGGAGGATGTGTGCCGGTTACAATCTGTTTGGATCAAACTTATTGACGCAGGCCAGAAATATCTCGCCGTATCGCATACAAAAGTAAAGAGTTGCAGCACACTCACCGAAAGGTATGTTCAAGAAGAAAGCGGAAAGATACGTTAAATCTGTGGAGACCTGGGCTCATTGGCACCTGCAAATTCAACAGTTTAAGAATAATTTTCATCCTATTCTGCTACCCCTCTTCCATCAAAACAGTCCAGAATTTCCCGCCAGGCATGTCAACATTTATCGGCAGCGGGGACACCTGACGATATTTTTCCGACCTCTGCATTGTGGACTTTATTTTGAGTTTTCCTGCTGGATCTCTGCTGCGCTGCATGCACCCGGTGGCTCGCCCAGATGCATGCATGACTTCGGTTGGTTGTATCGCAGGCCGCTTGGACAGACAGTCTTTGCTAATAGCTAGCTTTTGCTGAGGATGGTCATGTAGATAGACTGCGAACCGTTCATTCTCCACTCAGTAGAACCTCATTTTGTCGAACAGCCTCCGGTCCCGTACAACTTGGAATCATTTTGACCTTAACCTAGCGACACCAGGTCACATGTTCCACTATCATCCACAGTGCTCAGAGCCTCACCATCATCCATGGTGCTCAGAGCCTCACCATCATCCACAGTGTTCAGAGCCTCACCATCATCCATGGTGCTCAGAGCCTCACCATCATCCGCAGTGCTCAGAGCCTCACCATCATCCACGGCGCTCAGAGCCTCACCATCATCCACAGCGCTCAGAGCCTTACCATCATCCACGGTGTTCAGAGCCTCACCATCGTCCACGGCGCTCAGAGCCCCACAATCATCCATGGCGCTCAGAACCTTACCAACATCCGTGGCGCTCAGAACCTTACCATCATCCGTGGCGCTCAGAACATTACCATCATCCATGGCGCTCGGAGCCTTACCATCATCCAAGGCGCTCAGAGCCCAAGGATCTCCACGGCGCTCAGAGCCTCACCATCATCCAAGGTGCTAAGAGCCTTACCATCATCCACGGCGCTCAGAACCTTACCATCGTCCACGGCGCTCAGAGCCTGATCAGTGATGACGTCGGGAAGCGTTTCGGTGCTGCGTCCTCTACGGTATCCGTGGTCAATGCTCGACTGGATGCGTCTCGATCCAGGGATTAGATCCTGGGGGTCGAGGACGAGTACACCTGGGGGTCGAGGATCGGAGGGCCCAGCCGGCGTTACACAGCACAGCCAATGATCTACAAGATCCCGAGGCCAAGCGTACATGTGACGCGTCCTGGCCCCGTCCGACGGTCCCGCTTCCATAGGGTCGTGGCATCAGCGCCCGGGTGCCACGAGCTTGGTGAGATACTGGGCTGTCGCTCTGTGATGCTTAGTCTGGGAACGCCGCTGCAGAAACATTCCAGAAAAGCTCCTTGACATACAATAAATCACCAAAAGACGCTCACGCGGCCGTTGTCAGCACCTGGCCATCGTGCTTTGCTTGGAGGGATTGATGTGGGGTGGTGCTGACCGCCACGCTGGGCGAACAGCACCTCATGCACATCTGAACACAAACAGCGCCTTTGGATTTCAGCTCGTTGCACAGTTAGGATTTGTTCGTTCTGTTACGGTGCCCCCACGCTCGACAGGGGAAGCGATGATGCCGGACAGAAATGCACCGTTGGCGTTGTTCTTGACGGTTCGCCTTGTGGTGAAAGCGTTGTCGTGGAGGCTTCCACCGGCACTCCGTCTCTCCCCAGAAGCCTTGTGCCTGGCGGTCCACGACCTTGAGTCCATATAAGGCTTGACTGGCTTGGCTTTAACTTCGCCGCATTCTCCTGTTCGCCATTCAAACAAGAATAATAAATCACGTGGCCTCTGATTTCAAAGGAGGAATTTCAAGTCTGTAGCTGAGAGGCAGAACAACGGGCGCACGCATATGTGGCGGTACGTTCCAGGTCAAGCACATATGTGGGTGTGTGTGCAAGTGGCGGATGTCTCCTTTTCCGGGGTCCTGTCCTGCTGTATGCCATCGCCACGCCGCGATCAGCTGACACCTGTTTCCTTTTTGTTTCAGGTACCCCAGAGCGGCCAGGCGACAAAACGCTGCGTCGATAATGTGCTTGCTCGTGAACAGACGCCTCCCAGTGTCTGAGCTGATATCACACGGATCTCGACATTGTTCGCGGACGTCTTGGCTGTGCTCCACGAAGCCTAGGTTATCAACACCGCACGAGCTCCTTTACGGCCCGGCTTGTCATGTCAGTACCGTGAGATCGCCGGTTCGAATCTAACCCATGGATGTTTTCGGTATTCTCCCGGCACGATCTGCGCGAGGCATCGCGAATGTTCCCACCGCAGGAGGGGCATGCGTCGTGAAACAGCCTGCCCTGGCGCATGGTCGTCTAGCACGTGCAGATCAGTGCGGTGCAGCGAGCCGACGTCAGTCGTGATTATCCGCGCAGTTATTCGTCATTATACGCGCGCAAGCATGCGTCCGTATATCATTGTTATGTTCGCAGTTTACCTCGTGTGTATCTCGGTGTTATGTTCACAGTTGAACTCTTCTATATCTCAGTGTTATGTTCACAATTCAGTTATGCGTCGTAATGCGATGTTGTCAATATCTGGGTAGTGGCACGCGGCGAGTGGTGGTGTTCCTGGAATGCTTCAGATGTGTTGGGCATTTCCTGTCCTATTTATGGTCACAGCTGGCGTCAGTGGTACTTTGATCAGGCGGAAAAGCTACATTTCAGTTCAGTTCACTGTCGGCACACTAGGTCATTGTCATGCGGTGAGAGGAATACTGTGTGGATAATTTCCTTCACATATAGCATTTTGCTTCGGGTGTTCATTTCTGTACCACAGGATATAGGTCCTCAACCGAACTTATTATTTTGCAACCATGTATGTGTGCTGTGCTCTGCTTGGCTTCTCATCCAGTCCCATGTGTCCTTTTACACCTCGTTTTTAAACGCATCTGCCAGTCAAGGCCGGCTTCAACGTTTGGCGTCATCTGACGTGCATACTCGGAGCTCCTCCCACTCAGCGGTTCCTTGGCGTGCCTGATGTTGGAGCCCCCGATACTCGCGTCAGAGAGACATAAGAGCGGGGTTTGGCAGAACGCTGACGCTCACGCGGCGGGCCTGCGCTCGTCTCCAGACTATAGCTGTGGGCGCAGCGACTGCGGGCTGTTGGTCAGCGTCGTAGCAACACAACATACGGTGCAGTACATCACAATGCCACCAGTGCGCTGATACCACGCGGCCAAAACCAGGCAGTCACTGCGCTCGGTAATTGTTGCGTTCTGCCGTGCACCTTACATATCTAGCTTCAGCGGAATCTTTGCGAAAAAGAGATGCTGGTCCTTATTCGTTTCGTGCGCCAATGTCAGTGGAGAGCGGTGGCCCGCTCCACTGCTGTGTGGTAGGCGCTGTGCGCTTCGCCGTTTCTCGCGGCCCTGCACTGTGTCCGCGGTTGCGCGACTCGCGCTGTGCGATGTGTCCGCGGTTGCGCGACTAATGGTGTGCGCTGTGTCCGCGGCTGCGCGACTCATGCTGTGCGCTGTGTCCGCGGTTGCGTGACTCGTGCTGTGCGCTGTGTCCGCGGTTGCGCGACTCGCGCTGTGCGCTGTGCTCTGCGGCAAAATGTGATTGGTGCTGAGGGAACTGCCGTGCTGCGTCGGGATTGGTCAACCATATTTTGGGGCTGCGGCTTGGTGTAGCTTTATAGATATCAGTGTCATGTTCATCTGTGGGCTGTGCCGAAATAGCCAATATCAAACACCATTCTAGCAGTGTTCCATGTCTCGGTGGGCGTTCTGCGCCGGGTTTGTCAAGATCTGTTCGCTTGTGTTCAATGGGCGCAATACAGTGGGGCTTTCGCAAGAGTCGTGGATCTGAGGCTGGACACGTGCCGCACCACTGCGCTGGAGTTGTGCGGGTACTGCGGTCAGGTGTGGCCCTAGCCTCCCACTGGGCGCATCATAGATGTTCCTCTATTCGCACCAGTAGAGGTGCTACGGCGGTTGTCATGACGACAGCAGTCGCGACTGTATGAAAGAGGCGTAGCGCTGTTACAAAGCGTTGATAGCATAATTGGAACCGATAGATAATTAAAATTAATATCCTTATTATGTCTTGGCAGTGCTTCTGTGACACAATCCAGCGTTATAATGAGGCGCTGTATAACATAACTGGAACTGAGGTTTCACTATAGTATGCTTTTTTCGAACATGCCTCGACGGTGGGACACTACCTTTAAGTTGTCGATGGCCGCCACAATAACATCTCGATCCTGGAGGCATTTCCTGTCGCTCCATGCTGTAAAAACCACGTGCGCGCTACGACCAACACCGACTCCAGGGACCATTGCGTCTCCGCTTATGTGACCCGAGGTCCTGTAATAGT
The DNA here is from genome assembly GCF_011947565.3 of Pollicipes pollicipes. Lineage (NCBI taxonomy): Eukaryota > Metazoa > Arthropoda > Thecostraca > Pollicipedomorpha > Pollicipedidae > Pollicipes > Pollicipes pollicipes. Next base: position 44,414 of record NW_023596152.1, read on the forward strand.
CCGCTGCGCGTCGTCAGCGCACCGGACTATTGCGACACGGAAGCTGTTTACATGTAATGAAACGAAGCAAGCGATGTAGTTTTCGAAGACCTGTGCAGCAATGCTCCGAAGCAAGACCTTTGGAACGCGCTGATGTTGACATGTTTGCGGTTCTGACAGTCTGATCCAGTTCCACACGCTGCGTGTGTTCCTCCAGGTAGTTTTGGATCCAACCTGCAGACATTTGGAGCTCTGCCACAGCAGTGCCATCAACGCCGAGTGGTCCACTACGTCAAAACGACGACTAAGGTCGATCAACGTCAGACGAGCTGCTTCTGATCGGGTCATACCTCGTAACACCTCATCGGAGATAAATAAAAGTGTCGTGCCAGTTGAGTGATTTTCCATGAAGCCATGCTGGCCAGGCTGAAAAGGTGATGGTGTGTGGGATTTGAGGTGAGCTGATGATTGACTGGTTTTCAGCTATGTTACAGGTGGCTGGTGTGATAGTGGGGCTTTTGGTGGGTCGCTATTTTTGTGAATGAGGATAGCAGTGGCGCACTTTCAGCTATACTTTTGTGACGGGACTTATTCATTCCAGATGACCTGTGTTTTTGTCATGTGACGACAATTTGTTCTGTCTAATTTGAAATATTGAAGCTGCTGGGGAAATCGACAAAATATGATCACATAGATGCAAAATGTGATAAAAGCATCCATCCATAAGACATTTCACTTCCCATGTCTGTTCCCCCAGGCCTCGTAATGAATTTCATAATTCTAAGTTAATTTATAATTTTAGGCTAACTGTAAGCCAACTTTGCGCTTGTAGAACCAGTGTTCTACATGTTCTACTAACTAATGTGGTGCATGCATCAGTCCGCTGCCGCACTGCTTCGTCCCCCGTTGGGATACTTCCTTCGGCCACTGCAGGGAGTAGCGTCTCGTTGGGTCCCAGCTCCGGTGGCGGGTGGACGGTAAAAACTGTTCATTGCAGGACCTAGTGACCCTGCCAGCACGTGAGCTCCTGCTGCTTGTCCCGCTCATTCCCTCCCCTTTCACCTGCACTCCCGCATCCAGCCCTCTCACCCCCTCCCCCCATACTCGTTTCATCGGGGTCGTCGTGGCCCCTCGCCCGCGTCCCCGAGTTGATTGCATGCTGGTGGCTGGGGGCCGCGCCGTACAGGTCAGTCACGGCGCGTTTCAAAGCTCCACTTTGGCCAGGATATCCGGGGGCGCGGGGTCCGTCGGCCCATACGGGTCCAGCGTCGCCCGTGCCGTCTTTGGGTGCCCTTCGCGGGTTTCCGCTTGGAGTGCCTGGGCGCGCAAGGTGGCTCAAATGATCAAAGGGCGGCGGCGCTGAACCACGGTCAGGACAAGGAGGGGTCTTCCAGCTACTCCCGACCGTGTCAGAGGCGTCGGTCGCCTCGTATAGCACCGGGGCATCCCTGTCGGTGACGGGCTCCCGAGCGGGTATTGAGCCGCCACCAGTAAGGCTCTGAGGTGGATGAGGAGGATGTCGAACGCAAAACCAACTTATGCGAAACAGGCGTCACCAAAGCCCATCACCAACACCTCCAGCAGGGACCAAGTCGCCCAAGGGAAGACCCAGACTTCCCTGATGTCTGCAGACTGAGCAGAACTCCACCGTTGCTCCAGCGTTTGGTTGTGCGCCGCATGAGGATGAACGCTGGGGGAAAAGTGGACCTCCTGCGTCTGAATCCATTCGCTCATCAACCAACAACCATCCTCAAAGATAGAAAAGCAAAATTATACCTTTGTGCACGCTGGCGGATGCAAAAAAGATAAGGTTTACGAAGGACAACTACATTACATAAATGCTGGGCACGAACGAGCTTTCCTACGAGGTACGAGATCATGAAGAGATCAAGGAGAGATCAGAATGTCCATTACTGTGCAAGCCCATTCATCCAAGACTGCTTTAAATGTGTGATGACGTGTCACGACCTCCGGGGGAGGTGTGTGTGTGTGTGTGTGTGTGTGTGTGTGTGTGTGTGTGTGTGTGTGTGTGTGTGTGTGTGTGTGTGTGTGTGTGTGTGTGTGTGTGTGTGTGTGTGTGTGTGTGTGTGTGTGTGTGTGTGTGTGTGTGTGTGTGTGTGTGTGTGTGTGTGTGTGTGTGTGTGTGTGTGTGTGTGTGTGTGTGTGTGTGTGTGTGTGTGTGTGTGTGTGTGTGTGTGTGTGTGTGTGTGTGTGTGTGTGTGTGTGTGTGTGTGTGTGCCTAGTCGATGACATGTGTGAAGACGGCTGACGCCGGGGAATCGCATCAGGAAAAGTGAAAGGGGAATCTCGTAGACACTGACGCCATCATCTTGGCGCTCCCGTCGGTTGCAGTATCCGATGGAGTAAGCGTTAGCTAGCACTCCATTCTTGTAAGGACTTATGTCCACGACCCAACTAGATGTTGCAGGTGTCAGACGTGTGAACGCGTAGTTGATTAGTGCTGGAGCGACATGCGGAGTCGGAAATGTTCGGACACATCCCATCAATACTCAGATTGTAAATCAGATGAAGCTTATTGCACGCACTGTGTTGAAGGGCATTTTCTTCATTATGAAGCTTCCCGGTATTTCTCATCCAATAAGCTGCTTAAAAAGGCGTTCAAAAGCGAGGCAGTCGGCCGGCTTATCCAGCTTTTTTGACCCATGCCGGTCTCATCAGGCGCCGCTACGTCTCCATTGAAAAAATCAGGTCACCCGCGCAAGTGCCTTGTTCCGCAGAAGCTGTTGCCATGGAAACGCAGCTCGAAGCAGGCCGACTATCCAAAGAAAACCCCAAGCGAGCCTGGTTGTGATTCGAGGTCTGGCGACGGCGGATGACGCTGGTCCAGAGGGGGGAGGGGGGGGGGGGGCGTGGCTCTCGCCCTCCCCATCACATGCCAGCCCGTCCGGCGCTAGACACGCGCCCACTCGAGCATCCTCACCCCATCGCCCGTCACCAGCTGCATCGGTGTCTCGACGTGCCGGCCTGAGGCTCAGCGGGGAATGAGCTCCGCTGTATCTCCGCTGTATCTCCGCCGGGCCTCCGAAAGCACCTCGCTAAACGCCGTTGCAAGCTCCCACAACTCAGCGCCTATCGCGCCGGAGGCTCGCCCAGCGCCCCTGAACCTTGGGGCTGATGGCCGTGGCATCTCCGGGAGTGGCGAGAGTGGGGCCGCCGCCTTCCCCACGACTGATGGGTCCGCCTCCCACGCCGCCGCCAGACGCCCGGGGGTGGAGCCCATCTGGTTCACATTTCCCCGTTGTCTGTTGACCTGTTAACCTGTTAGTTCATCTCTCCCTGTTCACTTGCTGTGCAAGGAGCCTGCCCTCCGCCGGCTCCATCCCTGGCCCTGGAGGCCCTGGAGGCTGCCCTCCGCCGGCTCCATCCCTGGCCCTGGAGGCCCCGGAGGCTGCCCTCCGCCGGCTCCATCCCTGGCCCTGGAGGCCCTGGAGGCTGCCCTCCGCCGGCTCCATCCCTGGCCCTGGAGGCCCTGGAGGCTGCCCTCCGCCGGCTCCATCCCTGGCCCTGGAGGCCCTGGAGGCTGCCCTCCGCCGGCTCCATCCCTGGCCCTGGAGGCCCCGGAGGCTGCCCTCCGCCGGCTCCATCCCTGGCCCTGGAGGCCCTGGAGGCTGCCCTCCGCCGGCTCCATCCCTGGCCCTGGAGGCACTGGAGGCTGCCCTCCGCCGGCTCCGTCCTGACCGCACCTCCCAAACACACATCCACCGTCTTCACGAGGCGACAATCCACCAGTGCACACGCGACGCGGTGATCGGCTGATCGTGCAACGCGTCCACACGAGCTGTTGGAATTTGGACGACGAAAGGGCCAGCTTTTTTCGTTCATTACCGGTTGCGTAGCTTCTTGGCGATACCTCACATAAGGGCATGTTTCCTTCATTGTATCATTGCGAGCATTTATCAAGTTCCGAATCGAGTGTGACCCAACCTAACCAGGAAAACAGGGTTTTGGATACCTGAGCCCAGGCTCAAGCCATGTTGCTTTGGCTTATTCCGCGGATGATTTTTTACCGTCTCGACTTTTAGCTACTTTTTGGTGACATACTGAGCCATCAGGCAGCATGTGATAAATAACAGCCGAGCACAAACAGCCAAGGTAATTAACGCGCCCTTCAACCTTTAACTATTAAACTTATTTCCTCATCAGTCAAAGCACAGACCTGGAACTATCTTACAACGAAGAAGTATCAAGTGAACCCTGGCGAAGCTTTGCATAGTCTTGGGCGAGATGTAGCTAGGAAACGAAGCAGTGCGTACAGTCCACAAATAATTTTGATATAATATTTTGCAACACATAGATCGCTAGCGCCTCGGCTGCAATGCCGAGCGACTGTCGCGGCTGCATTTGTTTGTTTTTCTGACCGTCGTCACCGGCACATAAGCCCAGTAGTGTCTTCGTCCTTGAAAGGCGGCTCTGCAGGCGTCGCCACGATCGCCGCCGCCCCGACAGCCCCCCTGCGGCGTGACGTCAAGATGGGCTGCAGCGTGCTGCCTGCAGACGATGGCCCCGTTCCGAGATGGCCTTCGTGGAGTGTCCTGACCTCCTTAGGGTGTTCTGACCTTCGTAGTCTTCTGACTTTAGTAGATTGTTATGACCTCCGTAGAGTCTTCTAACATCCGTAGTGTTGTGACCTCCGTAAAGTCTTCTGACATTGGTAGCGTTTTATCCTCCGTACAGTGTTTTGACATCCGTAGTGTTCTGACCTCCGGAGAGTGTCCTGGTCTCGTTGAAGCGTTCTGACCTCCGTAGAGTAACCTGACCTCGGCAGATTGTTCTGACCTCCGTAGGATTGCACTCACTCTCGGAGCGGAGGAAGTTAATCAGAGAAGCTTGGGAAGGACAAGTGTGGCTTTCACACGATTTTTTCCTTTGCATGCAGCCTTCGCTTTGCTTTGCAGTGGTCTGGGAAATCACTTCCCTGCTTTCTAACCTGCAGCACGTGCGTAAAGCTACCGTTACGCAACAATGCTGTCGACCTTTTTGTTTATTTTAGCCCCCCCCCCCCCCCCCACACACACACATCAATCAAAGCAGAGAAGCTGAGCTATACCGATCTGGCCCATGTTTGGGGGAGACGAAGGGAACCTCCTAACACAGCAACACACCGATCGCCGGCTTCCGCCATGGGACCGCGAATGCCCAGGTCGCTCACCATCCTGCGCAAACAACGGCAGGGAACGAGCAGACCCGCTGCCTTCCGGAAAGGCAGGCAGCAGCAGCGCAGTGACGGAAGGCAGTGCTGTTTTCCGTCACGTGCTGATGGAGGTAGCGGCCAGCTCGGCCGTCTCCCAGCACGCCAAATGACTGAGGGAGGGGCGGAACACCGGGTATGCTGAGTCAAAGCGAGTGAGCCTTAAGGCGTTTGCACCTTCAGAGGAGACTAGGGGGGGGGGGGGGCGAGCTCGAACGTTCGCAACGTTCGGAGTTCCGCGGTCCATGAGAGGCCAGTCTCGGTGACGGCCACGACGAACAAGTCAAGCAGCTCAGTGAGGATAACGCTGAATCCCACCCAGAGCTGGATCCCACTGAATCTCAGCGCCGTGCACAGCGCTGGGACAGTAGTGTACAGCTGCGGGTGGTGGTGTCGTCTAGCCGTCTGGCTTGGTCATTGGGCTGATAGTAGGGGGCTTCTCGAGTTGGGTAAAACCATGGATGCTCATATGCAGTGGGCAAAGGGTTGGCTTCGGTGCAGACTTTGGCTGAAGAGCAAGTGCGGAATGGGTATGGGTATGGAATGGAACATACACTTGCAAAACTGGGGGCAGATACGGCAAGCAGTATTATTTGATATTAATGCTCGCGCTTCTTTAAGTCATTATTAACCTCATTCGCATTTCTATTGCAGTCGTTGAAGGAAACAAAAGTTCAGGTTAGACTTCCCTGAAACTTTTACAACATTCACAACTAAAGTGCTGTACAAAATGCCAGCAGGTGGGCAAAGAATGGGTATAGCCCCAATCCATGCGTAACGGGTGGTTACGGGGACGGCCCCACGGGTATCGGGTGGATATGGATATGGGCACAGCCCCACGGGAATCGAGTGGCTTGGTTGAATTAGATGTTATCCGTAAAGGCCTGCTGTCATCGACGGAGGATTAAAGGGCTTTAAGACATTTGTATTTTCTCCTACTTACTGTTTTTGTTTCTGAAACAAACACAACACCGTCATCGCGTGAAGTAAGCACGCTGGCATACAGGGACAGAAAACAGCACAACTAGAAGTGACAGCTAAGTTATCGTCACATGTCACTTGACACACCAAATGCTAAATTATCACACTGTATCTTGAACTAGACGAACCATGCTAGCACCGCATGCATCTAACCACTTAAACGGCGCCCCAAAATATATCTCACTAGGTTTTACCTGACATAGATTTGCCTGCATGAATTCCACACTTTTATGCCACGAATGTTGCATTTTGAAGACAGAAAAGTTTGATAAAAAATAAATACAGCTCTCTTACCAAGCTTATTCTTATTATCGCCGTTGACGAAACAGGCGGCTTCCAGCGGCGCACGTTAAACCTCGCGCCACTCGCCACGTCGTCTGACCCAGAAGCAAAAGGGTTCACCAAACTACACTAGCGGCCGCGCAGCGAGGCGGCGCCACTTGTCGGTAGGTCTTGTCGCCGTACCATCTGTCGTCCCTGTTCGGGTGCCATCTACGGAGCACGCAGACGCAACCGTTGTGCACGCAACACTTGTTCCTAACAGCATCATGAAGAAAATTGCACGCAACTGCCATATAGTTATTGTGATGGTGACAGCCTCACGCTAAAAAAGTATAGACATTTTGCTATGGTGCTGCTGATTATGACCATTTTTGTTTTATGCTTTTGATAGATTTTTTAGATGTGATCCATTGATACTCATAGATTACTGTCTTCAAGAAGAGGCGTCACAGCATGGTGACAACCCTCATGTGCCTCGTGCTGACGCACTCCGCGACGAACTCCTGAGAAACTCGACGGCGTCTTCTTCGCCGACGCGCCGCCGTTCGTCAAAGCGAGGAAGTTGGTCACCATTCTTGCTGGGCGCTGCACCGCCTTTGATGACCCCGCGCGGATCTACGGCGTGCGCGATGTGGTGTCACGTGTTTGCTGGTTCGCCACGCAGGTGCTGCACTGTTCATGGCTTTGTGCTGGTCTGTCACGCAGGCGCTGCACCGTTAATGGTTTTGTACTAGTTTGTCACGTAGTTGCCGCACCGTTGATCCGTTGAGGGTGTTGTACTTGTCCGCCACGTGGGCGCTGCACTGTTCGTGGTTCTGTACTGAGCCGACGCCTTGTTGCCGCGTGACTGCCTCTGTACTGGTCTGCTAGAAACACGCAGTATTGCTCACTGCACAAGGCACATTGAAAATATAAATGCAGACGGCGGCATAACAACGAATAAACCCGTTGCTTTATTGCAGCAAAGGTCTTTGCTAAACTGCCGGGCATCGGGATGTGCCCATGAGATCTGTCTCAAGATGTGTCCCTGGGATCTGTCGCAAGAAGATGTACCCATGAGATCTGTCGCACGGAGATGTGCTCCTGGGATCTGTCGCAAGAAGATATGTCCCTGGAATCTGTCGCACGGAAATGTGTCCCTGGGATCTGTCGCACGAAGATGTGTCCCTGGAATCTGTCGCACGGAAATGTGTCCCTGGGATCTGTCGCACGAAGATGTGCCCCTGGGATCTGTCGCATGGAAATGTGTCCCTGGGATCCGTCGCACGAAGATGTGCCCCTGGGATCTGTCGCATGGAAATGTGTCCCTGGGATCCGTCGCACGAAGATGCGCCCCTGGGATATGTCCCACGGAGGTGTGTCCAGGACAGGGGTGTGCGAAGAGCTGGGTCCAGAAGAGCAGTGGGCGAAGAGCTGAGTCTAGGAGAGGGGTGGGCGAAAAGCTGGGTCCAGGATACGGGTGTACGAAGGGCTGTATCCGGGAGAGGGGTGGCCAAGAGTCGAGTCCAGGAGAGGGGTGGCTGGAGACCTATGTCCAGGAGAGGGGGGGGGGAGGGGGAGGGGCAAGAGCTGGGTCCCCGCGTCCGTCACGCCACCCAGCCGATCTTCGCTTCAACGACCCGCCACCGCGACGTCGCGATGCCGGCTCGCCGGGTCGTTTCCGTCTCCGTTTTGGTGGGGTGTCGTTTTCTCTGCGCTGCCACGCCTGCAAACTGGAAGTGTCCCCCCACACAATGAAGCTGACGGCAGTAAACGCACGCCTGCGCGCGGCCCGCAGCAAGAGACGCATTAATCCCTCGCGTGCAATGGAGAGAAACAGCGCGAGAGCGGGGCGAGGCCGACTGTCTGGCACCACAGCATGGCGCGCCGCGGCCACAGCTAGCGCGAACTGTGCGCCGCTGACCGCCGCCGCCAGGCTGACTGCACTGCTGGTGACTGGCGTGCCGTCGGCGAGGATGTTGGGTGCCGTCGGAGGATGTTGGCGTGAGTTAACACCTTGGGGTGGGTGACACTCCGCTGCCGACGGCGCCGCCAATGCCACCCAATCGCTGGCGACCTCAGGCGCCGAACTAGATTTGGACCTTGGTTGACATGAAAGTCGTGATCAAGTGACTTCTGAATTTGGCACAAACAGGTCACGGAGTGTTGGACCTACCCTGTGAGTCTTGTGTCTCTAGCTCTCTTCATTTTGGAAAGCCAGCGGGTCGAATCGACCCTCCATTCCGAGCGTGTCACATCCAACTGGTCACCCGAGCGCGTGCTGAGGCGGGTGTTAGCACCTTGGACGGTCCGACGCTGCGGGCGGTGGCGGCAATTCCATCCGAGCGCTGGCAACCACCAGCAGCGTACGCCGGCGGAATAATCTGAATCGGATCGGCTCTCGCAGAATTCGTTCCGCATGGCAACGGCCTCCGAAGCAGATCGCTGTAGAATGGGGGAGGGGACAGTGTGAAGGCGGTGCCGGGGGACTCAGCCCTTCCAACTCTCTGAACATGTGCCACGAGGGCTATGGGTGTTGATCAGAAACAAATAAAAAGCGTATTGCCACCCCTGCCCAGCTCCCTCCCACTTGGAAGAACTTCTGTTTCTTTTAGATAAGGGAGAGCTTCTGTTTCTTCAGCTTTAATCTAAACATTTTGAATGGTTGGATTTCTGAGATCACAGCCAACACTAAACAGCGCTTGTTTTGAGAGCCCTGGTTTTTACCATGCGATCGTGCATTTCCAGTCCGACAGCAGAATTTGGTGGTGCAATTTTAATGCGCCGCAGTACTCAGCGCGGTCAGTCCTGCCCTCTGACGTCACTTGACCTTTAGGACGGCCGTTGCCCCGGACCGCAGGCCATAACCGTCAAGGGCAATGGGTGTCTAAAGCGAATAAAACCCACCCCGCCACGGCTGGTTGGATCGGAAGGCAGACACTCTAACCAACTGAGCCTTCGGGACGGCCTCTTGCTCCTGATATCATTACATCTTAGCCTCGTTGCTTCTCATGCTTCTGTGTTTTGTAATGTAGTTTAAGAAAATTGTATAATAAAATCTTTATCGCCTCTCGGTTGCTCTCGGTTTTGCAACATCAACAGTGTAGAACCCCTCTCAATGAAAACGTGATGCACATTAAGTACTAATTTAAATTCTAGTAAATCATATGTTTCATTGTCCGTTGCCGTACGAGTACAGACCAGAGACACACCTTTTCAGCCTGCCATCCCGCGAATTTCTTATCCGTAAGAACCTTCGGGCTTTTGGCTGGGTTTTGGCAAAAGGGCCAAACTTGGCGGGTTTTGCGGGTAGAAAATTTTATCAGGCGAAATAACGTATGTTTTGCTACTCCTTACGCTTTGAAATCATCTCAAAACGGAGTGTACTGCCAAACAGAATACAACCATAGAACGAACGCATTTTTATTTTACAGCAAGAGCACCAGTTACAGAAAACCCGTGGCAGACCTGACACACCAGTGTACCAAGTAGCACAAAATGCACAGCTTGAAGCAAACATCTCATTAGAAAATTAAAGAATGATAACCAAAATTTTCGAAGCTAGAGCCAGGCATCATTGAGCACCAGTTCGGTACGTCCTTTACATAAATACAGCTAGACACTGCACTTGGCAGTTGTGCAGTTGTGATGCACTCAACCTTCTTGGGCGTTACGTTCCATGAGCGGACATGACTACTAGTGGCGCCGCGGCCGACCCTGGTGGCAGGATATTGAACTAGTGTGTTTACCGCAGTGTTGCTGTCTCAGAAGTAAAATTTTGTGTTTGCGCGTACGCCGTGTGCCATGGAGTCATAAATCATCATTTGCTAGTCCATATTTTGGTGCAGAATTTAATTCTTTACATGACGGTATTAAAAATAGTCGTTAAGCTTTGAGCATGTCGTCGCCAAAGTAATTAAATCAGAGCAATGTCAAGGGGGTTGCCACGTGTAAACTCAATTGCCGCGCGAAGCGCCCGCGCGGAACATTCAAATAACGCAGCACCAGGTCGTTAAAATATCATATCATTTCATTGCTAGGGCGGATAATGATAGACAATTTAATTCCCCGTTTGATGGTGTTACACATTTCCTGGTGTGATTTAGTGTGTCGTCGCGAATTTCAGTTAAACTAATGGATATCACGGATGTCACCTGCGCGCAGGACGTCCGTGATGTGGCGTGCGCGTATTCTGTCCTTGTCAGTGACAGGACAGTCGTGCGCAGGTCGACGCTTGTCTACAAGTTTTAACATTCATGCATAAATGCAGAAATGTATATGCGTGAATGGTTTTATGCATAAACATGAAAACGGTCAGGTGCAAATGTGTTTGCGCATAAACGTATGCATTAATGTGAGCTGCTTCACTACAAGGATAACGGGGCCCTGGTATCAGCAGCTGATTCAGCAGAACCAGAGAATGTGAAAATTAAAATATGTTCGGCATAGTCACTGCACTTTGCTGCCCCCCCCCCCCCCCTTTGCACAACGTGTCCGAATCTGGTCACGGCGCCGCGTCTGTCCGCGCAGAAAATTGAAGGTCTTATTTCATCAATATGGCGCTTAGAATATAGCAAGTGTAACTCAGCACAACCGTAGAATCAACAGACATAGCAAAAATCCAGGTTCTGAACGAAAACCAGTAAAAATAACGAGGTTTCTTTATTGCACACAAATTTGAAGGCCAACCATAACAGATGGCGGCGGTGCCGCCGATACCACGACGACCCGCCTACACGCGAGGGCGACACCACGGCTTCGGTGGCTGTCCAGCCCGGTCGCACCATCTTCCATGCGGCTGGGTCACTGGCCGCGTCTCCGTAGAGGCAGCGCTTCCTCGCAGCGTTCTAGCAAGTCTGCCTGCGATGTACAGCCGCCACGGCACACTCATGCATTGGACGCGCCCTTCTTTGACCCGCAGAGCAGGTGATTCAGGACCCTTGCTCGCCTCAAAAGGATCTGCTTTGGGGCCTGTTTGAAGTTTGCTGCACTGAAGTATGTTGAGGTCACGAAATGATTTAGTTTAAATTCATTTTGTTGTTCAAAGGTACCTAGGCGACCCACACGTGAATTAATTTCGTGACAGTGGTGGCCAAGAATACGGAGATAGGGCGTGAGGGCTCCAGTTCTGCGCTTACGCCACATGGTCACTACCAGCTCATACCCATGTTCTCTCTCCTTTTCTTTCATCACATCACCCTCCATCACATACTCCTTGTCCTTTCTCATCTTCCCCACCCTTACAGTGCACTCAGAAGGCACTACTTCATTGGTATCTCCCACTGCACTAACACAACGCACATGCCATCCTTGCTGGTGTGTCTCATTGTTATTTAGGATAGTGTCCACACTTTTGCCCACAAAATAATGAAGGTCTTTAAACAGAACTGACACACTGACAGTACACCTCGCTTTTTGCTGAACAGGAAAACAAAGAGCCTTGAAGATTTTGGTGTTTAAAGACTGGGCAACAAGAGCAAGAGATGATTTGATAACTGTATTCTGAGGTGTCCCATAGAACTTCTGGGTGCTGATACTCTTCATCTGAAAAGGATGGAAAATGGTTCAGGAAAAAACAAGCATTAAATGAACATCACTCAGTCACTCTGTACCACATGAGCTGTGAGATGAAAATGGTAGTCATGTTTATGGTCATGCAGGAGAGCAACTGAAATGCAGTGGAACATGCAATTGACTTGGCATTATGCTCTGTCCAGTATAACATCATTGAAAAGAATGAAGTTAATAAAATTGAAGGAATTAAGAAATGAATAGTGTTTGTCGTCAATAAAATCCAACAGAGTGAAAACTGGAAATGTCACAACACATGGTGATACTTTTGCTATGATACACATGATACCTGATTTTAATTGTCTTTAAAAAATTGGCAGTTCCCATGGATAATCAAACACCAACATAGGTTTGTGTACTGGCCAGAAGAAATGTAGCATTCGGTTGGGTTGGGAAATGCAAGCCTGACACAAGGCTCAGAAGCATGATCATTACAAGGACATTCAGTGGGCAATACTCCCTCAAAAGAGACCAACTTCATCCTACTGCAATGTAGCATTCAGCAAAATGTCAACATACATTGTACAGTGGTACCAAAGGTGCTCAAATGAATAAGGCCTTGTCAAACAGCTGAATGAGGTCAACAATGCAGTCAGCAAAAGGCATCCGCTGAATGGCATGGAGGTAAGATCAATGTGCAGACTGTTTGGTGCATGGGTGTGCCAGCATAGCCCAGACCACGCTGGGCTGAAGATCCTGATGTTTTGTTTGCATATGATCACCATCACAGCATTATGATTTCTTCAGTATTTCTATCAGACTTACTTCCCGCATGGCGAGGTCAGAATTCTGAGGCTTTTTGTAGGTGCTGATACTGTGGGAAACTTGTGCTAGAAACCTCAGGCTGCATAGTATTGATACTTTTGTCAAACCTGTTAAAAACACTTCCATGCAGTATGCAAGATTATAATTCATGAACATTCATTGCTTATTGGAGGCTATTAACAAGAACAGGCAACAGCTGAATCCCAGTCATTGCTCCTGCATATAAGTGTGCTGCTTCTGAAGCCAGAAGTCAGGTTCAAAAGGATTCAGATGTGTAGACCCTAGAATAATGCACAAGATCAATTTAGTTTTAGATGTGGGCATGACCAGAAAGTGCTGGAATGTAGATTGTTGCCATGCATATTGGTATTATGATCAGGTGCTGTATGTTGCAAATCAGACATTGCTAGCCTTTATGGTGTAAGCAAATGAAACACTCTCAATGTATGCACATGTTCGTTAATGCAGGCATACAGATATGCTGTTAGGTGTGAGATCCAATTGATGCTTAAAATAAATTCTCAATTTTGTTTTGTTCGCAAAGATCTTGGTTCATCAAACTAACTGATCTAACCTCATGCAATTCCACGGTAAGTATACCATGTTTTCACCCGTGAAAAAAATGACGAGGAAGATTGGATGATGCATCAGGGTATCGAAGCAGCATTCATGTGTGACACAATACGCACCTTTAACCCATCTTCGCCAGACACGTCCTTCCTTGCAGCTGAAAAACCATGTCCACACCTCCAACGCGCGAAGCCGGAGCGGCGGCAACGTTATACAGGACGCACAAAGCACCCGCCGTTTCAGCGCCAATTATTAGCAACGTCTGTCGCAGGCGCGCCATACTCGTATAAAATGCTGGGAATATATAAACGTCTTGATAATTATTTTCTTTCCTTATGCGCCCCAATGTCCGCAAGTATACAGCGTTTGAACCGTAACGGTTAAACAAAATTAATGCCTTACCAAGCACGATCTAATCAAATCACGATTGTAATCTAATCAATCAAATCAAATCATGATTGATGACATGCGTGGGGAAACTGTGAGTCAGGTTACCCTAGCTTCATTCGTCTGCCAATACAGCCAGCAGCTACTGGCCTCTCATACGCACAGCAGTTGTCACAAATGAAAAAGTGGTGGCATAAAGTTTCTGCATCTATGTTTGCAGAAGATGCAATTTGCGACGACGACTGCAGCCCACTTACACAATGCGGTTTTCCCCACTGTGATTGTCAGCGTTTTTTGTAACATCTTTGACACGAAGGCTTTCGTTCTGTCTGATCTGTTCATAATTTTCCAATTTTGTATCTGCATGCATTTCTGTGCAAAAATATCATCTTACTATATGGAGTGAGTGAGGCATTCCATAAAGTTGGAAAGTTGCAGTTTCCGGTTCTGAAAGTTGTAGACAAATTTCCTGGAATTTATTTGAACAGCGTTTGTTTGTTTTCAGATAAGTTTTTTGCCGCAGCATGCAACAATATTTCACAGCTTTTGACAACATTGTTAAATGTCAATGATGATACTGGGGGGGGGGGGGGGGCAAATATTCGTGCACAAAATATTTTTGCCATCCTTGCTTTCACGTGGCTTTCACGCAGCACAACACAAATCACGCGGCGATGGTTGTGGACTGGAACGTGGATAGTGGTAGGAGAGAAATGTGGATCTTTTGAACGTTAACATGTGGTTTTTGTGTGGTGTGGTTGCACGATGTATCCATTTATGAACAGCAAACAACATATGGAAGGCTGGCTCTGGGTCTTCAATTAAAAATTTGACATCGTGGCAATTGTGACGCAGTCGAATGATGATTGAGCTCATGTACTTTGTATTGAGCTGACACTTCCCAGAACCAAAAACCTTTGGCATTTTTCATCCTGTCGGTGCAAAGCTATCAGCTGATGCATGCGATTTAAGAGGAAATGCCCTGTGGCTTATTAAGACGATGTAGAAGAGTGAAATCTTTAGAGTAATTTGGTGGAGGAAAAATTTCATTTTCACGTTCTTCCTTCTCATTTACAGTTGAAAACTGTTATCACAGTGGTTAAGATCTACTTTGGTAAATGACAACTTTCATTATGCAGGCGTTTTTTATTGCTGCTCTCTGAGGAACATCACTGGTGTCAGCAAAACAATGCTATGCATTAGATGACACTTGCATACCATTTTATGCACAATGTGATATATATGTCTGTAATTAAGGATGAGGTGAAAAAATGCATGTTGCAATCAATGAATGCTTGCAGGCTATTGGTGGATCAGCGTTATAACATAGCGGGCTTTTGCGGGCTGGATTACTAGTTTGGCAGGCGGGCTGGGCTGCGGGCTGGCATTTTTGCAAAGCTGCGTCTCTGGTACCAGTCCCGTCACCGTCGGCGAATGAGACAATACAGGAGCGCCACGGTCGCGAGGGACCCGACAATGTCCACACCGGTAGCGGTGGAGCACTTGAAGATCAAGATGAATTGACTACAAGTGTGCGGCACTTGGATGATTTGACGATGTCTTTTCATCGTTATCTGGGTCTTATAAGTGTATGTTCTGACTACAGAGCAAATCTCCATGCAACTGCCATAGAACTTATCACGGAACTACTGCGCCTTGGTTGTTGTGCCGGTCTAACACATAGCATTTTGTTTTCTCAAACAACACCGGTCTCCGTCTTCAGTCCACTAATCCCAAAACAAGACGCTGCTTCCTGCGCTTCGTGTCGAGGTGCTTCTCTAAAGTAATATCAACTATGGTCAGCCGTGCCAAAGTAAATCTTGGCAGCTGCTGTTCATCTCGCTGTGTCAGCGTCAGCAATCTTTATTTCTTGGCGACGCAGATAACATGTGGTGCAAGAGAGGGACCAATAATGTCAGCAAAAACAAACACCAGGCAGACAAGGTCATTAGAGACGAGTGGCCAGCAAATGACGCTCGCCTCTAAGCTGTCATAAAGCGGTTATGAGCTAGTGGCACGTGAACATGGGCGGATCGTTATTCGGTTGAAGTCGCTGTTCCATCGATACCAGACAATCTTGGCATGGTCGGGCAATCGCCTCACTCATGTCACTCCCATGCTTCAATGCATGTGCACATGCAGTGCTCTTGCGAAGCATGATTAATCGAAATGGAAAGACACTGAAACTTTGCCCCAAGCACATAACATTTCTCACTTCGGCTGGTAAGCGCACATCAAGGCAAGAATCCCTGGCTGTTTGGCAGCTAGGTATCTTTAATTTGCACCTCCGTGCTACATGACAGGAACAAGTAAACATGAAAGTAAGGCCTCATGACATACCTCGCAGCTCCTCTGAGGCAGCACCACCATCAGCTTCAGCAGACAAAGCCAGTTGTGTCTGAAGGTGACGAGCGGTTTCTGCATGATCAGGCCATTAGGCACACCGACAAAGCGACGAACCGCTGCAAATCGAAGGAAAAAATTTCAACCGCAAAACATCGGTACGTGAAATATGGTCTACTCGAAATAAAGGCAAGCAAGTATCAACACGCAAAATGTGGGTTTCGCAACATATTCACACGCTAAACGTTGTCACCATAAAACATCGACGAACAAAATATCGATATCAAACTATCGATACCTCAACTCAATCATTTCAACTGTTTCGGGCACAGGTAGCCATACACCTGTACACGAGATGCACAAATACGCTGATCGATGCCCTGTGATATTTCATTTGAATGTCTGTCAGCGACGCTTCATGTGTTTCATATATCCACTCACAACAGAGTTCGTATCCGGAAGGTCTTCGTAAATTGTATTTGCAATAAATGGGTCATAATCGGATAAGCTGCAGCATTTTGAGATGTTAGTAGGGATTTCCTAGAAGCTTATGTTCTGCCAAAACCTTGTCAACGGAATTGCGACATATCGGTACAGTGAGGTAACGTGCACTGAAAGTAATACTGGCTGGGTTATGTGACATAAATTCGATAGCATGACCGCAAAACTAGTGGAAAAGGAGATCAATACAAACTTGCCACAATGTGCGCCGCATGTGAGCTCACCAGCAAGTGCTGGCTCAACGACGCGTGAAGTGAGGAGTGGCATTATGACATTGGAGATTAATGTGCCTTGAAGTTGGAATACAAAGCCTGCTCCCAGCATTGTTCGACCTCTCAGTGTTTCGGTTTGAGCGGCTCCACGAATAGCTCTGTGTTGCCGTACTGGTGTATATGCGAGTGGTACGACCGGTTTCGAAAGTGGCGCACTCATGCTTTTGCAATATTTTTGCCCGTGAGAATAGAGGCTGCGCGCATGCACCCCCCAAAACGGAGGGCAGATACGCATTAGGCTAATCACCATTCAAAATGGAAGGTGCTTACGCACCGGACTTATACACCCCGTAACCCGGAATGGTAGCTACGTAATGGACTTACGCAGTCCCCACTATCCTGGAGGCTGGCGGGAGCGCGGCTATCCTGCGGGCTGGTGAGAGCGTGGCTTTCCTGGAGGCTGGTGAGAGCGCGGCTATCCTGGAGGCTGGCGAGAGCGCGGCTAACCTGGAAGCTGGCGAGAGCGCGGCTATCCTGCAGGCTGGCGGGAGCGTGGCCAAGTTTAAAAGATGATCAGGTATCGCCAGAACGGCGCCGGTGATGCCCACTTAATCACCATAAAGCAAACACCGGTAAAGCTCACCTGGCCACCACAGAGCATACACTAGATTCAGGACACTACCGTACTGGTCTAAGCGGACGCCGACCGCACGCAAGGACAAATTCCCCTATTTACGGTCAGCCGATGCCTTTGCAAGAATTATCGGGCGATAAATTATGTGCCAATACATTGGTTGTTCAGCCTTTGTCAAATTCCGGGAAGAAATATGCTGCACACAACATAGGGCCTTCTTCACAACGGCGGCGGCGGCCGGGACGCCAGCCAATGAATCAGGCGGGCCCTCGCACGTGTCCTCGCACAGAGAGTCGCCCGCAGAACTACGGTGAAATGCGGCAAGAAAGCACGAAGTCACGGGGGCAGGTTTGCCCAGAGTATTTGGTAACATTCTTTGAAAATATCTTCGGTTGGCTGATGATTGGCTTTTTACTTCGAAGATGTTCAAGGAAATTCGCGGAGCATGTGAAGCTACTGAGTTAAGGCTGACGCATGTCGCTGAAATGTTACTTTGTTTTGCATTGGCGCGCAAAAAATACATTCTTGCGTCAGTCTAGAATCGATAGTAGGTACGTTCCTGTTACAATAATTAATTTTCCAGGCAAATTTTCATCATGGTACATAAAAAGGTTACAGAAGCGACAACATCAAGCGCATACCGCTGGCAGTGGCCGAACAATGGCACGCTCAGGTCACCGAACAATGGCACGCTCAGGTCACCGAACAGTGGCACGCTCAGGTCACCGAACAGTGGCACGATCAGGTCACCGAACAATGGCACGCTCAGGTCACCGAACAGTGGCACGATCAGGTCACCGAACAATGGCACGCTCAGGTCACCGAACAGTGGCACGCTCAGGTCACCGAACAGTGGCACGCTCAGGCCACCGAACAGTGGCACGATCAGGACACCGAACAGTGGCACGCTCAGGTCACCGAACAATGGCACGCTCAGGTCACCGAACAATGGCACGCTCAGGTCACCGAACAGTGGCACGCTCAGGACACCGAACAGTGGCACGCTCAGGTCACCGAACAGTGGCACGCTCTGTCAGATGCCACCCAAACAGAATCTCGTCCACTTTCTAGTCCACAAGTGTGCATTTCCTGGCACGACTCGGCCACCAGCCGCGCTCGAGGACGCCAGTCAGGGCGAGGTGAGTCTTCATCGTGGCTGGCGTGGCTGTCCATTTCTCATTTGTGCCGCCCGTCCCATGTATATAACTCAGGCGTTGGATACGCTCACTTGAGCCTTACCAAATATGGGATAGGTGAGATCCGGGTCCGGTAGCTATGGGTCAGTCCGGGATCAGTAACTATGGGTCAGTCTGGGATCAGTAACTATGGGTCAGTCCGGGATCAGTAACTATGGGTCAGTCTGGGATCAGTAACTGTGGGTCAGTCCGGGCTCAGTAACCACGGGTCAGTCCGGGTTCAGTAACAGTGTGTCAGTCCGGGCTCAGTAACAATGGGTCAGTCCGGGCTCAGTGCCTGTGGGGGAGTCCGGGCTCAGTAACTGTGAGTCAGTCCGGGCTCAGTGACCACGGGTCAGTCCGGACTGAGTAACTATGGGTCAGTCCGGGATCAGTAACCATGAGTCAGTCCGGCCTAAGTAACTATGGGTCAGTCCGGCGTCACCCAAGGCGTCTTACATTGCTGCCGTGCAAACGAGTATCAATATTTGCTGTGAGCCAGGTTATAAGTCAAAAGGCTGCCACCCCCCAACCAAAAGGCTGTCAGTGCCACTTGTTACTAAGTCACCGTCAGTTCGCCATAATTGTCCAATTGCCGCCAGCTTTTTGCATCTCAGAATGTGGATTTTGCCTACCAATGTGATATGATTGAAAACGTTAACACGCGCTCGGGTGGGGGTCAAATTGAAGCCCCGAAGGTTTTTCCAAAATGGCTTCCGAACGGCGCTGCATAGCTGCGCCAAATTTTGCATAGCTGTAGACAATTGAATAGCAGATCCTCTGACATCAAAATTGAGATGCACCTTTTAGGTCGCTGACCTATGGCAGGTAAAAGTCAGATCATGGTTTCAGCGAAGGCACGTTCTGGGGAATTGTTCAATGCGATCAAACAACGGAGTGTTAGACGAAGCCAGACATATCTGAAATACTTTCTTAGGCAACCCTATAATTGAATAAACAAATAGCATTGGCTTAGGGCCAGACATGAAGATCAGGCCAAGGTCAAAACCAACCTGTTTTATTACTCTCGGGCTTGCTGTATGGGCCGGTTTCTGGTGCTCATTTCGAAAATATTGATAGCAGGAATAATTTACAGGACACCTTACGGATCATTCAATTGAAGAATCATTGCAGGATGCATTAAGGATCATTGACCTAAAATAACCCATGTCAATATTTTGTTTTTAGGAATATACTGCCTAGCGTAATCTTTGTCGCTGATTAAAATGCAAAACTGAAAAAGCCATATATCATTTTTGTCATCATGGCCTTTAAGAGATCAAACAAGGTCACTGACCCTAACTGAGCAAGTAGCATATTTCTTAGAACGGTTGCCTAGATTCTAAGGGCCCTTTGGAGGCCAACCTGGAAGTTGACCTTGTTTGACCTTATTTTACCTGAAGGTCATGACCTGGGAACCTGTTTATTGTTGGGCACGGACTGAGATCATGTGCATCAGAAAAATAATTGGTTCTGGGGATGCAAATTTACTCAGTTTCCCCGTCCTTGGTAGTACATATTATATATATATATATATATATATATATATATATATATATATATATATATATATATACATGTATATAGATGGTCCATGGTACCATATATAGGGCCCCTACCTGCCCTGTGTTAAATGGTTAGGAACACCTCCCCTAGTATGGATTTGCCTCGGGTTTGCCAAATGCCGCCCACTTCAAATGAGTTTTTTTTGCGCATCACTTCATATTTTAGTCTTATGCAAAGGATATCAAACTGCACGCCGTCAGTGGCCACGGTAGTCAGGGGCATAACAAGGGGGGGGGGGGGGCAGCGAAACATCTCTCAGACCTGTATTCTGTTTTACATAAGCCGTGTACAGCTCATCCGGTTATGTTTGTGTTGTTTGTTTTGTTCTATTTCCAAAGAGCGGCAAACAATGCGATGATATGAAGATAAATTAAGGATTGGTACATCAGTCATGCGGTCTAAATTTGGGCATCCCCAAAAAGAAACAAAACAGAAGACAGACGTCTAACATGACACTCCATTGAGGAGCCACCGCCACAGCGCCAGCCGCCGCCGCCGCCGCCTACGCCTCCGCCTCCGCCCCACTCCCCAGTTTTAAGACTTTAATGACGTAGTTCTGGAAGCATGCCGCGAGCACCCGACCGCACTCGTTGCTGATGTTATTCCTTGCCTTAGTTTGTGCTTGTTGTCGGTGTTCAAAAGTTGATTGAAAAGCTGGGGCCCAATATTAGCGAGGCGTGCTGGTAGAGACTGCGTCTGGGGCTGAAGGTGAGTAAATAAAGGAATGGCCGGTGGCCTTGTATCTGTCAGGGGCTCACAGCGCCTAACAGAGGGTGCTGTGCTTGCAAGAGGCCTCAAGACGACAAGGGCAATGTTTGATAAGGCCCGAAGAGGAGCCCGGGCGGCCCACCGGACCCGACAATCAAGGGCCTGGTAGAAGACCATACGGGCACGAAGGACTGGCTGTAGGTTACATAAAGAATGGCGATCTGTGGAGTCGTGACCTGAAATATGAGTGAGAGGTCCTCTTGCATCGTTCTAGGAAGCCCTGAAGCACTGCGGATGTCTGAGTCAGTCAGAGACCACGAACACCAAACAGTCGGCTCCACGTCCGTCTAAGCCTTTGAGACCCATTTCCCAAGCAGAAAGGGGAAAGGGGTCCGCGATTTGCAATGTTTAGGGACCATGACACAATAAAGGACTCCTGTGACGGTTAGGGGCCACAGTGCCGAACAGGGGTCCTGTGGCGACAAGTAGCGTCGAGTCGGAGCGCTGTTTGAGGGGTGAAGGGGGACCGAAGGGTTTCTCGAGACCAAAGACCGATGGCCCGATGGGATGGCTTAAGGATCCGAAGGGCTGACTGTAGGTCACATTAAGAACCTCCGCCCATAGGGCCGTGATCTCACATGTCAGCAAGATTATCTCTTGCACCGATGCGTACTCCTGAGACAGAGTGTTCCTCTATTTCGGCCGGAGATCACAAACAACGAACAGTCGACTCCAAGTTGGTCTGAGCCTGGGACAGGGCGGGGGAGGGGACATTTCCGAAGCAGGCACAAGGCCGAGCCCGTGGTTTACGTTGCTCGAGCTCCCGTATATTTCATGGGCCCACAGTACCTAACAGGACACTGTGGCCATTCTGTGTCAACGAGGGGCCTCGAGTCGGTCAGGGGAAGATTTGCTCAACAGAGACGGGGACAGGAGTCCGAATGGCAGAGGGTGTTTCGCGCTGGTCGGGGCACTCTGACAAAATAAACATAAAAACTTAGGACGAGTGCTCACATGGCGACCACAGAAGAGTCTTGTCCCAGTCAGGGCCCCAGTGTCGAGCGGTGGGCCCTCCAACCTAACTCCAGCAGGGGCTCGTTAGCCAACTTGAGTCTGTCTATCAACTGAGTCTGTGTGCCAATTATTGGACCACCTGCTGTGATCAGGGATGTCGTTGCGCTAGTGACGGTTCATTCGTCTATCGATCCAAAGTCAACTGCGCGGGTCAGAACGCCGCCCGCGTCCGGGTGCGGACCGATGTGATGTGATGGATCCCGCTAGGTACCTCTGGATCGGCCGGGGGTTGCCGTCCCGTGCCGCCAGAATGACGACCGTAGAACACACCGCCGTGAGACAAAATGGCCCCTCAACACTCGATCGGGAAAAACAACGTGCCCCGCACGTTGCATTGGTGTTGGATGGAGTGGGTCGAAATGAGTGCAAAACACACAAGGCAATCCCATGTTTCCCTGAGAACGTTCGTCATTTTGCAGAATCGACTAGTGAAACAAATACTATCGAATGTTTAAGCCAACACCGGATGCCGGCAGTGTAGTGGTTCACGTGCCAGCGTTAACCACTGCGCGTCTGGGAAACGACAGGTACGGGGTTCGATTCCCTGCGGTGCCTGCCCTTCCTGCCAGGGTGAGAGGCTGGCGGCGTCATATAGCCCCAGCAGCTGAGTGCGTTATAAAGCCCCAATAAACGTCCGTAACCTCGAGGAGCGAGGATAGCGATGGCTTGGATCACAGTTTTCGTACAACTGGGCGGCACTGGCCGCTACAAGTAATTCCCGGGGTGCGGGCGCCGAGCGCGCAGCAATGACCATCGTGAAATAAGGTTTCTCAATGTCTTTCAAAATTAATTCTCACAGTTCAAACATTACACCGGGCAAGTTTTTTCTTTACAACTATGAGGCTGACCTCTGGACAGATTGACAGCTACAGCAACAAGGAAAATATAGATGTTGCATTTATTCTTCCAGTTCCACCGCCAGATTCTAGCACCACTTCGCGGTGCCGTAAAGACCAATGCGCTATTGCCATTAATTTAAAAACCACGCAGGTAAAATGTACGTCCGGAATATCTATATATGTACGATGTGGCATCCAAAAACGTTCAAGGTTACTTCTTTCGGACGTGTCACCATTTTCGGTCACCTGTTAGCCTCGGCCTAGCGTTTGCCGCGGGGCCGACGCTGCGCGGCCTAATGAGACTGCAACGCTTGGCGTCGAGTTTTTTGGTTCAAGGTACGCGAGCGCGCATGCTCAAAATTACGTTACATAAGGTGTACCGCTAATCAATTCTGGCTGAATGGTGGACATATCCAAACGAACATGGCTTGTCCATTTTGATACAAGTTGTTGACCAATTTTAATCTTCAATCAACATTTGTGGAAACCTTGTTATCTCTGTACAACCCATATACAATTTTAAAAAAGTTTCTAAGCGTTATCAGGTTAAAAAGGCCGCACTGAACTATTGCAAAACTAACACTCGCCCGTGTGGCCGCCTGCATACCCTTCGATTGGGTGGGGGTCAATTTGACCCCCCTGAGATCACGGGGACTAAGAAAGCTAGAAGCACCCAATTCACAGGGTGTGTTGACCTGTATGTGAACTCACATAGGCAAGAGTTTGATATTCCTAGGTTATGACCTTCGGGTCAAATAAGCTCAAACAAATTCAAATCCCAGGCTGGTCTCCAAAGTTCCCCCAGGACCTAAATCACTGTTTCTAAGCAAAGGGTCACACGCTTTTTTAAGGTCGTTGGCCTTGTTTGACCTCTTTAAGGTCATGTTGACTAGGATCATGCAAGACTGCTCTGAGGTTTCCATTGGAAAAGTTGACAAAGATTAAGCTAGGCAGTATTTTTCTTTAAAAAAGTGTTGACCTGGGTCATTTCAGGTCAATGACCTGTTATGACCTCTAAGAAGCCAAATGAAGATGCATAATGAGGTTCCTGCAATCAATAAATTTTAAATGAACATGAGAAACTATACCATAAAACAAACCCAAAGTAATAAAACAGGTTGTTTTTGACCTTGGTCTGACCTTCATACCTGACCTTAGGTCAACGTAATTTGCTCATTCAGTTGTTGTGTTGCCTAAGAAAGCATCTCAGAGATGTGTGGCTTCGTCTAGCATTCCGCTGTTAGATCAGGATGAACGATTCCTTAGAAATTCCTTCGCTGAAACCATGGCCTGAATTTAACCTGCCAGAGGTCAGCAACCTTACAAGATACACCTAATTTTGTTATGCCGGACGATTTGCTTTTCAATTGCCTACAGCCGTGCTACATTTGGTGCGGCTGCGCCGCGCTGTTTGGAAACCATTTTGGAAAAACCTTCGGGGGAGGGTGCCAATTTGACTTATCCGACCCGAGCGCGTCTTAAGAGCGTCGGCGGTTTATTTCATACAGTCATTTACCGCATAATTTGATCAGTTTAGTTACTGTAAACTTAAGGCAGAACTGATCTCCGGGTAGCGTTTGGCCTGTATTCCAACTAAGGAAGGTGAAGTTTGTAATATATATATATATATATATATATATATATATATATATATATATGTGTACATATGAAAACATGTCCTTAGTAACAATGGGCCCTTCCCGGCTATTTTGGGGGGACTTTAACTATCAGGGGGCCGTTTGTCAATCCTGTCCCCTTGCGAAGGCTTTCGCTGCGCCCCGCAAAGAGTAGTTTTACATTGTCTATACTACGCCTGTGTCGTATTTTCAGGCGGTCATGCTGAACTAAGCCAATGTTTCAATACACGCTCGATCGGGGGCGTTGGATGGTGGGTACGCCATTATAGTTTATATCGGTGCCGCGTGAAGCTAGGCGGGTAGAAGCATTTCTTTCAAGAATTATTCGTCGTGGATCACGCTGAGGATTTAAGCCCCACCAGAGTTGCCACCAAACTTTGTTTTTAACGGTTTCGCTGGGAAGAGATTTGCAATTAGTTCTGTTCATAGCAACATTGTGTTCCTCACAACAAACCAATCGCAATTGTTTTCCACAAATTACGCGTTTTTCCAAACCTTTTGTTTAGTCTGTGCGAAACGTTTCTAGCCGAAAGTCGTCGACAAAAGGTGAATCGTTGGAAAGTAAACGCTGAGAACTGTTTTTTATAAGTTTTAAAAAGGTTTTATATCATAATCATGTGGCAAAACGACTAATGTGTGACTATTTAGTCAACATGGGGTGTTATATAGGTTTTGTATATGCTACTGAGTGTGCCGCGCGGTGCGTGCTGCGTTATGGCGTAACCCGGCTTAGGGCTATGTTCGCCTTTTTATGATGTTGTTCACATGGATGCCATATTTTAGAGCTGTAGCCTGGGTAAGTACTAGGTGTGTGTGTGTGTGTGTGTGTGTGTGTGTGTGTGTGTGTGTGTGTGTGTGTGTGTGTGTGTGTGTGTGTGTGTGTGTGTGTGTGTGTGTGTGTGTGTGTGTGTGTGTGTGTGTGTGTGTGTGTGTGTGTGTGTGTGTGTGTGTGTGTGTGTACGTGCTTCTGTGCCAGGGTGATCATGTTGGCCAGACATTCTAGCTTTGGCTGTGTTACGTATTTGTGGCTAAATACATGTATTATCGCTATGGATGTGTAAAATATGTTGGCTCACTTTCCGTCGTGCCCGTCAATACCATCCAAGTTTCGTTGAAGGGATCCGTGTACGTCAGATAAATGAGTCAGAGCAAATACATACAAAACATGAATGGGCACGAAGCCAATTTAACGGCTTCAAAAGTCTGTTATCCAAGTCAATCGGCTGAAATGGATAAAGACAAATACGGGAATAAACTGAGCGTGTCCCGCAAAACACAAACTCTATCCTATCGGCACCACCTCAGTCAGCGATCTCACCTCATTCACAATGCAACAGCTAGACAACTTCCTGAGCCTAGTGGACAAAGCAAAACCAGACTTACCTAATATGTGCACCCCAACCGATACTTTATGTTTCCGTGTGTGATGCCCGCATACTGAAAACAAAAACATATGATCCTTTCTATATTCGAGTACTCAACCTGGACTCAACATACATGTTCAAATTAAGATAAAAACAAACGTTACGGTTAGGCTTCTGCCGCAGTACCAGCACTGAGCACGCCCCGCCATGGGTTGCATGCGGCCTGTGGCCGCGGACGCGAGAGCCGGTCCCAGCAGAGGCGCGCTCGAGCCCACCTCACCTGCTTCTTATAATAATGAAATATAAAAAGTCATAATATCATTTCACGACGTAATCAAAGAATGTCGTATTGAGAAAGGTAGTTACTAAACAATTTTTGCTAATCAGTTTTTGGCCCAGCAAGGCTTTTGCACTTAAAAGCGGACCAACAGTTTTCAGTGAGAGTTTTCCATTACACCGAACGCTTGCATCAAAGTCTTCAAAATGTGGAACATGCCATTCCAAATGATTGGCCTTTGCGGTGTCTATGGCCCTATTCATCTGCCATTCAGTGCTAGATCTATCACTGGTGCTTACAAAGATCAGGTTGTGTTTATTCACGTGACAGCTGTCCAGCTTTGGCCTTTTTTCGTGAGAATATGCAGTGTGCACCATGACGTTTCATTTTACCTAATCTTGAGGACCATCTGCCACGTCTTTAAAACACATACCAAGCCATAAGCCAATCGGGATGTAGTTGAAAAGCTGCTTTCTGTTTGCGGATTTGTGTGATCTTAAATATTGTACCGCTTTCCAGTCCACACTTTTCACAATTTGTAGGTCCAAAAACTTATGAAAAAACAGTCACTGGCCGGCCGAGATGTCCCCGAATGGGATCACTAGTGCACACCCTTTCATTCACTGGTGATCGCCAGTCTCACCAATGGCTCGGTTAACGGGCAGTAGGTGGTGGGTGTGGGTGACGTTATTTTGCGGTAGGTAGGTCTGTACAAATTAATGACTGATTAAGGGGATTGCTCTACAGCTCCATGGGGCTTTGGACTCAAAAAGCCATATTGAAGATCATTCGGTGCAGTTCACAGCCCTTTCCTTCTTTAGACCTGAACACACTCACGAGGATGTGCAGGCTATTTCAGGGAGACTATTTCAAGGTCACCAAAGCATCCGTGCCGACATAATGATGTCATTTGAACCTTGCCATTTCATTTGTTATGCGACAAGCAAGGCCAGGGCAAATATAGTTGTCGAGTCGTGAGTCATTCATATCTGGCGTTCATGAGAAAGACTTCCAGATGAGACGGCCGTCACTTGACAATCATTGTCGTGCAACGTGTAATGACATATAAAAGCAATAGCGTATTGGGAATCAGGTTTACTTAACAGAGAAATAGAATCTCTAGATCGGTGTTTTTCACTTAAAAGTATACCAGAAGCTTTAAGTGAGCAAATTTCATCATATCTGACACTTGCTTCAGTATTTTCAAAGGTGGAACATCCCATTTAAGGACCAATGCTTGGCATTTCCTAGTTTACCTAGTTTAGCTAGTTATTTCCTACTTTAAACTTCTACTTTAAATCAGTAATAAACTACTACTACTACTAAAAAACTACTTTAAATCAGCAGGTTTACCATCCATAAAGCCCTAATATGTAGTCTATAAAGACCTGATATGTATTCTATTTATGCGTAGTGTGCCAGCCTCGGACTCGGAATGCTGCTCACAGAGGCCCTGCATTACGCCCATGGAGGTCCGGTATTCTGCCCTCGGCCCTGGCGTGACTGGCCGGAGGTATCCACTGCCTGAGTCACTCCTTTTCTGGAATAAACGCCCACGCCAAACGGAGCTAACTGTGTGAGCCCAGATCCCGCCATCTGAAGGTAGAATTCCAGGCCAACGGCAGAAGCTTACGGCGAAGGCTTGACGTGTCGCGATGCTCGGCGCGGTCTCGAGCTTCAGCGCGGCCGCGGCCGGCCGTCGCTAGCCCTGCCAGTCGGCGGCAGATGGCGAGCCCAAAAATAGCTGGAATGAGGACACTGAATTTCCTCGAAAATTTGGATAGCTTGCATTAATTTGGTTAAACACTATCAGAT
This sequence comes from Pollicipes pollicipes, assembly GCF_011947565.3. Classification (NCBI taxonomy): domain Eukaryota; kingdom Metazoa; phylum Arthropoda; class Thecostraca; order Pollicipedomorpha; family Pollicipedidae; genus Pollicipes; species Pollicipes pollicipes. The sequence continues at coordinate 72,282 of NW_023596152.1, forward strand.
TGTTTTTGCCATCCTATGAAGGTATCTTGCAATATCCGGCTGAGGGATGGCGGCTACTATTGAAGGGAGCATCCCATCTTTTCTGTAATTTTCACCTACTGTTACATCAAACGCACACGACTTGATCAGCATGCCAGTTTCCCGAAATCCTTCTGAATAGCCCAGAATTTCGATTGGGAGTAGCCAGCCTTGCGGAGGAAACCTCATTTGACTCCCTGCTCACCGCTATGAACGTGATACATCTCATTTGCTTTGCTTTTCCAAAGTTTGATTTGTGTAATGCATGAGACACACTAATATGTCAACATGTTGGCGAAATAAATGCCACGAAATCTTGGAACACTCTGTTTTGACGAAAATGTATGCGAACATGAAGTTTGTATCCCCGAATTCAACGAAACGTTACACCAAGGCTTTCGGATCTCTGACCTATGACATTTGCCACAGCAGCTCTTCTCGGGGAGCACTTTGACTTTGGGAATGGGAGTATTGCATGATTCATGTGATGCACTGGTTCAAACTTCGAGCAACCAACTTCTTGGTGGCAAGCCCTTGGCTGCTGGGCCAATTACAAACGTTAATTTAATCGCGCCAGTGGAGGTACGCGCGGTGGTTATCATGAAGACGGTGGTGGCAACTGCATGAAAGAGCTCTGCTGTTACAAGACATTGACAGGGGATATTTTTATTCGAAAATGCTAAAAATTGATGTCCTTATTATGTCTTGACGGTGCTGCAACGGCACTACCCAGTGCCATCACCGGACGTTACTAGTCCAGAAATTTCCTTGAGTACCTTTTTGAAATGTGTCCCGAAGGTGAAATACTCTTCTTACCCCCCCCCCCCCCCCCGCCCTCCCACGTGGGCGTGACTGGCAAAATTTTTATTTGGCGTCGGATTAAAGGGAATGGCCGTTATATCTGCAAAATCGCGTCCACGAACGCCAAAGATGAACAACTCGACAATTCTATTTTCCTTTGACGATGATGTCGTGGATGCCTGGTTGGCCTTAAAATAATGTCACGAAAGATGTCTTCGCATGTCTTCGCATGTCTTCGCGGGCGTGTGGCTCAGAAGCCAGAGGGCTTCAGGTCTTAATAAGGGCGGGGCTGTGAACTGGACAGATTGATCTTCAAAAGGGCTATTTCAGTTCAAAACTGCACACAAATGTTGAAAACTCCCTTCAAGGGTGTGGTGGCAGCTATGGTAACATGACGTGATGTGGTGGCGTGATTGGCATGATGTGATGGAAAAATGACGTGATGGCATGATGGAGTAGACGAGGCGGTGCATGATCACGTCACGGTGCATTTCTGCACCGCGGCGGTGCACTGCTGAGTGCAACTGGGGACGCCCGTGAGCATCACAGATTAGAAATGTATCGATCGCCTTCAAGAATGACCGAGTAACCTCTACGGCAGGCTGCATGAAAAGCCATGGGAGCTACATATCTCTCTCACGAGCAATGTTTCAAGAATTCCGGTTCTGGAGCGTGACGCACCACATCATCTGATATGTTAGCAGGTCTACTCGATGAATGTCACTTTCAGCATTTGGGTCAGCTGTGCTGACCCCTCCCTCGCCCCCCTCCCTTGTCCCAGGTGTTACGCCTCACTGCTGGACACGTCGCGACATGGGCGGCCACAGCCAGATGCGGTCAGTTACCGCGGGACGACAGCAGGTCAGGTCATGAGCAGCGATCTGTATATTACAAGCCACACTCGACATGCCTTCCCACAAACGCAGAACTACGACTTGGCGTGTCTCTAGCTGATCGGGATCTGGTCGCGTGTCATCGGAGCCCAGTCGGCGTATCAGCCGTGGCCGATCCCGGCTGTCGGGACCAGTTCACCAGATACTGTCATTCTATGACGTCAGTTCAGATGTCGCTATCACCCTTTAAAACACACAGCGCCTGCACAAGTTCGGTATACCCAGGCTCGCACCACTCCAGAGGTGGGCCAACAAACGCTCGACCAGGCGGGCCGGAGCACGCAGGGGAAGGAGATACTTGTGGAAATAAATAAATAAAACCAAGTCAATAAATACAGAGCAAACAAATAGCCGGGACAACACAGGACATCACCGAGGAATGTCGCGACCAGGACGTCCATACACTGGGAACATGGCAGAATAAAACAGGTCCAGAACCGCGCCTGCTGGCTTAAAGCTTCCTCGAAGTCACACTGCCAGCCATGTTTCTGAGTGCGTCGCCATTGGTCAAAGCACGAAGATCACTTGGACGCCATGTCAAAGTGGACGCATGCGAAAAACACTGCGCGCTCGTCATGCTTCCGCGGCGTCTTGCGTGGTTCGCTGGAGCATGTCACACCCGTCACACCCACACCCGTCAGAGTTCCCGACTGATGATGCTTAATGACATTCCATCGACATTCAGGGCGTGCATTATAGTAGGACCGCGGCTCCACGCGCACTGCACGCCACACCATCACGTCACTGTAACCGCAAACCGCTATCTTCGTTGCCACGACAACGGCATCTCACTACCGCCATCTATCCGCGACTAGAGTCCCTGCTACTGCTGCCATCTCTCGGCGGCCGCCGGCACTAGCGGCACGAGTACTTGTACGTCCGCTCCACGCACGTGTCGCACGTCACATGGCAGCACCAGTGAAACCGGCAGTTGCACGAGGTCTCCACTTGGGTCGCCTGACGACGCACGCGGCGCCCGCACTGGCGGCAGAGTGTTTTACAGCTGCGCGACTCGACGCGACGCACACCGGGCCCCCGGCTGCGGGAGCACTGGCGGCCGGCGGTGCCGGCAATACCTGTCAAGCAAGAGCACCGGTCAGTGACGGGGCGGCGCGTGAGGCAGCGGTTGTCATTGGGGCTCAACGACTGCTGGCGAGGGTCTGTGGCGTCGCATGCCTCTGACACTGACAGGGCGGACGGACACTGCCGAGAATCGAACCTTGTGCCTCTGGTTTCATGGACGCGCAGAGCAACCACTACACTACCGGCACCGTAGAGGAATTTGTTATCACTTGACTTTATCTCGGAGCCGGCGGTGAGTTCGGATCGTACGGGTTATGCCGCGCGTCAATGCAGTGCTGCCGGCGATCGTGCGCCACATGGCTCTGCCAGGCAGCACACGAATTACCAAAGGAGATAGAAAGCAAACACGTTTAACGAAAACACTGGACGTGGATCTTACCTCAAAGTCTAGGCTCCAATTCAGGCTTTATAATCAAGCACTGAAACTCCAGTCTCTGGAACATTTATCTGGAGATCTTAGCCGCAAGTTCTGTCTGCAGCTCTCACCTTTAAACTCTGTCTGAAAACTACAAACTCCTTCCTCTTCACCCGAATTCACCCTATACCCTGTTCTCCTCCGACTCCAGATTGCAGACCGTGGGCTGCAGGCCACCCGTCGTGTGGCTAAGCGGAGCAGTGCCGTACCTGCAGCAGCGTCTGCGCGACAAAAGTCCGGCGAGTCGTCCAGGTACACGAGATCCAGCGGCGAGACACCCTCCAGGCTGACCGCGCTCTCCGGCGAGACCACGTTGCCGTCGGCGCCCGTCGCCAGCCTGCCGGCGGAGACGACCGTCAAGTAAAGCCTTTTACGGGGGTGCTATTGTGTCGATAGTGATAAGCACAATCGTGTATGCCCCAAGATGTGCGCCTCACATTATGTAGGGGACAAGCAGATGGCAATGGCTTGCGTCTCCAGGGGAAGAACAACGGCCGTTGAACTTGAACTGATGAACTGATGAACAGATGAAACGGTAGCTTGCTGCAGCCTGCTGTCGCCTTGGCGGTGGGGGGCGCCCGTTCCACGTGATGCTGGGGGAGGGATGTCAGGATGCCGAGATGCCGGGATGCTGTCTCACGTAGTTTTGCGGGGAGGGATGCCCCGAGTCTGAACGTCGCCATGGTGGGGTCTCTGGCACCTTCTCCCGCCCGTCGGGGTCTCTGGCACCTTCTCCCGCCCGTCGGGGTCTCTGGCACCTTCTCCCGCCCGTCGGGGTTTCTGGCACCTTCTCCCGCCCGTCGGGGTCTCTGGCACCTTTTCCCACCCGTCGGGGCCTCTGGTCCCTTCTCTCGCCCGTCGGGGTCTCTGGCGCCTTCTCCCGCCCGCTGTTACACTGAGAACCGAATGTATGCAGCAAATGACCGTGGCCCCCGCCAGAGGCGCACCCAGGGACGGTTCCTTGGGAGGTCACTGGCCCTGGCTGCCACTGGTAATGACACCGGCTGGATGTGGCCCTGGCAGATCAGTGTCTGGCGGCATCTCGGCAGCTGCTCACAGTGTTAATGTCTTCTAGTGATTATGACCAACTGGTACTAGATACTTCTTCTAATAACATTGTCAGCGAGTTCCATTGACATTGCCGGACAATCACTGGCGCTGGACGGCACTGATCTAGTTTGCTGCCGACACCGAGTCAGACGCCGACGACACCTCTCACGAAAGCCGACACGGCCTCTCGCCAAAGCCGACACGGCCTCTCGCCAAAGCCGACACGGCCTCTCGCCAAAGCCAATGCGGCCTCTCGCCAAAGCCAATACGGCCTCTCGCCAAAGCCAAGACGGCCTCTCCCCTCTCAGACCGCCTCCTGCTCGGCGTGATACCGGTATAGACCGCCACGATCAATGAACTTCCCCGTAACATCATATCAATCAAGTTTTTTGGTCGCATATCATTTCCTGTGCGCGCTGTTGCCTTTACTTGTCGGACCGAAGCTGGATGGCTTCGTTATCTGGTTGTATGGGATAGTGTATGATGTGAAGGCTACGTCGAACTAGACAACAAGTCGCCTCGGGTTTCCAGGGACCACCAAAAAGACAATTTAGGTTAATGACTAGACAAAGAACAGCACCAACTAGCGTACCGGGCACCACGGAAATCATGAGCCTGTGTTGGCGAGCTGCAGACGGACACACGCATCTCCAAAAATAACGTGTTTCCGTCGCATTTCTTGCGCGACGTTCCAGATCATGTCCGGATAGGAGATGTAACTTTTCTAAAAAATTCCGCCCAGCTTGCCCCGGCCAGCTGGGAATCCAGCACAGAATGGTGCTACAATACTGGCCCGGTTGTGCTATGATGCTGACCCGGTATCAACCAGCAAGATCAGTTAGATCCGCAAGAAGAGTTAATTTCAAGCTGTATTTCATCACTCCTCCTCTATTTTATATATATACATAAAATATGCATGAAATGTCTCATACCCGTATCATATAAAGTTCGACATTTTATGGCTGATGCCAGTGATGCTCCTCGTCCAGCATTGATCAAAGTATTTGAGACATGAGATTGTGTTGTACTAAAGTAAATCGCAAATATTGATATCATTTTCTGAATGAGCAAGACCCTTTAGCAACAGGTTGGGAAGGAAGATTTACACCAAAAGATACCAGGTTTCAAACTGGCACCGGCCTAGCAATCTTACATCCTAACTTCAATGACCGATTGCAGCAATTACGCAGCTACAATAATATTTCGTTAACACCTAATTACTGTGATCTGACATAATTAGTCTGTAGAACAGCATCCTCAAAAATCTAAAAATGTAACTTAATGTGACATTTTATACAGTTCTGGCGCTCCGGAGACGTATCAAAACTGCATGGCTCTGCCGGCTACATGCCACAACAAGCAACGTGTTCAGTTCATTTGTTCATCCCTCCTGCGTTCGTGCACACACCGCCATGATGTCTATGTAATGATGTTCCCTTCATTGCGTCGTTAAGCAACCAACAAAAAAGAAACACCATATTTTCAGACCTTTCGTCACAGTTGCATTTACACTTCAGATGGAAAGTCCATAAAGATAAGCTTGGTGTCCATTAAAATGCGACTTGTGTTGGTGTACCTTCCCCACACTTCACTCACCTCTTCCAGTCTGACAGAGCCTTTGCATTGTATCTTGCGATAATATTAATGCAATCTTTTTGTTGCTGCACCAATATCAAAATGAGGCACTGAATGACTAACTTTTTTAGGGGTGGCAGACGGTGTAGGTATCTAATGGATCTGATAGAAGAATGCATCTGATACTGGTGCCATTACAGAAAAATGTCATACAGCATGCATAATGTCCCAAATCACTGATGCGCCATGCAATCTCTACGTTGCTCCTACTTCAATCTAGACAGTTATTTCTGTGTGTGACACCAGTAACTGCGGGCTGTACTAAACAAGCATGCTAGGCTAGGGGAATGAAAGGCATACAGTTTACCAGCTTCGTTAATAATTGATATTGACCATGGGGCATGGTTTGTGAAAGAATCGAAAAAGGTTAAGTACACACCTCACTATCATCACCACAGCCAAGTACAGAATAAAGTTGGGTTTATGCCGATTGCCCGCCTTACTCCTGCTTAATAGAAGCTGGCAATACTTTGCAAATTGGTTTTGTTTTCTTCAGTTTTTTTCAGGTTATATGTCAACTTAAGTTGTTCAATTCGGGCAGTTTAGTTTATTAGTGCAGCATGTTTGCCATGAGTTTTCTGCCACTGGATGTCTTGCTATAAAAATCAAAACATGACTTTGCATAATTGCATAGCGTTTGGCGGCATAATTTATTTTTCATGGTCTTCAATTTAGACAATAGCAAAAAAATGCATCATTTTGCTTCGCTAAAACTTTGACCCGCAAAAATCCACCAAGTCTGGCCCACAACCCGGCCAAAAGCCCAAGGCTGTTTGCGGGTCAGATGAGGTGGGCTAACGGGTTAAAAGTTGCGTCTCTAGTCCGGACACCAGCGGGAAAAGGGGCTTATTGACCACCCCCACCCCTCCCCCTTAATATGGGATGCGTCAGAACACTGCTCTCGAATGAAAAATCAACGGGAAATAATCCCAAGGCGTATTTCATATCCTAAACGTAACGCGCATAGATTGCGCGCTGTTGTGCAGCCTGCGGGAAATAGAGATGACGATGTCATGTCAGCTTTTTCTGTTTGACACTGCATTTGTCCCATTTAATGCATGAACCCAAACTACGCTGCACAAGCAAGTTTAGCAAAGTGCCACACTCAAGAATATCCCCGCCCTCGAAATAGTAAGCGAACAACCCCCCCCCCCCCGCTCATGCTTCAGCGTCGCAAAAACCATCGATTGATGACGGTATTCGAAACGAGGGATGAAGTTGCCTCTGCCAGGTCTCGAACCCACCGTTTGGCTTTGCGGTAGCGACGTCGGATGCGCTCGGCCGTCAGCGTGAAGTCGGCGATCTGCGTCCAGCAGGTCTCCATGGTGCACGAGCCGCTGACCCCGTGACATTTGCACAGCCTCCGGGCCGAGCGGCGCACCAGCTGACGGCCAAATCCAGCGGGTCAGAGTAAGCAGGGCACAGCGCATGCGCACCGTACGTCTAGCGTGCAAGGGCGTGCTCAGGGGAGGTAGATCAGGGGGGACTTTTTAATTGGACCATGATTTTTATAGTTGCCGCATATATGCATGGTAAGTACCTATGCTATAGTTATATAATTCACTCGGAATTTGCAACCAACTGGTTGTCATCCATGCATTTCAAATTTGTGAAACTAAGCTGATGTCACACACGCAAACAAGTACACTGCCGCGGATTTGCATGTCACTCGAATCGCCACGCTAGATCTGCACCAGACGTGTGGCTGCACTTACCGTCCCACCAGACCCACGCTAAGATGGCTAGACGGGTGACAGGGTGCAGGATCCGATCGGTCGAGCGCGGCCGGAATCAGGACGGGAATAGACCGCAAGAGCTGCCTAAAATGTGCGCTCATCCCCACGCATGCTCCGGTACGGCGTATTATAAGACTTCACTGCGCTGTGCGTGAGTTGAGGGTCTACCAATGCTTGGCCTGGTGAGTGGAAGCCATAGCTAGCTGAACTACCTGGTCTTGTGACAATGATGCTGATCATCAGTTGTGATGCACTGTGATGTACCTACGCAATAATTTGATTGATACTCGGGACGGATCAGCACGTGCAGCACCACGAAGTCGTCATAGAGTAGAGTAATCTCTATCGCTCCTGTTGCTCTACTTGTTCATTCCGTTCAAAGGATCGACCTCGAAAATTGCGCTCGTGAAGTTCCCTGGTCAGGAGCTGAAGGGCACTTCCGTCCTCCCACAAGGTCACTAGAGACTTCAATTTTAATGATACGGGGGCCGGGGCCCCATTATCTACCCGGAGGTCTTCAGAGGGTTACGTCACGCACCGCACCGGTCCTCTTCCTGATGCTACAGGGTCTCTGACCGGAACAGGGAGCGTAATAATTAACTCTGAGACACTAGTTCGGCCTATCGGCTCCCGGTTGAAACAGTCCGGACGGCCACTCCTTTGGCACTGCGGCTTCTGACAGACACAGGGCCTTTCTACCGTCACATTATGAATGTGAGCTCTTGCGTCGTCATTTCTCATATATCCCTTCATTGTCGTTGTCAAGACGCCCTTTGACATTCTGGCTCCCGTGCTTGTCAATTTTCAGCCAATGCGCTTGACTGACAACCTGACTTGGGGCCCCATTGCCGACACAGGATCCCGTGTTAGGCACTGTAAACCCTGACCAACACAAGGAGCCACTCGCTGTTTCAGGGGCCCTGAACATTGCGAGAGGCCTTCTGCATGACCTTTGAAGGCCCCGGCGTTGCCCCTGCTTGGAAAATGGGCCCAGGGCCCAGACCAGCACGAGGCCGACTGTTCGGCATTGGTGGTCTCAGCCAGCTGACTGGCAGAGGCCCTCGCTATCCTAGGGGCCCCCACTGGTGAAAGAGGCCCTCTGACTAGCACTTCATCACTGACATTTTAAGCGTCGTTGGTATTCTACGTACATCCTGGAAGAAGTCGTGGAAGTCCGGGTTCGCTTCCCATGCGTGCGAGATGACTTCATCACATGTGCCCCGATTTAATTCCCCTACACGCCATATTGCGGCTGAGCCAATTATATGCAACCGATTCATCCAAGAGGAGGTCAGGTATGAGTTTTCGAGGTGTCGTGACGGAGATTGCATAAAATTCCAACCTATCCACTCTTTGCTTCAATCTATCGCTGTGTGAATCCAGCCAGGGCATGGCAGGTTTCATTTAATCAACGCAGTGAGAATGTTCTCCGTTTTGACGCCACTACGCGTGAAAGTCCCCTCAATAAGCTAAGCGCGAGCTAGCGCATAAAAGCTTTCAGGCTTGAGCGTATCATGTTTCGAAATTACCATGATTGAACTGGGTCGTAAACTTACTACGTCCGTTAGAAGCTAAGAGGAATCCGGCCGTTACGCAGTCAGTGAGGGCAGCCTGGTGGATTTACAAATTGCGTCGTTCAACGAGTGATGGATTGCCTTGAACGGCTTTTCACGACGCGTTACGACGCACCCAACTGCCATGGCCATTAGCATATTCATCTGTTACATTAACCTGAACATGTGAAGCTGAGGAGCAGCCAGAGATGACTGTCACTGCCCACCTAATTACGCTGTTCATGCATCGTTTAACAAGGCGACCAATATTCTCACCACATGCCGTCGAAATATAACATGCGCCTTCGGCGGTGGAACTATTTCACGGCCTATGTTGCTGAGTATTGTGTCAGACATGAGTTAGTGCGAAATAGCACGCTATTTAACATGTGTAAGTTTTGAGAGATCTGATGCTAGCAATTGCATCGATAAGAAGATAGGTTGCATAACTAAACATGCGTTTCGGAATGCAGACCCTTTTGCCCCGCCCCCCCCCCCCCTCTCACCTGCTTCCAAACACAGCGTGATTGATCTTACTGCAAAGGGCGTCGTACCCTTTTGGTAGCATTTGCAGGCCCAATGTAGCCTGTTTGTCCACGACCAAATCTGGGAAAGCTTACTTCTTAAGTTTACGATGGAGCCACTCACCAACCAAAGCATTTAAATTCTGTAGTGACCTCCCTTAAAATTCGATGCCTCTGGCGGTCAGCTTACAGCCTCTGTGTCCAGAAAACCAGACGGCCGCCGACGCCTGAGCTGCTAATGCGACAGTCCAGTTAGGTACAAAGAACGCGTGATCCGCTCAGACTTACACAGAACCGGCAAACATGGCGCGACATGGCCGCTCGTACATCAGAGACGTGCTAGAATCAGACACAGCAATGTCAAAGTAAACTGAGGTGCCCGTAACTGCTAACAAATTACAGTCTAATAACTGCTAGATACTGCGGCCTTATTACTCTTAAATAACAGCAGTCTAATAACTGCTATGGACAACGAGATCGGAGTGCTTCATGAGCACTTCCACTCATCAGCCAGGACAGCGTGAAACCCACGTACAACTATGCCATCTGGCTGGGGGGGGGGGGGGGGGGGGGGGGGGGTTAACGGCCTATGAGGCCGAGGAGAAGGCTGTTCGTCATATAAAAGCAAGAAACAGTACCTGATAGTATTCAACGTCGACAACCACGATATGAATCTCGCAATTTGCTAACAAAAATGTCACAACATCTCCCCTTATTATGAGAAACGACCTACGAAGAGGTGCCTACCCACTGACGGCGACTTCCGTTGTGGCAAATGGTTGTGTCGGTGACTGGGGCGTCGATGAGCCTTGTCGTGCATCGACAGTGCCGGTATGATGCACCGATGCAACACATGATACCCGCCCCCGACCTCACACGACCTGCACTGATAAATAATGTTACGATGCTGGCCAAGTGTACTCACAAAGGCAAAGCGCTGGTGGCCGCCCACGTCCGGAACATATCTGGCTACCAATCGATAGATAGGCATACGCGGCACGCTGCTGTTACCACACGGCAAGCCTCCAGCAAATAGAGTACAGTATCGTTCATCAGTATGAAAGACATCCACATGTAATATGCCCGACTTTAAGCAAATATATTCAGATGTTGTGTTCAATAGTTTCTGATTTGAGGCACCGTATCAGCTAAAAAGCCCATTATCTGCAGATATGTTGCTATCGCATACGCTCACCTTTATTCCTCTCTCCCTCCTTGTCTCCCTGCCTCCCCGTTCCCCCGCGTCTCTGTCTCTCCCTCTCTTCCTCCCCTTCCCCGTGTTGTGCACACGTTGACAGTTCGACGGTACACAGTGCACACGCTGACAGTTCGACAGTACACAGTGCACACACGCTGACAGTTCGACGGTACACAGTGCACACACGCTGACAGTTCGACGGTACACAGTGCACACACGCTGACAGTTCGACGGTACACAGTGCACACACGCTGACAGTTCGACAGTACACAGTGCACACACGCTGACAGTTCGACGGTACACAGTGCACACACGCTGACAGTTCGACGGTTCACAGTGCACACTCGTTCACTGTGTGACCAACCTCAATAAAATCAGGACCAGCAAGAACCCTCCTCAGGCGGGAATGGAACACGGCCTCTGGACCCATAAACGAGGTCTAATAACTTCTTCGTAGAAGAAGTCTTTATCGTAGAGGTTGTCATCTGTTTATCATCTGTCATCTGTTTATGTCATCTGTTTATATATATATATATATATATATATATATATATATATATATCTCTCTCTCTCTCTCTCTCAACCTTCTAACAATTCCCGTCTGTTTTCATTTCATAGCTTGCGAAACTCACCCAAAACTGAGCTGTGCATTCGTTCCCATTTTCCAGCGTTGTAAAGCAATTCTACCTTCGTTCTCATGTCAAACTCATCTATTCTCATCGTTCATTTTCCAGTCGCTTTAAGGAAACTCTACATCTGTTCTCATTTCCCGTTCACGCAGGACGCACGCCGACCCCCCCCCCCCTCCCCCCACGACCGTGCCGACAGCTCTGTTCAGCCCCCTAGCCGAGATTCAAGCCCGGGTTTGGGACGGTAGGTAGGTGGGGTGGGGTGGGGGTGGGGGGGGGGGGGGGTCGGCGCTCTGCCCACCTGTCTGCCGGCCTGGATCGAGCTTGGATTTGGGGCGGGAGGGGGGGGGGGAGGGGTGTCGGCGCTCTGCCCACCTGTCTGCCGGCCTGGATCGAGCTTGGATTTGGGGCGGGAGGGGGGGGGGGTGGGGGTGTCGGCGCTCTGCCCACCTGTCTGCCGGCCTGGTTGTTGTGCAGTCTGACGACAGCCTGCCTCAGCGGTATGTCCAGCGGCACGTGGTCCAGAAACTGCTGCGACATGCGCACGCCGAAGTCGATGTTGTCGCTGCAGCCGCCCCAGTGCCAGTCAGCGCCTGCGATTCAGATGTAGATACACGTGCAGATGCACAAAGACAGACACAGATACAGAAGCGGACACAGCTACAGGCACAGACACGCCCGGCACAGGGTGTTGGTCTGCGCCTGTCATGCAGTTGCAGGCACAGATAGATGAACATCCACGGACACGAACACAGCCACCGCCTGTCGCCCCCTCCGGCTGTCCTACAGGCGCGGGTGCAGACCCAACAGTCGCACCCGCACATAAAGAACGCATCCGCACTCGCAGATGCAGGCACAAGTACGGACACGTATGTGCGGAAGGTCCAGAACGTAACATTCATGCACAATGCAGACGTAGTATAGATATGGTGTCCAGCTCTACAGTGGGGTACACACATTTGGCACATACGTACGCACGGGGTTGACGTACATTTACATGTACACGCACATACACTTATATACATATCTACCTGCTTCAGTGCCAAATATATTATTTTGCGATGCGCAGCAAGGGTGACATTCCGGTTTACCGACCACTACCTCTGATTCCATGATCAATTGGTGTCTGGATGCCCCCCCCCCTCCCCCCACTTCCGCTGGGGACAGCCTTTACTTGTCCGTTGTTTTTTTTTTGTTTGCTATATTAAGCGTAACGTCCCATAAAGTTACGTCCGTTTGGTCCCTAAATGTGCTAGAGATGCAAAATTAACAATATGGTATTCCTTGTACGGAGGAGACGCCAACATCATTATAATGTGATGTCTTAACATGTTCTTACACCCAACCAGACTTTCCCACACACCTAAGCGTAATGTTGCACTGTCCAAGACCTCTGGCTCCCGCGTGGCACCTCCATTATGCTCTATTCCCCTCTCGTGTGGCACCTCCATCATGTTTCATCGTCCTCCTCCCCCCCCCCATATTTAACGTAGCTTAAGGAGAGCCTCTCCACACACCCTAAGCTCTACTCCCATGAGAGTAAGTTGTCAATATCTAAGGGAGATTAGCGTGTGCCCCCAGCTCTGTCTCTGAGCCTCTCATCTCACTCACCTCCGCCCTCCGAGACCGCTCACCTGCGCATGCCAACCCCCGCCTCTCCCCCTCCCCCGTAGTGATCCTTTATATTGTCATCCCATATTTCCTCTTCCTGCGCTCGGGGAAGGATTCCCTGACCGCCTCCAGAGGGCACACCTCCCCCCCCCCCACCTCAACCTCCTCCCGAGCGAATGCCTCCCACCCTTCCGGAGAGCGCGCCTGGTCCCCCCCCCCCACACACACACGCCAGAGCGAGAACCTTCTTGCAGTGGCCTCCTCCTCGGCCGGCAGCCCGCTCACCTCCACGGCTGGTCTTGGCCTGGCATGTGCACCCGGGTATCTGGCCGCTGCTGCAGTTGCGGGTCAGCGCGTAGGCGATGGCGCCGGCGGTCATGGCGTCCACCACGGCCGCCTCGCGCGTGGCTCGGCCCGGCTGGTGGTTCCTGCGCGGGACGGGGTGCCTGTTAGACGAGTGCGGAGTGGACCAGAGTGGAGAAGAGTGGGGTACAATGAAGCGGTTTGGTGTGGAGTAGAGTAGAGTAGAGTAGAGTAGAGTGGAGTACAATAGAGTTGAGTGGAGTGGAGTGGAGAGTAGGGGAGTGGAGTGGATGCAAGTGGAATGGAGCAGGTGTGAGTAGTGTGGAGTCGCGGAGAGCGGGTCATATCACGAGGGACAGGGCTAGGTTCCTCTGGACATACTATTGAATCCACTGGACAGAAACTGGTCCAGACGCAACGGATCAGAATAAGCGGAAACGGGGCAGAGCGGATGGAATGGACAGGCACAGATCAGACGGATCACACGGAAGGAGGCGAAATGAGACGGATCGGAACGAACGGGAACAAGTGGGTCAGAATGGACCACAACAAGCACTGGATCAGCGGACCTGAATCGGCCTTACCTGTGACAATCTGGGATGAGCCTGGCATGAGCGGATTCGGAGGGACCTGTTTGTTGCGCATGTTATGAGGAGCCAAATGTACTTATTGCGTCACCCGTGAAATGAAATAGCATCTGATCCCTGACATCCCCTTAAGCATGCTTCCGTTACGTCTCATCGCAGTCAGACACATGTGGAGACCCTGACCTCGGACCGTCGGGCTTTGTTACCAGTTTTACGCCTTATCCTGTGCCCATGACCTCATTTTTCATGCTATGCATGACCGTGCAGGGTCACTGCTGGCTGCTCTTCCTCTCGCCTGTCTGTCTGTCTGTCTGGTTGGGAAAGCGCCGGGACAAGGGAAATGTCATTTGGCATGTCATTTGTCAATGTCATTGCTGAAGCTTTGCGCAGCAACTCCGTCATTCCCCCGCCTCTCCATGCGTAAATAAAACAACTTAGGCATTGAGCCAAGCAAAGCTTAGTTACGAGGTCCCGATGGATAGAACCCCATATCCCCTCTTCACGAACGTAATGAAATATCTCTCTCGCATTGCGGGCCTTTCAATCTTAGCCCTGCAAAGCATACTGGTGCACTGCTGTTGCCAACGTCAGGACTGCGGCGTTCAGTACGCCAGTTACGAACCAGCATTCAGTTGTATTTCGCTATGCCTGAGAATCAGTCCCGGTGTCAATGGACCACCAGTGTTCGATGTTGTCCTCTCGATTGCAACTCATGCATTCAGACATGTACCTCACCAGCATTCGTGTTAGGACAAAAACACTCGCCACAGATGCTGCTACGTAGGTAAGGCGCAGTATTTCACGGAAATATTGCTGTTACGTCATGTCGTAGGTCGTAATCCTGCCATCAGTCTCCTGCTCAGCTCAGACAGAATCCGACGTAAGGCTGGCCTCGTTACTGCGTCCAATCACGACCGGCGGCTCGTTACGGCGTCCAATCACGACCGGCCGCGGGCGGCGTATTGACGGTCAGTTGCCGCTCACGCTTAGGTGATTCGATCGGACTGAATGAGGTTTCGTGGGGTCATGGCTCGACATGCAACCCCGATGACTCCGGAATGCTACGAGGCTATATGTGCCATGTCTGGGAAGCCTGCTCCCTTCTTTGCAGACAGGACGACCACGCCATCCCAGCGTCACGTGCCGATGGAACCGCACACATCGGCAACAATCCTGTATGGTTAGTCTTGATGAAGCTGATGTGATTAGTAAAGGCCTCAGGCGACTAGTATTTCGGCGTTGTTATTGCTTGTAATGGCACCATAAATCATTATGACAATCAGTTCCCTGCAATATCCCAGGCGATACCAGGAAGCAAAAAGTGTACAGAAAATATAGATTGCCTACATTACAGAATGATTTGTTCAAGCTGGATGTACAACAACTCTTCTAATGCTGTTTACGTGTCGCGTTCATAGTTTGGCACCCTCTGCCATAATAAAGGGTGTTACATTCCGCTGCGTATCTTCAGCACCCAATCATTACTACGTAAGCATGGCACGAGCTCAGCTCAGCCGCCAGCTCCATGTATCTCTCCAGCCAGATATCTCCCCTGGCTATGTATCCCCTGGCTAAGCTTCCCGTGGCTCAGCTGTTACCGATTGGACGCATGAAAGGGGCAGGCTATGCTGGACGGTGCGAGCCGGCACTCCAAGACTATGGGCGGCATGACGATAATTGGGTGCCCAAGCCTGTGAGATATTCGGACAGTCGCTGTCGCTATCGCAGGGGAGCCACACAAGGCCCCACGCCTTCCCCACGCCCTCCCGGACGACATCCTCTCCCTCCATCACCACCCAGTTCTCCTCACCTTCTGAGGAAGTCGTCGGTGGGGCAGTTCCAGCGGTGCCAGAAGAACTGTTTGCGGCAGTGGGTGTGCGCCAGCCGCTGTCCCACCGCCATGTTGTCCGTAAACTCGACCCCAGCCTGGGAGCACGTGCATGTGGGTCAGAGGTCAGGCACACACGCGGCGTGGAGGTCGGAGGCCACAAGGAACGCGACGCATGGAGGCAAACGGGCTGGCAGTTTTCGCTGGCCGACAAAGAATGCATAGAAACGACCTTCTGGTCTTTAAGATGCCGGATATTTGGTCGCACGTCGTCTGTTTTCGGTATCCTGTGTTTGATTGGAGAATTTGGATGCTGCGGTATCATTGGCCGTCAGCTGTTATGTAAGCTCATTGTGCTCAGAGCAAACGACTGGGATGATGTCAGAAACACCTGAACCACCTCGCCAACTTGCGTCAGCTGCAAGCTCTGCCCTCTGAATAAACCAAGAAGCAATGCGAAAAGCACAAGTCCTGTGCGTCTATTGACTCACGGTATGGTGGTACAGACACTGGAGAGAGGTGTGGCAGATCGGAGTGCTGACTTTAGGTTCTGGGCTGAACATGTCCAAAGCGGCTCATATAGCAAGGAACAATATACAGACATAATTGGTTTAAAGAAGTGCTATCAGTCGTACACGAATGTCATTCCTCGCGCCCTTAAGCCCAAATAACAACAGTCTTTGTAGATATCAGCGACAATAACTCAGCAGAAACATGGAGGTGAACTTACCGATATGCCCGTCATGAGGACGTTCCCAAGAGACCTGAAACGATGCAGAACGCCAGCTGAGTACAATCGTCGATTGCGAAGCATACAATGAGCCGAGCGCAATCGCCGATTGCGATGCAGAACGTGAGCCGAGCGCAATGGCCGATTGCGATGCAGAACATGAGTCGAGCGCAATCGCTGATTGCGATGCGCTGCTGTTGCCGCCGTTACGATTTTGAAGTTTCACGTGCACAGACATCGTTTCGAAGCCAAGAGGGAGAGAGGGAGGGAACAGGAGTATTACAAACACGGACGGAAGGCTGAGATCAGGTTCATATCATCCATATATGTCAGCACGGCCGAGTTCATCAACACATGGCGAGTAGGCTCAATCACTACAGTAAAGCCGCATTCTCTGCTGCTATAAAATGCCGCATTCGGTGGAATCCCAGAACAGGGTGACATCGTTAGTGTCCATGCTCCGCGGCCATTCCAAATCATGCAATAAATCAACCCTGGTTGTCAAAGTCCTCCACTGTGTTAGTAAAGAAAGCAGTACAGAAGGCAGAAATCCATTAAAACAACACATGATGAGCAATGTCGCTTCGAGAACATCGAATCATCGAGCCAAGGCCCTATCACCTACCACGGCAGGGCCTCCGTAGGACAACAGCACAGGGCGAGCACGAGCCAGCACAGCCTTGTCGAATACGCCTGGTAGTCTTCCATACCATGCAATCGCACGGAAAATCCTAATTGTCAATAAATACAAATAAATAGTAATAAATAGGGTACCGCTGACCGCGCGCGCCGTCACCACCAGTCCCTACGCTGTCCTGGCCAAGCGAAAACTGCGCTGAACGGAAGACATGACCCGGGTCAACACAGGAACCAGCGACAGCCAATGGGCGAGCAGCATTCCAAGGTCAGCGCATCTCCGACCGTGAAGATACGCCTTCCCGAGCGCAGGCCTCAGCCAGCAGCCTCGGAAGCCGTTCTGGGGCTACGCCGTAGGCAAGGACGGGGGAGCAATGATACAATCTGCCGGCACAATCAAGTTTTCCACTTTTATCAACTGAAAATGTCCTCTTTTGCGTCCTGCGCAGGCCTCTGGCGCACGTGTGCGGTCGACGTCGGCCCATCTGTCGGTTTATTAGCGGCGACATCAAAGCGGCCGGCCAGCCTCATACCTGGGATACCTGCACCCTTTGAGGGGCAATTAACCGTGGGCGATGATTTCCCTTTCGCCGCCGCCGCGGGTCGCGTTAGTCCGACAGTGAGGGCCGCGGCGGGGGGGGGAGGACGGGGGATGGCGAGGGGGGTCTCCAGCCGGTCAGTGGGTTTTGTGCCGCCCGGTCTGCGGCGCTGCAGACAATCAAGGCGCGGTAGCTGGCGCCACGCGCCCTTTGTCGCTGCCGTGTCGAGGTGATGACTGGGCGGTGCCTGCCGCCGTCTGGCTGCGCACCGCTTGTCTCACTGACGCCGATATTGTCGTGCCGGCGCCGGCTATGGCTCGGGGGCGTCGAGATCGTGCGGCGATAAAGCCACGGGCGAAGCGATGATGTAACGGAAGTCGCGTTTCCGCCTCTGAGGACAAGTGGCGTTTCGGTTTTGGGGGGGGGGGGCTTTACGTGTTTAAGTGACAGCAAACAAGATGTCTCTTTGAGGATTTTCCAACGATCAAACCATTAAACATTTTTCCGGACAAAATGCTATCATCCATGCAAGCATCTCATGACCGGGAATGGTGCTGTGAATAAAATGAATGTTTACAACTGATTGAACAAAACTTATTGGGCGTTGGATCGGCACGTAGAGCAATGTATATATATATATATATATATATATATATATATATATATAATATAGATATAACACCCCCTCTCTCTCCCTCTCTCTCTCTCCTCTCTCTCTCTCCTCTCTCTCTCTCTCCTCTCTTCTCTCTCTCTCTCTCTCTCTCTCTCTCTCTCTCTCTCTCCGTATATCGTCATCCACGCCACTCAACTTGCTCAGCAAGATCGTCTTCGTTATCTTCAGCAAGACACATGTCAAGTGAGTCATGGCAACCAACAGCATGGATGCCAAACCCCAAACACACAGTAAATGACGACATTGGTATTTGCGAACACTCGCATCGGTTCACGCGGGCGTTTGTCTACGCGCCAGGCGCGCGTACCTCACATCCACTGACAGAGAGCGGATCGCTATCACCACAACGTTTTATAGTGATCCTCAGTCCGCATAGGCTAGACACTTGCTCTCTTCTGAACATTTCAGCCCGGGAAAAGTCTCAGAGGGCCACGTTCGGACGTTCTACCTACTGAGGCCAAATCACATGCTGTCCAGAGGGTCGATTAATGCTACACCAGGCTGTTCAGAGTTGGTGCGTAAGACTAACCGCCGGCCAGAGACTTTCCTGGAAAGGATCCCCGCGAGCAGCTCAGACCCATGGTGCAGTGCAGTAGCAATCTCCGTCGGCAGCGTAGATTCATGAGGCAGGGCAGCAGCTATTTCTGCCAGCAGCTCAGACCCATGAGGCCGTGCAGCAGCAATCTCCGCCAGCAGCTCAGACCCATGGTGCAGGGCAGCAGCAATCTCCGCCAGCAGTTCAGATCCATGAGACAGGGCAGCAGCAATCTCCGCCAGCAGTCCAGATCCATGGTGCAGTGCAGCAGCAATTTCCGTCGGCAGCGTAGATTCATGGGGCAGTGCGTGTAATAACACTTTTATTGGGCTGGGACAACATTGCTCTCTGATAAGGACGACTAACGTATTTATTGGCAAACCGGATCATGCGCTTTTAAGTGCCGGTACCCTTTACCAATTTGGCAGCAATTTTCACGAGCAGTCACCAAACACTTTTTGACGTCTGCATCCATAGTCCCAAGTCAGGTTTCCGTCAACAACATACCAAGGACTTAAACGCACTGGAAGGCATAGGGACGCTTACATGATCGTGCTAGGATATGATAAGGGGTTTTCAGATTTATCTTCAGATCATTTCTGCGCGGGATAGAAGCGAAGTACCGCCAAAGTTTCCTTTGTGAGATCTTTAGGACCAACTGAAGCGTTCGCGTGACGCGTGTCGACATACCGTACATCGTCCTGCCCATCTGTACTGTATATTACATCGTCCCGCCCATCTATACTGTACATCGTCCTGTCCATTTGTACCGTACATCGTCCTGCCCATCTGCATCGTACATCATCCTGTCCACTTGTACTGTACATCGTCTTGCCCATTTGTACTGTACATCGTCTTGCCCATCTGTACTGTACATCGTATCGATATACCTTACATCGTCCCGCCCATCATTACTGCACATCGTCCTCTCCATCTGTACCGTACATCGTCCTCTCCATCCGTACCGTACATCGTCCTCTCCATCTGTACCGTACATCGTCCTCTCCATCTGTACCGTACATCGTCCTCTCCACCTTTACCGTACATCGTCCTCTCCATCTGTACCGTACATCGTCCTCTCCATCTGTACCGTACATCGTCCTCTCCATCTGTACTGTACATCGTCTTCTCCATCTGTACCGTACATCGTCATCGCCATTACATAAATATGCAGATGGTAATGTCAGACGGAAAGCCTTTTAAAAATATTGAAAATAAAATTATCCCTGTAATCGAGTTCTGGATGACCCCGTGACTGCATGGCAACACGTCATTTCCACCGCGCGCTTGATGCCGACGATCACAAAGCCAGTTTCGGGACCAACGAGAGTCAACGCCATACCACTCAGTTTCTGCAGAAGCCAGTCACGCTCGACACTGTCAAAGGATTTAAATGTCCGATCCCCGCTCATGAGCAATTTGAACGTTGCCAAGGGTTTCTGA
>NW_023596153.1:0-51761 GCF_011947565.3 Pollicipes pollicipes
CTGCATTGTCTGCCCTGTCGCGTCTGACGTGTCCTGTCTAGTCTGTTACAGACCCGTCTGACGTTTCAAAAGCGTGCTCTCGGTTAACTTTGGTTTCCTTCCATCTTTTAAAGAACAGCTGTCACACCTTAGGATGCTTGGCTTTTTCCACAATGCATGCATGTACCGCGACTCCGATCTCCGCCAGAACCGTTTCAAAGGCGTTATCGGACATGTGCCTGCAAATCAAGCTTTTCAATATGGCATTTCTAGTGAGGTTTATCCCCCACTTAACATGTTGAAATGGCTCCTGTTCTTTTTTGGCAAGTGCTTGCCAAATAATTCGATACATCCGGAAACCAACTCAGTGCAATTTTGTGTCGGGTTGCAGTATTTCTAATTCAGTTATAACACCCGCCCCCCCCAAAAAAAACAAAATCATCATCACTATTTAGCAGTGCTAACCGGGCCACTACACAAGAGGCCCAATATCCGACCCACGTCACCAAGAGATCCGAGTCCATGGTGATCATAGATGTTGCGAAAACCTTGACCTCACCACCCTAGTCCAGAAACTGCAATGTCTCTGGTGATCATGGCTGAAATATTTCAGGGTGACATGGAAGGCATGAAGCATTTCAAGGTGACATGGCTACCTCGTGTCAAACTGACACACTTTCATGGCTAGTTGACTGCCTCTGATGAACCAAATAATCGAGCGCAGTTTTTAGTCGGCGTACCCACATGGCCTGGCTCCCCAGCCGTGTCCATTGCTCCAACGACTGACCTACGAGGCGGTTCGAGTAAGCTATGACAAAGCAAAAACAGACATAGCAAAACCCCGTTCTATCCGACCGCTGTCAGGTGCGTTGGCTTCGAACGAAGCGCCGCGTCGGCAACTTGGCCACAACCAGCCCACGACGACGGCCGGAGAGCCAACCGGCTGACCCGTGGTGTGAATGGTTACGCCATTGATGATGTCAGAAGTGTGAACTTTCATCCGTGCTGTGTTGCCACCTCATATGGGTTATTTTGTTCAGCTCTGAGTTGCGCGCAGTTCTGCTGCGTACCGGCAGCCGCCGATCTGCCCGCCTTGATGCATATTTATTCTGGCACACATGAAAATTCCACCGCGGGCAAAAATGAGCTGCACACTGCAAACCGCTACCAAAGTACACAGGTTTTTTGCTCGCGCCTCGAGAACCTACTGCTGTGTACACAGAATTGACACACAAAATAATTACGCATGTCGAGCACGGAACTGGTGTGAGTGGCACGGGTGGGTACTGGCATGCGCCACCTCCAGAGGAGGGCTATGGCACCAAAACAAGGTCGCGGTAACCAAGGGGGTGCGGCTAAACACTTCTCACGTCTTCACCACTCAAGAGCATTTGCAATTTCTTTTCAAGACAGCATAAAATACCAACACAAGAACTTGATTTTTTCCAGTTCTTGCGCATTATTTACATAATTTATTGACAACACGGATAAGACCAGGCATTGAAAACCATGAAGAAGAGACGGGGTGGCGACGGCTCGCCAGCCGAGACGTACACAGACGTCAGGGCACTCCGAGTCGAGCTGCACCTGCAGCGTATTGAGGTGGTCGCGCGCAGGCACTGGCCAGCACCTCGTAGGTCCATCGGCCGCCGCACACCAAGTGCGGGGCAAGAACGGCAGCAGCAGTCTAAAACCGCTGCACCGCCACCCAGGCGACGGGCAGCAGCCGGTCGAGCAGGTGGCGGCGGCGGCGGGGGAGGCAGCCAGCTGGCGTCTGTGGGGCGCACCAGCTACCACAGCTCGGTGGGCCCACCGCGAGCTGGCTGAGCGCGTCGGTGAAACAGGACGGGTTCAGCGGCACAGCTGGTGGTCATGCTCCTGCGACCACACGTAAGCCGACCGTTGAAAGTTCACGAGATCACAAACTGCCCCATACCTTGCTATGGATTTCTAAGCATGCACGCTCTTTTTTCAATTCACTTGCGAAACAGCGGGTTCATTGCCAATGCAGTGTGTCAGTGGGTATTTGCATACGTACAGAGCAGGGAAAAACCCACAGCAGGGAGGTTCAACAGTTTTAAAATAGCTGGTTCATGCTTCTTTTCCATGCAGTGACCAGGAACGCACAACGGATTTTTTGAGGAGCGGTGCGACCTGAAGGCCTTCATATGTTTGCTATCTTTTCTTGATGCCCTGTTTTTGTGTCATAATGGCTGATGTGAAATGTACTATTCCCTGGCATCGTTCATTCTTTACCCATTGCAATGGGCTAACAGGGCTTCACATACAGATGACATGCGAAGGCCTTCATGTGATATTAAAATCATAGAAAACATCACACATCAAGGGGTTTCCTTTAGTTGAAAGTCGCAGGGTGGAATGATCAGCAGCTGCCAAGATCTGATGAAAATTAAAATCACATAAATTACAGCACGTAGCTGCCACGGCACAAATAATTATAACATATGCACAGAGCAGAGACAAAACAATTGTAAAATTACATGCTTTTTACAAGATTAGGCCACAGTCCACTTATGACCACTATATTAAATATGACTAGCATGCATCCATGACTAACTTGCTGCAGCAAAAATGACAGGTGAAAATTGGAGGTCCCATTCCATCACATCAGTAGCTACACAAATGGCAACGGAGATCCTATTTCCACAAAATCACTGCCACAGTGAGATTGACTCAGACCACTTAACAACCAGACTGAAAAATAGAAGCACAGTTTGGACAGAGCTTCTTATATAACTCTACCCATGGTGCAAGTTTAATCATCTTCTGATAATACAAATACTTTAATACTGTTACTTTTAATAGTAATATATAATTTAATAGTTCCATAGAACTATTCACAGAAGTTCATCACAACGAACTATTCACAACAGTTCATGCCCTTCTCACTAAATCGTTAGTCGTTTACAATTATTGGTGAACGTTCCAGCAACCTGGCTATGACAAGAATGCGAGGACTTCATACACATTCTCCGCAAGTACGCTAATACGCTGTTTACACCCAGTATCGCTGGTAACCCTTAAAAGTGCGCCAGATTTGAGCCATTGTCAAATGCTCCCAGTGATATCCCTTGTTAAGTCCAGAGGAAAGCGGAAAGTCTCTAGCCGCACCCTGAAATCAACAGAGACGAAGCCAGCTGTGCAGATGGCCATTTGTCCTTTCACGACGTAACTCGGCAGCAGCGCCAGGCGCAGTACAGTTTCGTCGCGGCGCAGAAGTCGTGATGCGTTTTATTAGTGTAGTTTAAGAGCATTCTTATGCCGACCGTGAGAAGCCGTAATCCCCCGAAAAACTGTCGTGGCTTATCAACATCCGTCTCCACAGGCACGCGAAATGGTATGCATGAGAAAGCGGTCTGGGAAAAGAAGCCGGGAGCTGTGAAATGTAAATGTCACAGCATGCGGACAATGCTCAACATTCAGCCAAAGTTTATTAGGACACAAATTATGTAACGTATTGGTCGTGCGCGCTCGCAAATCTTAGCAAAAACCAACGGGCGTAGCAGTCTCCGCAGTCTGCGCGGCGGCTGCCTTGCGGTGAATATTAAGCCGTGGCTAAACGGCGGACGAAAGTGAAGACACATTCGACAGAAGTACCCCTTCAACGCTTTATGAATTCAAACAGCATATTTGGAAGATGGCCGAACGCATATTTCATCTGTGCAATTTTTAGATCCATGAAGTGAACTGATGGCCTTATCGGCACCGCAAAATGGTGCTGGACGTGTTAGGTGGTAGAAATGAAGGAGCAAAAGTAGAATCTCTATAAATTAATATCTGCGGCGATCAGCAATGTTGTTGCGTCAATAAGGATTCATGCAACGATCCGAGGTCAACTGCAGCCTGCATGGGTCAGAAGGCCTCCTGCGTCAGGGAGGAATGAATGTGATGTGATAGATCACTCCAAGGGCTTTCACGTGCGATTCACTTCACGAACACGTCTTCAGCTTCCACAGTCATGCAACATACTGCAGCCATGAGGCTGCTTCACTCAAAAATGTTGCTCACACAAGCAATAAGACATGTATAAGACAGTATTACAAGTAGTGAAATGACACTGCAAACCTGCTGCCCTCACACAATACTGGATACGTGACAAGTGTATGTAGTTAGGGTTAGATGGGCGAAATTCAAGGAAGAAATGAAGCTGCCAGTGCACACAAGACTCATAATAAAAATATTATTAAGTGTTATCCAAGAAACCCAGAGCAGTACTTCTCATTCCTTTTGAGCATCCAGCATCTCACGCATGTTGCAGTGATGATGACAATGATGACTCACAAGCAATGCTTGCCTGCATACAAAATTCGTTAAGACCGTAGTAAGTTCATCCATAATAATACAGCACTATATTTTCAGAATTCTTAAATGAAAGATAATTTTTCAAAGATATATCATGCGAGCTTATACCAAGCATGTGCATTTATTAGCCGTACTGACCTGTCTGCCGCCAAAATAAATTGCTAACTGCTAACTGAATCGCTAATTGCCAACATAATGACATGCAATGAATTAATTACATGCTGTAATACCCCAATAGGCTCAAAATGTTGGCAATATCATCATGAAGTAGCAAATTGCATTTGTGCACGCCTGCAAACATAGGTGCAATGTTTCTTTCAGTTTGCCGGCATAACTACCTTGTCATGTTCAAAGACAACATAAAGATAGAGCCAAGAATCGATATATCATATTTTATTGGGAGGTAGTAGACTTAACGGCAATGTTCCACCTTGAGGATATTGAGATAAACATCTGACATGGTGGAAAAAGTTTACTTGTAACTACCGGTAAGCTTTCAAAATTAAAAAACGATTGTAAATAGCAAAATTTCAAAGTTTGTAAAAATGCACCCCATTACGTCATCATTTGATGGCATCATGGAATGGTTTTGTGACGACAGCAATGCCTGCAAGCATCTGGCAGTCAAACCTAAAGAATATCTCGAGACGCACGAAACCTGACGCCGTTCGGCCATTGTTGTCGGGGACGCTGTGTCGAGTGGCGGATTAGTGGATGATTTGTTTATGGATTTTTTGGCTTGGTACTGGTCGTTAGAAAAGCTTTGGTGGACTTTCACTCACGCAACGTATCGATCGCCAGGTTTTATGCAGGTTTATTAATGTCAAAGCACGATATGCTGTTAAAACTGTCCTATAGTGACATGAATCTCTTATCGAAACTTGCCAAAGCCTGTTGAGAATGCCAATACTGTATTGCAGTATTGACATTCTCAATTTTCAATGAATGGGGTTCATAATAATGAACAGGGTTACAGGGAACAGGGAAAGACACCCCTTTTCATTCAAAATGAACAGGGGTTCATTTCGTATGGTAGCCCGGGAGGGCATGATAATACAGGAGAATGTGAATGATTTTCATTTCGACAGTACACAGACGCTACAATTTCTTTCTTCAAACTTGGCTCAAAGGTATCTTCCACATGTGAAAATATTGCAACAAGCAAACAGATACGGTAAACTACAATCCCTCTAACCGTTGGGTTGGTGGTACCACTACGTAAGTTTTACAGTGATTGTGCCCAGGCAACGTTTGTCATGACAAACACTCACTGTAGTCATTGTTGTCTCGCGAGATATGGCAGACGTGGAAGACATATTGTATGGGGGGTTTGACTGGGAATAGCCATCTGCATATCTTTGGTGCAGTTCAAACCCCTTCTATATTCATAAGGGGCGTGTTCCACAGCTGTATGCGGGTTGACAACTAAAATATCCATACTGACGACCTTTGGCTACAGGTTCACGACCATGCCCTTTTAGAGCATAGAATAGCAGGGGATGGAAGTGTTCGTTGAGCCAAATATCGTCATGGTGCTCATGTTTGGACTCTCTCTTGTGACGTTCTTGCATGTATATATATATATATATATATACATAAATGTAAATAAGAGAGAGAGAGAGAGAGAGAGAGAGAGTAGAGAGAGAGAGAGAGAGAGAGAGAGAGAGAGAGAGAGAGGGAGAGAGAGAGAGAGATATATATATACTAGTATATATATATACATGAATATATATAAGCGGATTCAAGATGTTCATTTGTATTCACATACTCGGGTATAATGCATTTTCTAAGCTACTTGATAACAAGTCTTGCTTCCGTAACCAGAACAATAACTTCTTGCATATGTTAACACAAATCGTAAGTTGCATTGAAATCCTGCATGCATTGCACAACATTCCTTGGGAGCCAATTGACGACCGTCATATCTGAAAAGCGTGTTAACGAGCACCAGATGTAAACGACCGGAAAATCATATTTTTCTTGACCATGAACGCTGCATGGGAAGTGTACTATGGCGTCGTGAATCCAAAAAGTCGCGTGGCCGTGAGCTGCATCAAAACACGTTTAAGATGACTATTTTAGTAAAAAAAATTCCGTACAAATGTGGAACACTCCCTTTAAGAAGAGCAGGGATTCGAACTGTACCAAAGATCGTCAAGATGGCTATTTCAAGTAAAACCCCATACAAATGTGGAATACTTCCTTTAAACGTGCGTGTTTTCACTGTATGGATAAAGCCACTGATGCTGCACTTAAGGTTAGGGTATCCTCCAACATAGGCAAAGTGGGAAAAATGCTGAGATACTCCAATGCGCACACTATCCGTACCACTTCAAAATCGACGGCGACGTACTCCTAAATGTTGTGCACAGTTCTTCCAGTGTTGACGGTGCAGCCGTATTCACGAAACCAAGTAGTAGGAGACAGAAAGTCAGAAAGTGGGATGGTTAGGAAGTAAAAAGCCAGAACATTCATAATTTAGATGCGCTCAAAAGATACTGTTAAACAGGCCTATCGCCATTTTAGACAACTGCACGAATAATGCAGTGAAAATTGTATAACCTGTTGTACTTGGGTCAAGCGGTTATGCAATTAAACATGGCGTGCAGCCAGTTTTCGGTAAATTTGATCACCGCATGTGTTGTTTTTTTCTGTTGTGAAATACCGTGTAAAATGGAAATCGCAAGAACAGATGAGCCCATTGCCAGGTAGTTCAGGTTGTAGCGACGTCCGACCACCCAATCTGTGTGAGTGAGACAAGTGTGAGAAGCTGCAACAAGTGTGAGAAGCTGCCGATTTAGAGATAGTTGGAAACATATGGCTGCTACGTGGCGAAGGCAACATGAAGCACGCATTCGTACGTTTTGTGTGCTCCGGAGAAGTTTTAAAAATCGGTGATATGCTCAGAGATATCTCTGCATTTTTTTCCTTCGTTGGTTTCTTAGTCATCACAAGCTTCACAACAGGAAACACGGTTTGTTAACGCATTGACGACTTCATTCTTTAAAGCAATGAGTACGTTCGTAATAAATGCTGCTTATCATTAGTGACTGAAATAGCTATGGTCTGTGTTACATTGTCCATAACGACGTTTAGGGGACGACCTTGACTGGTTAAAAAGTGTGTTAGGTTGGGGTGAACTTTCCTCTTCTATAAAGCAAACATGACCTTTGCGTCCACTATATCGCGGCTGGGCGTGACACCCGTTATTTACCTGCTGCAGAGTGCAGGGACCATAGGTCAGCTGGGGGTGGGGGATGGGTGTGTGTGGAGGGGGGGGGGGGTATATCTGGCATAAAACGACAGGCGCACCACCGCAGCTACCACACTTCCAACGCCTGGCAGCCAGCACGATCAACTCGACGTCATGAAGGTAAAGCAATAGCTACACCTTAACAATCTACTTTAGTTCTTTGGCTAAACCCCTGTATCTTAGTGCTGAAATCTGATTACCCAGTGCGCCCATGCCAAGGCCAAAACTTGACATTATACCCGAACAACTATCAATTTCACAAATAGGTTTAATGTGCGGAGAGAACAACTCCACCGCTGGTTTTTCAGAATTTCATTTCGTAACTTTCTATTGCTGCGTGATGTCCCATGAAATGGTAAACATGCCTCTTGTTGCACAACAGTCCAAAAGTGAGGACATAACATGTGAATACATTTGAATCATCAGTGTCATGATATTTATATTTCTTTAAATGATGTTGCTGTGAAGCTCGGCGTGCTGCATGCCACTGGCTTCCTTTTTTAACAAAAAAATGTTGTGTTATTGACCAACCCCTATTCACCCCTTTTTATTATCCTGTTTAGGGCTTAAATGTACCGGCGGTTTGCCTCCCCGGCAGTGTCAAACTATTGTTTCACGCTATAAATCAGATGTATTTCCCCTTCTCTCCTTGTGCCGCGGTGTGTTCATGGCACTTCAGGTATATCGCACAGTCACATCTAACCTCCACACTCACAAGATGCTGTCCTGATAGCCTCGTTCTACGTCTTGCGGTTGGCCATCGTCCTCTGCCTGGTGGCCGCCGTTGTTCCCAGCTGCTGTTCCCCGTCAAGGCCCAGCGGACCATTCGGCCTCAGCGGACTGATAGGCGGGCACGGCTCCGGTAGACACGGCGGCGGATACGGCGGTGTATTCGCTCTCGTTTGGCTGGGAGGCGACGATGGATTCGACCTGCGGGGACTAAGAGGTGGATACGGCTCAGGCGGGTACGGCTCCGGCTCCGGTAGATCCGGCGGCGGATCCGGCAGTGTATTCGCTCTTGTTCGACTGGGAGACAGAACCGGCAGAGGATTCGGCCGCGGAGGACTTGACGGTGGGTACTGCTACGGCGGGTCCGGCTCCGGTGGATCCGGCGGCGGATCCGGCGGTGAATTCGCTCTTGTTCGACTGGGAGGCAGAACCGGCAGAGGATTCGGCCGCGGAGGACTTGACGGCGTGTACGGCTACGGCGGGTCCGGCTCCGGTGGATCCGGCGGTGGGAGCGGTGATAGATTCGCCATTGCTGGACTGTGAGGCGGCTACGACGGTGAATTCGGCCTTCATCGACCTGTAGCCTTTCTCACAAAGGCAGTTTTTTGTACATTTGTATTGTAGTTTGTGAATTTGTATGTGTAGTTGTAAAAATGTATTTCATGAAGCAGAAACTTACAAATAACAACTACAAATTACAATTATACAAAACCACACACAAAAATTGACAAATCTCTCGAGAATTTCTACAACCATACCTTGGCATGTTTCATAAAGGCCAGCTGATTTTCCAGCCGCGGTGCATTTGTAAGATTGAAAGTTCAAATTACAACTACAAATCAACGATGGCCTACCCCATTGTAGAATAGGTGATCGTAAGCTTAAGGCAATGCCAGTAGCGAAAATGGATTGCGGACGCAAAGCTCGCAGAGGAAGGAGGCTTGCACGAATCCCCCCGGGGCAAACTAAACAAGTACTCAGAGGAAGCGGAACGGCAAACAAGCTCACAGAACACAGCGTTCAGATGAAGCAACCCAGCGATGGCGTTGACGGATTTAATCATCTCTAACACCGCGCATGGCCCGTGCAACCAAGCGTGCAGCAAATTTATTCCTTTGCGCTATTATACATCACTATAAGTGACCTTGGTAGCCGCACCGATCCGATCGAAATCCTGCGACGTCTTGTGCTCGCGCGTTGATGGGCTGGGGACGGGGGGAGGGGGGGGAAGGATACCAAGGTGATCATTTTCTGTGAGTAGGTCTACTGGCATCTAAGTCACTGCCAGGATGAAATGACTGTACCAATAGATTATGAAATGTCTTAATTTTAAGTGTAGTTTCTCCTCATGCAAGCGAAAACAGGAATCCTATCAAACTGCGGGCATGCGACGACACCCACCTTAACGCCAAACAGGAACAGCTATCGCCGGTTGTGAACGATGCATGAATCCCATGTATGCGAGTAGAATATAGGTGTGTACCATGGTAACAGAACACTAGTATTATCCTGGTTCACTGAGTCACTGCTTCGCTGGTTGCCATGACAGTGTCAATATTATGTGTTTACTTCTGCTTAAAACTGTAAGACGCACGGTGAATACAATGACAAATGAACTTGCGTGCTGGTATTGGGGAACATAATGTTCTGTTCCTTGACACTTTCGATACATTTCTTTTGTTTCTGTTTACAAACCGCGGTATTTATGATGATCCATAGCATCACTTGTTTTTTCTGCGCTCGTCCGACATGGACAGTGTCAGCTGGCGGGTGAAACAGGGGGGGGGGGGGGGGCATCATTGAATTTCCTGTTGGTGGAATCCCGTGTGACTCAGCACAGGGCAATGACGTCACTGGTGCCCTGTGTCATTGGCCCCCGCCGCTGCCGTCTCCATTGCCGTGGCGTAGCGGAAACGTAAGGTAGATGCAGCATTCAAAGTCATTGGAGGCAAGGCAATTAATAGTCCTTCAAACTTTGATTAGAAGTATCAAGCAAAGTCGTGCTGGTTTGGTTAGTGTTTCTATTCTGCAAGCGGAGACGTTACCTTTTCTAAGTGATTGGGGTTAAGCCCAGGACCCAGGTGAAATGCATGTTTTGTGACAGGGTGAGCCATTTTCCGCACTCCCAATCAAATTATTTAGCGACATTACGCCCTTGTGAGGAACTGTAAACCTAACGTCGCCCGAAATAATTTTTACCGGCTCTTAGGCCACTTGATTTTAATGTACAGTAGTTTTTCAAGTTAGTGGCACGGAATAGTCCTTTATTTTAGTAGAACGGTCATCAACCGCAGGTCATGTCTGAAGAAGGTCCCTGTGATATTTATATTTTCCGGAGATTTTGTAGCATTGGGGTCAAAACACTTGTGAAGGGGGAGGGGCAACCAAATATGGTAGCCAGGTGTCAAACGAGGGCCCTCACAAACTCACAAAGGGAACAAATCGCCGTCCACAAGATTTTAGTCTTCAAACCCTGCTGTCGCTGCTGTTTGATTGTTTTGGAGGAGCACAGTCAAGGGGCGCTCCATTCTGCCCACGTCTTCATCTTTACCACAGCGCTCTTAAAAAAATAAAACTGGCGTGATGCGTTATCGCCGAGGTATGCTCCCAACCTCTTAAGAAAATATCGATTGCACACCTGCTGTTGAAACGAACTAATGTTAAGTGGGCGCGGAGGCTAGCTAAGCACAAATGAAAAAGAGGCACTTTGTCTTATCATGGGGCTACAGCGCCTGACAAGGGATCCTGTGTCAGCAAGGGAATCCAAGTGGGCAGCGAGCCCGTTTTCAAGGAAAGGACGGCGACGGGACCTGGAATGTCAGCGGGCCTCTTGCATTGTTGGGACCCCCGACAATAAAGGGAGATGGGAAATAGGGCAATAATAGGGCCAGCATTGCTTGACACAATGGAATGGCTATGTATCAGACAGTGGGCCCAATAACCAACAAACGGCCTTGCTCCGCTTTGCCCAGGGGCCTGACTTTGTCAAAAGTGATCCCTGTGTCATTTAGTAGACCCCTTGTACCTGCAAGAAATTATTGTGCGTCACTGAAAGCCTTTACTCCGAGTCGCACTAACTGCTCCCGTCCGAGGATGGCCGGCGCCATAAAGGAGATCAGTGTTCCCTCAGAGGGCCTCCGAACCGATCATGAGGCCCGGCGCCCGTGTCACCAGAATGTCGCACCATAGGTATTCTGTGGCTCCCAGTGTTTTACTGACGGCGCCGCCTGAACCAAACAAGTATGTGTTGTCAGTGTCCATTCCATGGGCCCCCTCATGAACACGCCCGTCGGAATAAGTGGATAAAAACAGAAACGAAAGAAAAGGAAACTTTGGGGTCCGCTCAAAACTTGGGAACTTTCATCAGGGGCCTTACATAAAGCTCTGTGCCACTCATGCTCCACCAGGATGCTGGGTGCGACCCTGGGCACGTGCACATGGGTTACACAGAAACCGGCGCTGGAAGGAACGGGGACAGTGAGAACGGCGAGCCCGACTGCCTGGGCCTGACTGCATGCATTGTCACCAACATCCCGCTACGTATGAACGATGTAATTTAGGTTAGGTTCACTGAATTTGCACCGAACTTTCGTTTGATAGTGCAACGCATTTTTAAGGACAGAAGGAAGAAAGGGTGGCTTTTCCCAGCAAAATTGGCATGAATGCAGCTGTGACCAACGGAAACGCAAATATCCAGATCGCAATGTGCATCGCGCGAGGCTGTGCGCTGCCCTCGCTGTATCAGGACTCCAGTGACGTCACGTCAACGTTGGGCGTATGGGCTGCTAAAAAGCCGGTCAGGCGTACTTTTTATACGTCCTTGGCAGGGCCGGTGATTGGCGGCGACAAATTACACACGGCGCGGAGTTTTACAACTACAATTCTACAACCCGCGCTAGTTTTATGAAACAGTTGTAAGTTGTAGTTTGTAAATTCTAAATTACAACTTACAAACGCAAACTATTTGTAACAACTCTTTGTGAGAAAGGCTACTGGAGGGGCGTACGGCTACGGCAGACACGGTTATCACGACAGCGGAGACAAGAAACTCTTTTAAAACTACGGCTACGGATATTGACAAGTGAATGATTAGCTTCCCATGCAGCATACCTGGGTACTGCAGAATTTGGTGATGGGTTTCAGCTGTTTAGGTAGCAGATATATGGGCACCAATATCTTGAGCTGTGTTCACCAGCATAAATGAGAAGTCATATGCGCCAAAGTCACGCATTTCAACACCGACAGCATAGCGGGGCTGAAACGAGAGAAAGCAAAGAGAAAGGGCAGGCCAATAGGAAAGATAACACAAAACAGAGCAAACGAAATGACATGACAATGACAAACAATGACAAATGACAATGACAATGGAAAACATAGAGATAAACTGAGTACCGCTCGGAGACTGACACCGAACCGGGCTGAGTTTGAACCGGACAACTTTAAGTATGACTTGACCTGATGGTGTCGCATATGTCATCAGTGCATCAATGGATGGTAGAAATTGGTCGACAGCAATCGCAGCGGGTACATAGGCTCTCATTGGAACGAGCGAGCGAAAATCTGACCTTGCTAGCGACGCGCCACTCCCGCCAGCGTTACGTGCGTGACCGACACTGTCCGACACCCGCTTCCAATAGGTGTCTGTCGCTTCTGCTGCGTCTAATAGGTCTTGTCCTCGTCGGCAATCTGTCCTTCAGGCGACAGTTGTGAGGTCCGAACAATAGATCGATCGTCCCTAACGGACATGACGCATCGAGTTTTTTTCGAGAGCAACGAGTAGTTTTAACATTTGACTCTTGAAAAACCCCTGTTCGTCAGCTTTGCCGCAAATTTTATTTTACCATTCTTCATCCGCGATTAAAAATACTGGTTAAAAACGGTCAAGGAATACCGGAACACAGGCAACGACACAGGAGCGCAGGCGCAGAGGCAGAGGGAGTGGCAGTTCGGGGCCTTTTCCCCCAACTTCAAGAAAATTTTACTACTGTCCCTACGAGTGGGGACTGGAAAAAATCATCTAAATGCATATTTCCACACTTACAACCAATGCATGTAGTTAAACTGAGGCATACAATACGGCGCATTCGCAGGCTCGATTGTTAGCTCGGCACCACGTTTGACCAAGTACGTAACCTGCAGTGGCAGTGGCTCGTTTGCTCGAGCCGTTGATCTCTAGGTTTATGTGATATCGATACTTGTCCTTCCAGTACGCCCATGCCAAGGCCGGAACTTGACATCATGTCCGAACAACTACAAATTTAACAAATAGGTTCAATGTGTGGAGAGAACAACTCCCCCACTAGTTTTTAGAATTTCATGTCATAACTTTCTATTGTTGCGCACCGTCCCGTGGCTGGCGGGCATCTCTTATATTGAACCGTCCACCAATGTACCAATGGCTCTTGCAATATTGCTACTGCTACGTTCCGCCCCGTGGACTGGTAGACACTTTTCATGTTGCACGGCATTCTAAGATTAGACATAAAATATTAATGCGTTCAAATAATCGGCGCCATCATATTGATATTGTTTTAAGTGATGTTACCGTCAAGCTCGGCGTGCCGCACGTCACTGGACTGCGCTTGTAATGCACGAAATATTGTGTTATTAGCCAAACCCTGTTCACCCATTCTGATTATCCCGTTCAGGGCTTGAATGCACCAGCAATTTGCCTCCCCGGCAAGCTAAGACAAATGACCATCTTCGGTTGATTCCATTCCTCTAAATGGGTGCTCACCGTCAAAGCGCAACGCGCCCGACCAGGTCCGTTGCACCGCCCCAGGCAAGGCGCACCCAGTCTGTGACGGGCTTATAGGGTATAACTGAAGGGATGCTTCCTTTTTGTTGGCCACAGATGGCAGAGGTGGCAGGATTTCTCCTAGTTTGGAAAGATAGTGGGGAAGCAGCCATTTTTGGTCATTTCCACCCAACGCCATGGAGCCAATGTTGAATTTTTAGAGACTCGGTGTCTCAGCCTCTCCTGACTCCTCCAGTTACCGCGGACCACATGAGGCCAAAAATGAACAAGCTAGCTTGTCGCTCTATCTCTGGCAGGCTTTTAGGGAAAGCCTAATGGTTGGAAAGGCCTAGGAACGGTTCCGTTACATTGGATTTTATCGGGGTTGCCAAGCTCTGGACGCCGAGTACCACCGAGTCGTTGGCGACGTTGAGCAGGTGCCGCAGCGCGGTCTCGGCCCAAATGGAGCCAGCGCCGTCTGTCTCGCCGCGCTGCAGCGCATACAGCGGCGCCAGAAACTCGCTGGTGCTGTTGAAGCCCTGGAGCAGCAGGTCGCCGCCGCCGGCGGCCGCCGGCCCGTCCCGCTCCACCTCCATGAAGGCGACACTGTGCGCGGCCAGACGGGCGCGCGCCTCCTCGCCGCCGAGTTCCGAGCGCACGTCGTTGGCTGCCACGCTGGCCGGCAGCTCACCGGTAAAGAAGTGCGCGTGGTCGACGGCCTCGGGCAGCAGGACGGGCCGGTGCAGCGGCGCCTAAGGGTCGTCCGCCTGAAGCAGCTGCAGCTCGGCGAACGTCTGCGCAATGCGCGTTGGCCGCGTCTGGCCGTCCAGCGTGCCGCTCAGGTGCAGCACCGGCACGGGGAAGCTGCCGAGCGGCTCGCCGGTCAGGTACAAGCCGAACAACAGCAGGCCGCGCAGGGACTCCGCGTGCGCTTTCATGTACGCCGGCAGGAACACGCCGCCCAGGCTATGGCCGGCCACAAACACGACGGCGGCGGAGGGCATGCCGGCTTCGGCCAGCGCCTGCAGCACATCGCCGACGGCCGAGCTGATCTGCAGCGGGTTGGGGCAGTTGTCCAGGAAGCCCTCGGCGATGCCGACCCACAGCGAAGAGGCGGAGGCCGCCTGCAGCGCACGCCCCAGCACCTCGTACTGCTCTGGGTGCACGGACGCGCCCTGGACGATCACGAT
Organism: Pollicipes pollicipes; assembly: GCF_011947565.3. Taxonomy (NCBI): domain Eukaryota; kingdom Metazoa; phylum Arthropoda; class Thecostraca; order Pollicipedomorpha; family Pollicipedidae; genus Pollicipes; species Pollicipes pollicipes. Next base: position 15,212 of record NW_023596153.1, read on the forward strand.
GGCGAGGTCGTGGTCTCCGGGACTGTCCGGTGGCAGGGTGATCCCGTGCGCAGCGCCGGCCAACGCCAGCAGCGTGAACAGCAACATCATAACGACAGCTGGCTCTCGTTGGGCAGAGCGGAGTGTAGACTGTCCGGAACGCACCACAGCCGGAATGGAAGCACTCGCCGCGGGTGGTGCAGGCGTCACCGGTCTCGGCCTGGAGAGATATCACGCGATAGCAGGGCTTTCCGGCGGGATTATGGCAGGCGACGAAGGCGCTGGTGGGAATAGATAAACAGGTTACATAAAGGTGTAGTGGTAGGCTACCACGCACACTCCGGATCTGCATGCCCCAACGCCGCACTGGAGATGGACTGTATGTCCATCCGGTAACCGAATTTGTAATACGTACGTGTCTGGTTTGAAAGCCAAATGTCAGGCGACTGGTGTAGTGTACTGTATCACCGGCACTCAATATCTTGTAATGATTCACTGGACTCCTTCTAAAGCGACAGAACTCCGCAGCTTTGCCAACATTTTGATCCGGGTTCTACATAGATATTGAGGAGCCCGTGAAGGTAGATTGTAGATCGAAAAGGGTAAAAGATTGTTCCTAACATTGCAAATCCATGTTTGCTTCGAAAGGTTCAACATTCAGCCCGAATCAGTCGTGATAAAAATGAGGTAAGCAGTTTTGAGCGTGCACGCTCCAAGCCATAGCAACAAAAACCTAGACACCCGGCGCTGCAGTCTCCGCATGCTGCTCGGCGTCGGCCCTGTGGTTAACGCTAAGCGTTGACAAGTTGGGGGTGGGGGACGAAGGATTGGGGCGCGGGGACGAAGATCTGGTAGTGTGAAACAGAAAGAGTAAATGTGCGTCCCTTCTTCGTATTGTTGTAACTGTAAATCCGTCCAGAGGTCAATATCAGAACTGGAGAAAAACGCACCGTCCTGGTATTTAAGCAGCATTAACTTCTTTACCTAGTCTTTTTCATTTTTAACTTATTTCTACCCACTCATTTCCACACTAACGATACCCCTTAATTTATCCAGACAAAAGCCGCTTGAGTAGAACACTTTGGGGCCATGGGGCCATGGGGGGGAGGCATGGGGTCATTATCTTTCCAGGCCTAGGGGTGAAGGGCCACTCCGCCCCATCGAGGGATACCTTCCGACTGCCAGTCTGGCGACAGGGGGTTGGGATGCCCTGGTCGATCCGGGGCCCTTAGAAAAATGCTTCATATCGCATCGGTCTTCTCCCTGACGCGGGACGTTCTTTGACCCACGCAGATGGCCTCGGATGGGCGCAGTAACACTCACTGACGCAGCAAGATCTCTGATCGCCGCAGGTGATCCAATAATTGGCAAATAAACTCCAGCTCGGCTTAACGGGTCTATGCTGGAACTGGAATGAAGAGCTCACCGTTCGGCACCGGGGGCCCTGACTGACACAGGACCCTTCCATTGTCGCAACTGAACACTCATCATAAGTTGCTATGCTTCCGTTCATTGCCACAGAGCCCTGACCAACGCAAGAGGTCTTTTACCATTTGGGGTCCTGTCCCCGTTCCGGTTCAGCAAATGCTCTCCTGATCGACTCGAGGCCCTTGTTGGTACAGAACACTCGGTTAGGCACTGTGACACTGACCAACACAAGAGCCCCGCATTGCTAAAGGGGCGCCGACCAATGCAAATTGCGGGCCCGACCTTATTCCTGCTTGGAAAATGAGCCCGAGAGCTCAGACCGACACGGAACCGACTGTTTTTGGCTCCGTGTCGAGACCCTGTGTAATAGGGATAACATATGCACTCACACACACACACACACACAACACACACACACACACACACACACACACACACACACACACACACACACACACACACACACACACACACACACACACACACACACACACACACACACACACACACACACACACACACAACACACACACACACACACACACACACACACACACACACACACACACACACACACACACACACACACACACACATATATATATATATATATATATATATATATATATATATATATATATATATATATATAACGATAACGGAGGCCGTCTGATTGATGTCTGATTGATTATAAGAGAAAATAACTGGTGACGCTGTCGTTGGAGACGCTGGAGCACTCTGTTGAAGACGCTGTCAAGTGCTATTACCTTACTTATTCGTCATTATTGGTAACTTATGATTGTCATTAATATCTGTACAAAGTACATTTCCTTGTTGAACTTGATATCAAGGACGACAGACAAGACACAAAAAGTTTTTTCTCTTTCCGTTTAATGTACACTGTTCGCATAACCTCTTGCGTACGTGTCAATGAAGGGAAGAACTTCGAAATCAATGCGAACGCCTTATGAGTTTAACTTATTTAAAAACAAAACAGTGTTGACTCCTCGCAAAAGCCTGTCCCTCGCAAAAACGATTACGATCATAGCACTTTGTGAAATAGTCTATGAATCCTTAAAATTTCGTGGGCGCATTTCAACCCTAGTTAAAACAGGCGGATTGCACCAAGGAAGACCGAGCACGTGCCACGCATCATGGGCGACCCGACTCATTTTGGAAAGCCACGCTCATGATTTCGGGAGTATGTTGCGTTACTTTTGAACTTTCAGCCTCCCGGAGCGTTAACGGCTGAGCGTTAAAAGATGACGTAACTTTCTACCGAAATGCACGAACAAGCTATTTTTCCATGGATCCGACCTAATTGCCTTTCATAATTGGGAGTGGGGAGCTGGAGTTCACGTTGACAGGGCTAAAGCCCATCCCCCGCAATTAAAAAGGAACCTGTACCACTGACAGGCTTAACACGCCCTCGGGGGGGGGGGGGTCAAATGGACCCTCAAGGTTTTTCCAGAATGGTTTCCAAAGCCGCGCCAAATGTTGCATAGCTGTAGATAACTGAATAGCAGATCGCTTGCATCAAAAATTTAGATGTACCTTGTAGGGTCGCCGACCTATGGCAGGTCAAAGTCAGGCCATGGTTTCAGCGAAGGCAATTTCTAGGGAATCTTTCAATCTGATCCAACAACGGAGTTTTAGACGAAGCCGTACATCTCTGAGGTGCTTTCCTAGGCAACACAACAGTTGAATGAGTAAATTAAATTGACCTAAGGTCAGGTGCGAAGGTCACGTCAAGGTTAAAACCAACCCGTTTTGCCACCCTAGGGCTTGCTGTATGGGATAGATTCTGGTGCTCATTTCGAGTTTATTTATAGCAGGAACCGCATTATACATCTTCCATGGACTTCTTAGAGGTCAGAAGAAGTCATTGGCCTAAAATGACTCGGGTCAACGTTTTGTTTTAGGAACACACTGCCTAGCGTAATCTTTGTCGCTTGGTTAAATGCAAAACCCAAGGCAATTTTGCTTTATGTTTGTCACATTGACCTTTAAATGGTTAAAAAAGGTCACTGACCTTAAATGAGCATGCGACATTTTGCTTAGAAACGGTTATCTAGGTTCTGGGAGCACTTTGGTGACCGACCTGGAACTTGACCTTGTTTTACTTTTTTGACCCAAAGGTCATGACTTAGGAACCTCAAATTTTGACCTAAGTGAGTTCACGTAAAGGTCAACGCACCCTGCAAATTTGGTGCTGCTAGCTTTCTTGCATGCTGCATGCTGGCTTAAAGTTGTTACGAATTGACAAGAGTGAGAACTAACGCCTGATGGCTAATACTAATACGACATGAACTGACACGAGTACCAACTCATGACTGGTGCTGATTCTCACTTCTATGTTCATCAATGTTCATTTCGAATTTAAGTGCTCGGAAATGGTATTTCTAAATCATATACGCTTAAGTAGTACTAATATCGGTGTAAAGATTCGTTGGAAACCTAAAAAGTTATACTATTTTGGTCGCGTGTCTTGAAAGGATAAAGCTAATTTGATTTTTGACTCAGACCTTCTCTCAGTGTTTCGATTTAGGAATCGGAAGCATCGGAGTGGAAATGGCCGAAACAAATATTTATGAACTCATAGTTCTTTTATTCATAGTTATCGATCTGTAATATACCAGGAGGTACTCGTACACGTTGTTAAGCAAACATTGATCTCATGCTTGAGTATTACCAATGCAACCAATGTTTGCTTGATGACGTTCTTTAACCAGTAGGTACCTCGCTGTTTATGGGGGTCGGTAGCTATCAGCACGATAACTCTGAGCTCATCAAACGGAGAAATAAGAGCTCAAGGCCTTTCTCGCTTATATAGACTGGAACAAATATGTTTGGGCTCACTTGTTATTCAATGGTTTTTATTTCCATTATCATTAGGCTCTCAATTGTGGGAGTCCGAATCCATTTGAAATAAGCAAAACTGAATCGAACACACACCTGTGCAGAAATTCGCTTCAAAGGACATGCTATTAATGGTGTCTGCATGTTATTTATCATCTGGAAGTGAAGAAACGTTGTTTGCAACTCTTTTCTATTGTGACCCGACGCTCTATGCTTTCCGGGGCCGAGTACCAGGCTCCATCGACTGTATTGTGCGCCGGCTCGAGTATGTGAGAATGGGGCAATGTTTTTCTTCCCTGATCCGACGCCTTACATTTTCCGGGACCTGCATCAGGTTATGCCGGACTGCGCTGCGCGTGGGCCGAGGAATGAGAACGAGTGCCGTCATCATGTGAACCACAGCTAGCGCTGTTTGGGACGCCTGTTCCTCAGGCGCGCGTGATTAATTTGTTTACGAGCACTGGGACACCTAGACATTAATTATCGGCTGTTTACTCCGCGTCTCCCGGCTCAACGGATCCTGTATCAGCAAAAAGTGGCCAGCCAGGGAGGCTTCAAGAATTTGTCAGTTCCATGGACTGAATATTCATGTTTGGACCAGTCTTGCTCATCCGAGAAGCCAAAAACAAAACGGACTAAGATGAGAGAGGATTTAAAACTGGGCCCGCCCAAGTCGATAGAAACGGGATGAATGACCAAGTGGTGGCTGGAAAAGCAGATCCCAAATGCGCTCAAACACATGCTACATTTTTCATGCTGCGATGAAGCAAACGGGTAGATGGTGAATTGCACAGACTATGCTTGCTAATTTTTATATTTGTCGAAATGGACAGCTTCTTATTTGGATTTTGTGAGAGACAGCATAGAGAAAAGGCTAGCTTTAAAGTTGGCGGGCTGAAATGAACCGGCTCTTGAAAATTCAGTTTATGAAAAAAAAACTTCAGCCAAAGTCGTGTCCCTAAATCAAGATCGCTGAGCGGCACCGACCCTGCGAACGACAAAATCCCAATCATAAATCGGTGGGCTGCTCCGTGGCTTGACTGTCCAGAGCTGAGGCGAGCAGGACGACTGGCGGGACGTCGACGCGTCCCGGAGCAGCTCCCAGCGGCACGTCCCGGAGCAGCTCCCAGCGGCGCGTCCCGGAGCAGCTCCCAGCGGCACGTCCCGGAGCAGCTCCCAGCGGCACGTCCCGGAGCAGCTCCCAGCGGCGCGTCCCGGAACAGCTCCCAGCGGCGCGTCCCGGAACAGCTCCCAGCGGCGCGTCCCGGAGCAGCCCCCAGCGGCGCGTCCCGGAGCAGCTCCCAGCGGCGCATCGGCCGGCGGAGAGGCCGGCGCGGCGCGCGCCGCCCGGTATTTCGGTCCCGTGCCGGGGTCCGGTGGGGTCCGGCGGCGACCGGGCGGCCACACCCAGTGGCGCGCCAGGGGCTCTCGCAGGTCATCGCTTAACTCTGCTCGGGCGTGAGACCGACCCAGGTCAGTGGCCGGCTCCCGCAGGGAGGGCGTGTGATACGGTCTGCGCAGCAGTGGTGTCTGGTGCTTGTGAGCTGGTGCTTTTCGTTTGAGCGGGGCTGGTGATGGTGCTGTTGTCATTTGAACGGATGCGGGCTGCAGAGAGCTGGGCTTCACATGTAGGGCTCTGCGCGGGGGCACGTGCGACTGCTGCCATGAGGAGTCTGATCAGTGCTGCAACCCCCTCGCACCATGGTCCTGACCAGACATAGGAATACAGCCAGATGGAATATTTCTTAGTCCAGCCGAAACAAGAGGGGTGAAATTACGCCGCAGCAGTGCTACCCACTCTCCTCTTCCGGAGCGCATTTCATAGCCGCACACGGAAAACATAATGAGGTTCGACTGTACACCAATGTGCTTTGAGTTTATTCAGAGGCCGTGCACGAAGCCTCATAGATACAAACAGCAGCGCATGCATTTGGCATACGAAACGAAAGTGCGCTGATGGCCGGTGACCCCACCGCCGCCGAACGGGACCGGTTCCACTCATTTCCGAGCACGCCCCTGTCTGTGCGTATTTCTTGAACCAGACGCACAGCACGAACGGCTGCATGGACTGCTGTGAAACAAGCACTTGTGGCGGACTCATCCTCTGTGACGACCCACAACATAGGGTCTGACCCGTCAGATGTCGGTGCCGACCACAGCGCGTGCGAGAACGGGGCATGTTTTGGCATTGAGTAGAGAGGTGCATTTCACTTATTTGGGGTATCGGGTGGAAGGAGGGGTGAGGGTGGAGTCAGAGCTCAACAGTTTTCTCTGAAATTCCAGCTAAGTGCGCGAGTCGTTGGACAACAATGCATATTATCAATCTTCTTATTTCTACGTTTCTGCCTAGACTTTTTTAAAAGCCAGCAGTTAGTCACGTACATATTATGAGTCGTATTGTACCTATCTCGTGAGGGTGGGGAAGGGAGCAAGGGCACTTAACCCTGGGGGCAACTATTTGCGTTCGTCCCTGTCTGTGGGGAACAAGCTGTGCAAGAGCCCAGTGAAATCATGCCAAAATTGATAACCATGTAAAGGCATGTTTCATTAAAACTGGGACAGTGCATTATAATCGACATTTCCACACATGCCGATTGGGACTGCCGATCCTGCATCGGATCAGTTTGTTCAACCTGGAGCCCAGTGGGAAGGCCCCGGCGATTTAGCGCTACAGCAATGAAGAGCGCTGCAGGGACGTCACTGGGACCTACCCGTGACGTCGCAAATGTAAACATACTTGCAAAAGCACTGATGCGCTCAGTAGCAGCGAGCCCGAACGATCCCTGTGAACCTCTGATGATTTTCAAAGCCTAATAGCTCATTATAGAAGAACATGTGGGTGCAGTATTGGTCGATGAAACGCAGGTGTTAGACGGTAGGAAGTGATCCGTGGTTGTGTGCTTCGTCCGTCGTCTGTTTGACAAACCTGCCGCAAATGTAGCCTGGATCCACCCTCGAGAAATCCACGGCATCAATACCTTGCCAGGACATCAATGATTGATGTAAATAGGGAATTAAAGAATTGCAGTGATCTAAAGATTCGGCCAGCAGGGAAGACATTTAAACCAACATTTAAACTGAGTGAAGTATGAAACAGGCACATTATGTGATCAGAACATCTGTAACGAGAAAAGGGGCCATTAAGGCTGTTGTTCAAAATGCGCAGTTGGCAAGGCGTTGCCAGATTTAGCTGATAAAACCGGCAAACGTTTATTGGACGTCTTCTCTTAAACAACTAACGTATACTGCGATCGACATCAAGGTGTTAGCACCTCATTCTTAGCTAAACATTTATGCCATAAATTGAAGTTCTAATCAAGTCTCCACTTGCCAAAGCGCAATTTTCTATTAAAAGCGTTACAGTGTAGCTGGGTGATGCAAAGCTCACACAAGTAGTCTTGACGCTTGTGGCCGAATTCTGGATAGGATGGAAAGAAAGTTGGTCTTTCAAACTTCGCATTACGTTTTTCACGACCCATTCACCGGTCATTTTCATGCACGGATTCCTACTACATGACCCGGGAAGCGTCGCCCACGTCAATAGCCGTGTAGACGCGCGGCGTTTTGACGATCGCCTCTGTGACATTGCCTGGCCATAGCTTTGAAGCACTCCTAGATCACATGGGGGGCGCAGGAACTTCACTCCGCGACGATTATCAATTTAAGACTGGGCCTATGGCAGAGAATTAAAAATAGAAATAAAAAACATCCTCCATACGCTTGCTCACAGTGCTGAAAGGTTGTTGTTACCATTCGATGGAAGGTTCGCAGGGGAATGTACGCCATTTACGCACAGGCGCAAGCACAGTACCTGTAGATGCTACTACAACGCGTGAACATGTCGATCGTTGCACAGGTATGCATATGATGCACGCCGTTTTTTGTAACCTAATACATTACGGCGCTCAGAAGTGTACGCAGCGTGGGCAGAAATCGTGAACGTTTGTTTGTAGCCCTTTCCTTACTTTGGCCTGAAGACAAATTTTCAGTATAAAGCACATAACGTTGAAATTCTGTTCACCGCCGTGAGCAAATGAAACTACAGCTTGGAAAAGTGTCCGCGATCGTCAATAATAAAGCGGAGCGGTATTTTTGCTTGCCAAGGCTATTAGATCCAACAACGGATTAGCTATGCTGCAGGTCCCGATTGGTTTTGGGAAGAGGCATCCTAAACACGCAGCCTCGCTCGCTCCTTCAAACACACAAACACACACACAAACACACACACACACACACACACACACACACACACACACACACACACACACACACACACACACACACACACACACACACACACACATATATATATATATATATATATATATATATATATATATATATATATATATGTGTGTGTGCAATTTCATATTGACATCATGTGTTTGCAATTTTTCATCGGAATATCCACGTAACACAACATGACCACCTTATTCCTGTTTTGTAATCCTGCAAGTTGCGCAGCGATCTCCTTTTCCGTCGTGATTTGTGGTCAAACATCCCGTCCGCCTGGGGCGTATGCACGACGAAAAGGTCGAAAATCGAGGTCAGAGCTGAAGTCAGAAACGAGTATCCGTCGATCACCTTCGTGCCCTTGACAGTTCAGAAACTTCAACTTCCTGTAGCGCGTAAACCGCCTGGAGTTCCAACACCGTGCCCAGGTGTCTAATTGTCAGCTAGTTCCTTTATAGGCTATGCACATCTTGGTGCCTTGGTTCTTCATTACCTTGGGGTTGTGGACTATGTCAGGACCTGCGACAGTCTCGAGACTTTTTAGAATCGGCAGCCCTTGACCACCTACGAACCCCTTATCCGTGTGGTGACCCCTTGGCTATGGTCCCTTTGTCTATCAAGGGACCCATTTCGCATTAAGGGGCATATCGGGGTCTTTCTTCATGTCGGGAGCATTGCCAGCCGAAATTCCTTCGATTCGCAAAGATCCTTTGGCCATCTTGAGACCCCTTGACCAACTACGCGGTCGAGAGATCTCTTCAAAGTATTTGGAAGTTTGTTTCATTCAGCAGGTCCCAGATGCATCATCAGGCGTGAAATTCTTCGAAGAGATGTTGATGCTTTTTCGGTTTCAATTTTCAATTTCAGTGCACCTTTACTTTGCGTAAATCTTCTTGATAATTCAGGGCCATTTGATCGACAGTTTGAAGATATTGCATTGTATCCCAGAACTCGCTACTAGAGCCCCGCTTCGAGTACACCTGAAAGGGGCTCGTTTCGAACTTTATAAGGCCACTGCGGAACCCTTTGAAATTTTGCAGAGCCGAAAACACATTCCTCAAACCTTTCACCAGCAGTTTTCAACCACTGCCCATCTGCCCCCCCCCCCCCCCCACACCCGGATTCATCGCCACTGGTCCCCATCACCGATCCACCGAGGCGGCCGCTGACGTGACCTCGTACGCGGCCAGGTGTCCGACGATGGTGCACTGGAAGCGGGACCTCGACCTCTACACCATCGGCCGCCCGCTGGAACGCAATGCCGGCTTCTGGCTCAACTACATGAAGGGCCTGAAAGGTACGCCTGCGTCCAGAGCAGCGCTCCCCAGCTGTGGGACGCCCGACAGGGTCATAACCATGGTAACGCCGTCTTCCGCTGCCTCTTGCGCCGGGAATGTGTGCTGCTCGCCTGCCTTTTACAGCATCCCGCTCGCTAACGCTGCTGCAAACGCGCGACCACTCAGCTGATAACCCTGCGCCAGCTGACTGCTGCGGCTGGCGCTGCCGGCGGCGCAAGCGGCAGCGCCAGCGGCAGCAGCCATCATCGGCCCAGTCGAAGGGGGACGGGGGAGGGCGGGGGACAGAACATGGCCCGGGTCTTGGCGACGGGCCGGGAGTCGCCACCGTCACCGCACGTCACCGCCCGTCACCCAGGTGTTGGGACGGGCACGCTGCCAGGCCGGACCACCGTCCCGGCCCTGAACGGCCGGAACTGTCGCCCTCCCCCTCTGCAACGACCACGGTCACAGCAGCGGCAGATCATCACCGGCACGTGCGATGGCCACACCCGCCGCTGAGGAGGGCCGCAGGTGGCGCCATCTGCGTCCACCGGCAGCGGGACCGGGTGCTATCCCGGAGTGACGGTGGACGGCGCGACGTGGCGACCCCGAGCGGTTTTTGCGTGTCGGCCGGGGAGGTCGGGGCCTTGCCAGCCGGCACCGGCCGCGGCCGGCCGCCTGGAGCTGCGGCGGCGGCCGTATTTTTGGCTCCGCTCGGCGGCTGGCAACGTCGCCGACCTAAAACGGCGCGGAATGCTGGCAGAGGCGCGGAGCCGGCGCCGACGGGGCCCCGACGTCGTACCGCTACCGCTCACGCGGTCCATTCCGCATCGGTACAGGTAGGGGCTCCGATACCGGTCGACAGCCAAGACCGCGGACCGCCGCGCAGGGCTCGGGCGTTGGTCGAGCGCGTTTACGTGAGGGGTGGAGACTGGTCCAGCGCAGCGTCCATGCGAGCCTTCGCCCTCGGCCTCGGCTTCGGTCATGTAGACACGTGCCAGTACTTGCACCACAGGTGGGGAGCCTGTCCTGTGACCAGGTGACAGTCAGCCAGCCGGGACCGACGTGCTTTAGCGGTGAGCACTCGACGCTGTGTCTCACGCGTCGGTCAGGGCGATTTGAAACCTCGTCTTTGTTTCTGAAGGTCGGTAGGTCATTTGCCATCCCCGCAGTGCACCATGCCGAACACCAGCAGTCAGAGGCTCAGTTCAAGGGAAGCGTCGGTCGAAGCAGACCGTTGTGGTTTTGATACAAGACAAATGTCGCAAGCATTTTCGGGAACCAGATGAATCAGGGCCCGGCGGATTATTGCAAACAACATTTAACAAAATTCGCACAACCTATCGTATCCGAAATTTAGGAGCGGTTAGAACACCGCCGTTGTAGGGAGTTTGCATTCCTTCGGACAAACGACCACGTAAGCGCATTGCTTGTCCGGACAGACGCATCACGGTTGTATCCATAAGCTGAATTTATAAATATATGAGTCCTATACAACCAACTCAGTTTTGTGTCCAGATCTCATCAAACTACCCCTCAGCACACCAGTAATTTGTCGCCTGTGGGAGCCCTTCTGACCCCGTGTCGGCGCCGACACCCGCGGTCTGTCCAGGTCAGCCCAGATCAGGTCAATGGAACTCGGCCGAGGTTACCCGGCGCACATGACCCGTGTCGGCGCCGGCAGTCGAGTCCCGGGCGCAGCGCGGCACCACTCCACCTCTGGTCAGCGACTCGATCCGCGTCGACCGTCAGTACAGCTCGGAGGTGGCCACCAGCAAGCGTAGCGTCGAGGTCAAGCAGGCGCTGGTGGCGGTCAAGGAGACGCGACCCGTCTATCAGCTGAGGATGGCGCCGGCCGTGCCGCAGTATACGGCCGGCAACTGACCTGACCTCCGTAGGTTGGACGGGAGCTCAGTAAGCGGCCTGTGGGGCCGGCGCCGCGCCGCGCATGCTTCTTCCGGAGTGGTGTAGGGAGCGACGCAATAGACACCCAGTAGCGGCTAGACCCTGGAGCGCGAGAGCAGAGTAGTGAAGCTACCTTGTTAGCAGCGTCCCCGCTCCAGCACGCATTGGAAGCATCGACGTGGAGGTCAAGCTACCCAGAACGAAAGAGGCTGTGGTAAAGAGGCCTTGCCGTGCGTGACGGCGAGTGAGTAACAACCCTGAGGTCAAGATGCTCGGGTCAGGGCCTCGGTGAGATGCTCGAATCCTTCTAGCGGAGAAGTTGTGCCGCATGTTCCACGACGTATGTGAAGATGTAAAAACGTATGGATGCCAAAAACTCAGCTGTGCTGTAGTGCGTTAGAAAGAGATCCACACCACGCACGGTGAGCTGCATTTTTAGTTAAGAGGCAAGCTGCCCCGCTGCTTCCTTCTCCCCAGCCGGCGGCTGTGCTTGGATGGAACACCGTGCCATGTAGAGAAGTCTGCGCACTTCCGTCTGCAAACCATAGGCACGACAGACATCAAACAAAAATGATCTTTGTCCAGTTTTACCACAGATATTCCAGTTTTATTTTCGACGCCTTGATGGGAATGATGACGGCTGAGGTTTATTTCCACCCAGTAGATATTAAACGACATGCATCCTTTCCAAACAGCATCTCGCCAGTAAATGGCCAATATGGGGACATGCGTTTAGTTGTTCGTGATGTGCTATTTTTCATCAGATGCGGCGTAAAAAAGTGAACATGTGGGACCACCACGGCTAAGTGGCTGCCATCTCACAACTGCAGAAAGAGTCTCTTATGGCTGATGAGACAAAAACGTTCAGAAATGCATGGGACATTCACTCTTGATTTTGCGCTCATCCGTTCATGTTTATAAAGATAAAACGTTGCTTATCAAGGGATTTTTGAGCAATATTCGTACATTCGAATGGTTCATACAGCTTTTCACGGTTAGTCCACAGGCTTCACCAACATTTGCTTCTTTAACAGCAAAAACACCGACTTGAAGTGCAGAACTAAGGCCACCAGATTGGTACCCATGTTTCAACAAAACGCCAAGCTCTCATTTTACCAGTTAACACGCGCTCGGGTGGGTGTCATTTTACCAGTTAACACGCGCTCGGGTGGGTGTCAAATTGACCGCCGAGGTTTTTCCAAAATGTTTTCCGAAGCTGCGCCAAATGCTGCATAGCTATAGACAATTGAATAGCGGATCGTTTGGTATCAACAATTTAGATGTACCTTGTAAGGTTGCTGACCTATGACAAGTCAAAGTCAGGCCATGGTTTCAGCGAGGTCAATTTCTGGGTAATCGTTTACTCTGATGCAACCACGGGGTGTTAGACGAAGCCATACGCCTCTGAGATACTTTCTTAGGCTACACAAATATTGAGGGAGCAAATTAAGTTGACCTAAGATCAGGTATGAGCGTCAGGCCAAGATCAAAACCAACCTGTTTTATTACTCTAAGGCCTGCTGTTTAGGATAGTTTCTGGTGCTCATTTCAAATTTATTGAAAGCAGAAGCCGCATTATGCATCTTCAATGGACTTCTTAGAGATCAGAATAAGTCATTGACCTAAAATTATCTTGGTGAACATTTTGTTTTTAGAAACATACTGCCTAGCATAATCTTTGTCGTTTATTCAGGTGCATGAATCAGAGCAGTGTTGTATGATTTTGGTCATTATGATCTTTAATAGGTTAAACGAGGTCACTGACCTGAAATGAACGAGCAACCTTTTGCTTAGAAACAGTTATCTAGGTTCTGGGGGCACTTTGGAGACCAACCTGGAATTTGACTTTGTTTGACCTTAATTGACCCAAAGGTCATGACCTACGAACCTCTTACTTTGACCTAAATAAGTTCACGTACAGGTCAAGACACTGTAAACTTGGTATCTCTAGCTTTCTTAGTTCCCAAGATCTCAGCGGGATCAAATTGGCCCCCCATCCGAGCAAAGGGTATCTAGCCGGCCACCAGACGCGTGTTGACCAATCTCCCGTCTGGCGGTGGACACAATGGAAACGAACCAATGACTAGAGCTCAGCATAGCCCGTTTTTTTAACACGCCATCCCTCACGGCTGTACAAAGCTTTTGCAAGCAGCTCGCAGTGCTGGAGCGCTATGCTGAAAGTCTCGACCGTCAGCTACATATCTATCTTTGCTTGATCTGGTTAAGCTTTGGTTAAATTCATCGAGGTCAAGCAATCAGCTATTTTCCTACCAATCTTAAAAAGCATATCGGAAAGGTGTCCTACCTCTCGCAGGTTTGCACAGGTGTTTGCCCCCCCCCCCCTACCGATCCCCGACGGCGGCTGATCCGGCCTTGACGGTCGCCTCTGACCTCAGGTGATCACGGCGATACTACCCCGACACGCAGCGAGCCGGTGATACCAGCGGCGCCGCTGCCGGTCCGCACGCCGCCGCGCGCCGCTGGGCCGGCCGCCGCCGCCAAGGACCCCCTCAGCGACCCGTTCTTCACTGCGCCCGACCCGCTGGACGACGTGAACCTGCCCATGGCGCCGGCCTACGATGACGTGCGTGGCATCATCGACCGCGCGCGCAGGCGCCACCGCGACCTCCGGGCCGACGCCGACAAGCGCGCGGCGCGCTTCTAGAGCGGCGGCGGCGGCGCGGACGGCGGCGGGGGCGCCGTCTGGCGGGCCGGTCAGCGGCGGCCCGCCTGGGGGCGGCGGCGACCCCGCCCGCCCGTTACAGCCGGCGTGACGTCACTCCGCTGACGTGACGTCACCCCGCGTGACGCGCCGCGAGAAGGGACGGGTCGACGGTGGTGGTGCGCTGGCGCGGCTGAGCTAGTTTCGTGTGCCGTCTTGTGGCGGCGGATGCACTGGCATCCGATCAAAAGAGCCGGGGCAGTGCTGGGCGATGTCTGGAGACGGTAACGCCTTGACGATGTTGGGACTTCAGGATCGCTGGTGACGAGCTGCGCCGCGGAGGAACCCTGCTACGGAAGACGAATACACGGATGTTGGGAGCGAATACAAGGGTATTCCCCAATATATGCCAGTGGGTTTCGAATCTGAATGACGGCTTTGCCGGAGGCCGTAGCAGACGAGTAGGGAGCGGTGGTGGTGTCTTGGTTAAGATGCTCGTCTCTGGACCCGTCGGCACCCGCTTCGGGTCCCGGCCACACCACCACCGCATGCCACATGGTACCCAATAAAGGCATCCCGTCTCGAAACGACCCTGGAACTCTGCGAGGCGTGAAACCCGAATCATTATAACAGATTCGTAATCGATGGCCTCGAATGTCAAGGGTTATGCACGTCCTGAAATCAATTAAGTCTTATGAGACAAAGTGCCTCGTATTTAAAAACGTGTCGGATGTAAATTTATCAGTTGCTTATCTCCCAACTCAGCAATTTTGGCATGAAAGATGGGCATAATGCATAGCACGACTATACTTATGGCATTAACGATGCAAATTCCACGCACCCGAAGATAACGATCTTGAAAAACTCCTTGGAAGACTATTTGCCAAGCGGAAGGTGGAATGGCACGACTTCCGAAGGCGCCGGCCAACCTCTGGAGCCCAGCCAACGGAGGACCACTAACTAATATATGACATCACTCTGCGCAGGTAGGACTAATCTAACCGACACTGGGCGCGTAAAAACACTCTTAACTGCCTGCTGAAATGAAGCGCAACTGAGCTCGATACATAACAGCGCTACTAACGGCACTTTAATCTCGTAACCGTCATGACACTTTTCTGGAGTCAGTGATTGAAGCCAGCTGAACATTTAAGAGTGTCACGCCTGCTGTCACATATCGTCCACGTGCTGTGCATTCGTGACCATTTACATATCCTGCGTTGTGTGCAGCACACACCCACGCCGCGCTGGTGTGTGATGATAGCGCCGATATGCACCGCCTGTCCCTGTCACTGCGTCCATGCAGCCTGCCACGTGAAGTCGACGACCTGGCCGCCAGCCGGGCTCCGGCGGACGGCCGGGGATCCCGCCGCGGGCTCCGGCTGACGGCCAGGGCTCCCGCCGCGGGCTCCGGCGGACGGCCAGGGATCCCGCCGCGGGCTCCGGCGGACGGCCAGGGATCCCGCCGCGGGCTCCGGCTGACGGCCAGGGATCCCGCCGCGGGCTCCGGCGGACGGCCCGGGCTTTCTCCGCGGGCTCCGGCTGACGGCCAGGGCTCCCGCCACGGGCTCCGGCTGACGGCCAGGGATCCCGCCGCGGGCCCCGGCTGACGGCCAGGACTCCCGCCGCCATCCGCTAGCTGTGACCCGGCGCCCCCGCCCCTGTCCGGCAGGCGAGCGCGAGGACTCGCGGCGCATCCCGAGCGTGCCGTGCCCCAGCGTCGGCTCGCACCCGTACTGGGCCGAGACGCCGACCCGGCGCGACCTGATGGACCCGCGCTTCGGCGACCCGCTCGGCGCCGCCGGCATCGCACACAGCGCCGAGTTTGACGACCTGCGCGACATCATGGCGCGCGCCAACCGCCGACGCCGTCAGCAGGAGATCGACGACCAGCGGCGCGCGCTCGGCCTGTACCCCTAAAGGTGGCGCAGCGGGCGCGGTGGGCGGGCGGCGGGGCGGACACAACGGCGGGGGCCAACGGCGAGGGAGGCGCCACTCAGGCGTCGGCCGCGTCAGTTTTGTCGGCTTTGGCTGAATACACCCAGTGACGAGACCGTTTCGTTTGATGAAAGGGCACGCAGCAAATGCCGCGTGTGATGACGGCGAAAGTTAAGGACATGGTACCTATGACAACAGCCGCTGTGGCCTACAAACGGGATGTCGTTCATGCAGACAAGCTTATCCGTGACCATCATGAACAGGGCATATGCGCAGAAGCGTCTCAGGAAGTTTGCGCAGAGGTGAATTACAGCTTTGAAAGATCCTTTCCAGGTATCGCCATGGGGTCAATACTCCCGTTGGAAAATAGGGCGTGGGGAAGGGAGTCAAGCCCCGCCTTCCCTATCTGTTCCTAACCCGAGGGACAGTGAATGACACTCAATGTTTAAATTTCGGCAAACAGCAGCGCAAGCTGACTTGGAGAGCACCCAATACGAGCATTTGAAATAAGTGTCCTCACAAAGCCCTTCAGCCAGTTTACTCACTTGCCGTGAGTATCAGCATTACTCCAAAGCTATCCCTCATCCGCGTGGTGAGGCAGTCCGGTCCGGTCTGACCACCAGCCCGAGCCGCCGCGGGCGATGCCGTCGTTGCGTGACCCGAGGTCCTGTCGGCGGCATGCCAGCCGCAGACCCAGCCACCCCCAGGGAAAACCCGGCCCACTCGCTGCCAGCGTGTTACGTCACGGCGCGGCGCCGGCTCGCAAATAGCCGGCAGCGACAGCACGCTGTCGCCGGCATGGTATGCTGCGCCGCAACAAATATGCAGGCCGATGCGAGCACGCCATGGCTTTCTCAGCTGTTGTTTGATGCGAACCAGCAGCAACAAAGGAACAACGACAGAAAACTCAAGGTCCTAATCCAGCTGTGTCGTGTCTTTACAAAATACCTTCAATTTCTACGCTTTAGTAGTTATCAGATAATACGTACGAAGCACAACATAGAGCTTTGACTGACGGTGCACTTCAAAAATGAACAGGCATCTGATCGCAGTGGCAAGATGGTGTCCGCTGCCTATAAGCATTCAAACAGTTAGGTAGCTGTAGGCCTGAAAGAGACGGAGTTGCAGGGCTGAAGAAAACATTGGAACGCTGCCCGGCACGAACCGGCGGGCTTCACAATGTAAACAGCATCTCTGATCTGTGTTTCCCCGAAGTCACGAGTCATACACAGATTATTGGCTATGTTACCACGCCGCACGCTAGTAACTGATGCTTAGCTTAGTTATTATTGCTAGCCACTCATATAGCTGCAATAAAAACTCGCCCTTTTTCGGCAATGAAATCGGAAATGCTGCAGCGATGGAATCTGTAAGTGCTGCGGCGATGAAATTTGTAAGTGCTGCGGCCATGGAATCCGTGGCCGCAGGACTGCGTGACCGTCACAGGTGGTGAAGGGACTGGGCTGGGGCAGCACGGCGAAGAAGCGATGCATAGCTGTGGTGGACGCGTGGCAAAGGTCACAAGGCAACAGGAAACCATCTGAAAGCCTCGGGGAGTTAGAGTCATCATTATTGTTAGCGGGAGAATATTGCGGCAATGAGTAAATCAACCAAGTAGTTGGGGGCTGCAATAAATGCGGATCATGGATGAAAACGCACGAACAATCGTATTATAGTGAAAACGGTGTTACGGCGCTACATCTATTCCGGTAAGTAGTGGAAGGTATCGCCTCCTGTCTTGACGCCTGGTGCTCAATGCGCCATTCCGACACAACACTTATGGATGAAATTCAGAACGAATTCATGTTGTTATTGGTTTCATATTTGCAATGCTATTTAAGACACTTAGATGCAGTCAGATGTGGTTTGAATACTCGCCGCCGGTTAAGACATGACATAAAAATCACTGTATTGCACACATTCAATTGTCGGACCCGACATCATTTTCGGAGGTGGTTACAGAACGTGGCTCTTTTTTCGCGGCATGCATTGTAAAGCTGTAGTATCGTCCACTCTCACAGCCCGGCCAAACACTAAGTCAGGTGTTACCGTGAGTATTTTCCCAATACTTCGGTAATAACAACAAAACAATAATATAACGTCCGAGGCGTCCGAACACGTCGCGCCCCCGCCACGCGCCACCTCATCAAGGCCAACTCTCTCGCGCAACTGCCACTTGCCTGGCGCGTAGGCTCCCTAAACAACTGCCATACACCACAAAAGCCTGCAAAGAAAAAATGAAGTTTCTAGCCGTCAGTGCTTCGATTTGTGTTTGGAACATAAAGCAGCCTCCAATCACTTGACTTTGATCTCAAAATGCCCACTATCTTTTTTATATGGATCGTTGATATGGGACCATCCTATATCTTTAAACATTCTGCCTGTCCATCAGTACCTCTCCATATAGTGCGGAGCGACTATTGTTTTTAACACTGAACAGCGTTACAATTAAATTTCAAAATGCAGCAAGATTTTAACATGTAAAATCATCTATTTTTACATAAAGAAGAATTAGGAACTCCCTTAGCCTTAGAAACACCACCCATAACAAATAGAGGCCGCAGAAACTCGGGTAACTCCGGTAAGCGTGTATCGTTTATTCCCAATCCTCGAAATCACGCGGTCGTCGAAAGCCAATATACGTGCCTTTGGCACCCTCTTAGTTGTGACTGCATATTTCCTCTATTTCGCTGCGGTCAGGCATTAAAGAAGCTTCATGCTTAACACCTGCTCTGAATTTCTGGCACCACAAACGCTCACGAATAGCTGAGATTGTCACCTTCTGTTTTGTTTATGCAGTATAGCTCTCGCCTCCAGATGTTACGGATAGACCAGACCACTAAATCTTATCAAACCCTATGGCCGCCACCAGCTCGCTCGCATGAAAGCCAGTTCGCCCACTCCGGTGCACCATCCGGCATGCAAAACGGATCGTTGACACCCTCATGGCCACGGGCTGCCAAGGACGACCGCAACCGGCAGCCTTCGCGCTGGTTAGCATTGGAACAGGCCCAGCTGGCAGGCGGTGCGCCCTATGATAACCGACAGTATACCGGGCCTCGTCAAATAAACATGCTGCGAGGCGTCACCTGTTTCTGCAACAAGGTGGCAGCACTGACGGGATTCGGTCTTCGGGTACGGGCCAGCCACCTGCAGCACCCGTCACTGGGTGCGGGGAGGCCAACAGAATCGTCACTGGACCGGGGACGCCGGGCCGTGTCACTGGTTACTAACCCCGCACCATCCAATTGTTGTGGCTTCTGCACGCGGGACAGACGATCGGGCGATGGCGTCAGAACGGATCTCCGGATTAGAGATGTGGGTTGTCGCCAGAGCACAGGGCACAGCGGTGGGACTCATGCGGGCATGTGCTCAGTAGCGGGGCCTGGATCACCCATCCGTCCGTCGCTACGTCCGCAGTACCAAACCATCCCAATCACTGAGGTTCCCATCCGCATCATCACTACATCACCCACCCATCCGTCCCTGCCACTGAGTATAGTATACACCCCGGTCCCCATCACCGAGTACAGTATACCCGCCCGTCCCCAATGCTGAGTATGGTATATCCACCCGTCCCCATCACTGAGTATAGTATACCCACCGGTCGCCATCACTGAGTATAGTATACCAATCCGTCCACATCACTGATAATAGTATACCCACCCGTTCCCTGTCTCTGGTCCCGGTGCACTCACCCGTCCCGTGTCTCTGATCCCGGTACACCCACCCGTCCCCATCAGCGGGCCACTAGCCCCGGCGCACCTGTCTGTCGCTAAGCACGCGGCTGACGAGGCCGCACTGGAGCGCCTTCTGCGAGCCGAGCCGGCGCGCCGTCAGGCACAGCTCGTTCACCAGACTCCGGCTGCCAATCACCTTGGTCTTAGTCTTGCATGTTATGGCGCTTTCGTTCAGCTAAGACATTAAATAAGACGTGCATAACAGCGCTGGTGCGATTTATCAACTAACGCCGCCGTAATCTCGTAATCCGCATACCACTGCTCGAATCAGTGACTGAAGCGAACGGATCACTAGGAACAGCACGTTTCCTGTCACAAATTGCCAAAGTGGCGCATATCCATGTGCATCCGCATTTCTTACCGTATGGACGACATACACCTACGCCCTGCTGGTGTGCAATGATAGCTCCGTTATATGCCGTCCGTGCCTTTGTCCCCCGGACGCGGTGACCGCCGTCGGCCCAGCCTCAACCCGCCGCAAGCCGTGACCCGGCGCCCGCCACCTCCGTCCGGCAGGTGAGCGCGAGGACTCGCGGCGCATCCCGAGCGTGCCGTGCCCCAGCGTCGGCTCGCACCCCTACTGGGCCAAGACGCCGACCAGTCGTCCCGATAGGCCGGCACTTCGGCGACCCGCTCGGCGCCGCCGGCATCGCGCACAGCGCAGAGCCTGACCTTTGCAAAGCCCTTCGACCAGTTGAAGGCGCATGCACTCGCTGGGACCAGCATCATTCTAAAGCGGCATGAGACGGTCCGGTCCGGTCTGATCACCAGCTCCAGCCGTCGCGGCAATACCGTCGGCGCGTGGCCCGAGGCGGTGGCGGCCACCTCGGCCACGCCGGCGGCGCGACGGCTACCGACTCCGGCCACCCCTAGGAAAGGCCTGGTCCGGCCACCGCCAGCGCGTTACGTGACGGCGAGGCGCCGCCTCCCAAAAAGCCGTCGGCGACAGCACGCTGCCCCCCCCCCCCCCCCCGCCTGGTATGCTGCGCCGCAACATACTAATCCAGATAGCAGCGTGCACTTTCACAGGTATCTCAGCTAGAGTTTGTCAGGCAATTCAGCCCACGGCAATATAGGAGGAGCGACAGCAAACTGACGGGTCACTATCCAGCTGCATCGTCCGACAGCCTGTCCACGTGACGTTAAAGAACGGCATCACGCTTTAAAACACGTACCAAGCACAACGTAGGCCTTTGGACTGACAACGCATTCCAAAAATCCACAGGCCTCTGATGATGGCAGTGGTGATAACTATCATCCACAAACATCTGAACAGAGAGCTAGCTGTATGTCTGAAAAAGACGAAGCTGCCGACATGCCGAGAGCATTAAATGGTAACCCAGGACGGAGCCGTGAAGCCCGCAACACAAGTAAGGACTGTATTTCCTGAGTCTCTGATCTGTATTTCCCGAGTCAGCGAACCATACAAGCATTACTGCTGGCTATCTTAGACGCTGTACGTCCGCAGCGGACGCCAAGTTTGTTATGATCACGCAAACATGTGGCAACGGCCCAATACATATGCGTTTTCCGCAATGGAATCGGTGGTTGCACGACTGAGTGCTAATCTGAATCCCAATAGTGGCGGAATCGGACCACAATCACAGACCTGAATTCCCGTATCAGGAAGATTCCCGTGAAAACATTGTGTTACGGCAACGGTAGTGCACGGCATCAGATATGGCTATCATCTCCCTCCGTCACCCGCACACACAACAGCGGCAACGAGCATCACATTCCGGTAACACAGATAGATAACCACTCAGTACCTGGCGTTACCTATCGTTTTCCAACCACACTCCCAAGCGTCCCCAAGCGTCCCCAAACGCTGCGGTCCGGCCCCAACCCACGCCGAGGTTCGGTCCGCCTCCTCGGAGCTCGACCACGACCGGCGCGCGGGCATGCGCGAGCGAGCGAGCCGCCGAGGCCGCGTCAGTCACCCCCCGGCGACCGACGGCGGCTCTCGCCTCAGCAGAGACCCGAGCGGGACGGTCGCGTCCATTCAGCCGACCGCACTCACACCCTGCTATCTCACACGGAGCCACGTGGGACAGGCCGGCCTCATGGAAAACAACTACGCTAAGCGCAGCAAAATTACGTGTGAGGGGATTTGAGTTGTACGCCATGCCGTTAGGCCAACATTCCACGCCACCAACGCGATGACGCCGCGTCGCTACAGCTTAGCGAAATCGGCCGGGGGCGCCTTGCGGTCCATGGAGGCGGTGGCCGCCTTCATGATGTCCTCCGACTGCAGCATGGCCGCGTTCCAGGCCACCATGTGGTCGAGGCCGTCCTGCACCGTGTGGTCGCGCGAGAAGATCAGGTTCTGCTTGGTCGACTGCACCGCCACCGGCGACTTCTGCGCGATGGTGGCTGCCAGGCTGATCGCCGCCGCCAGTAGACTGCGGACAGGCGGAGGAGCAGGCGATGCCGGTTACCATGACAACAGGGCTGTGTGGCTGTCACAAGCGGGGAAGGGACTGGAGTGGAGCAACGCAGCGAAGACGCGATGCACAGCTGTGGCCAGCGCGAGACGAAGGACAGGACGTAACAGGAATCTAATTAGGAACCCTGGGGAGAGCAGTCGCGTTGATGTACAGTAGAGCGGCGGGGGAGGGGGAGGGGGAGAGGAGGACTCAACGAGGAAATTAGCCAAAAAATTGGAAAGGACAATATTGCGAAATGATCATGAACACACCAGCAATCGGATGGCGGCGGCTACAATGCTACAACGGACACGCAAACAACAGACCGTGTTGTTTATTGGATTCATTTTTACGGCTTGTAGTGAATGATACGTGAGTTCCAGCCTGGACACAGGGTACTAAATGCGCCAATGCAGCACAATTCTGATGGATGCGATTGGGAAAAGCGGTACGTTCCCGGCGGTTCCGTATTTTACATACTACGAACCACACTGCGATACATTTCTACAAATTTCACTAAAAAATAATTCCATCGCGCACACTCGATGGCTGTATCCGACATCATTTTCAAGTGATTGCAAGATGTGATTCTTTTTCGGTATCATACATCGCGGTGTCTGCGGAGAATGAGGCACTTTTTAACAAGTAGTAATAGCAATTGGGACTTTCCGGCGCTTTGACTACGAAGTGATATAATGCCCATCAAATCACTTATTTTGTGTTGCGAGCATTATGCAGCCTTTGTCACTGGTTCATGACCTCAGAGGTAAATTATCTATTTAGTTTTCTTTTTGTCATCCCTGTTGTTCATTATCATCTAACAGTATAATGGAAATGTCATCGCCACTTTATATAAAAGTGTTTTTATTCATTTTGATAAGATGAGCAATGCAAGGCGCCACCTATCCCTGTATCCAGGTAGCAGCACCGACGGGACTCGCTCTCCGGGTACGGAACAGCCGCTTACAGCACCTGTCACTGGGTACGGGTCAGGCCAACAGAATCGTCACTGGACCGGGGACGCCGGGCCGTGTCACTGGTTACTAACCCCGCACCATCCAATTGTTGTGGCTTCTGCACGCGGGACAGACGATCGGGCGATGGCGTCAGAACGGATCTCCGGATTAGAGATGTGGGTTGTCGCCAGAGCACAGGGCACAGCGGTGGGACTCATGCGGGCATGTGCTCAGTAGCGGGGCCTGGATCACCCATCCGTCCGTCGCTACGTCCGCAGTACCAAACCATCCCAATCACTGAGGTTCCCATCCGCATCATCACTACATCACCCACCCATCCGTCCCTGCCACTGAGTATAGTATACACCCCGGTCCCCATCACCGAGTACAGTATACCCGCCCGTCCCCAATGCTGAGTATGGTATATCCACCCGTCCCCATCACTGAGTATAGTATACCCACCGGTCGCCATCACTGAGTATAGTATACCAATCCGTCCACATCACTGATAATAGTATACCCACCCGTTCCCTGTCTCTGGTCCCGGTGCACTCACCCGTCCCGTGTCTCTGATCCCGGTACACCCACCCGTCCCCATCAGCGGGCCACTAGCCCCGGCGCACCTGTCTGTCGCTAAGCACGCGGCTGACGAGGCCGCACTGGAGCGCCTTCTGCGAGCCGAGCCGGCGCGCCGTCAGGCACAGCTCGTTCACCAGACTCCGGCTGCCAATCACCTTCGGCAGCCGCTGCAGCGTGCCCTCGTCCGCCGCCAGCCCTGCGACACGCGTCGATGTCAGCAGCCGCCCCAAACAGCGAGAAGCTGTGAGCTGTCCGCGGCACAGCGCCCTTCCTTGCGAGCCTCTGACGTCAACAGTGGACAGACAGCGGTGTTTTTAATGCCTGAAGAACAGCTTTTAAAGAGGTGAGCGGATCACACCACAATTCAATGGATCACGCGAAAAATTTTCGCCTTGGTCCAAGATTTTGGTGAAAACCAGTTGACGTAGTTACCTGGTGATCCCACGTAAGATATGTCATTTCAGCACTATCAAAGCGACAGCAACAGGTGGCCTTGGTCAGTTCGGCAGGTCACGCTGCACAACTATCTTAGCATACGGCCTGCAAGCAGTCGTATTTTCTGCCAGGAAACAGTTCGTTTTAAGGTCTAATGAACCGGTGACCAATTTGACAACACTATTTCTCCAGGTAGCTGTGCCTTGTGAACTTACATTCCATGATCTAGCATAATAGCAGGAGTGTAGGCACAAATACGAACTGCTTTCGGCTTAGAATGGATTCCCATAATTGAACTCCTAATAACAAAACACATATTCGTTCTAAAATATCGATTCTACGATGATTATGAGCCATAACATGCTCTCGTCGCTCCCCATCAAAACTAGGCACCCTGATGTCACGTGCCTTCACGTCTGTTTACAAGTCTGTTTTCAAGTCTGCTTCACATATGATTTCACGTTTTCTTCACGTGCCAGTACCAATAGCTATCAACGTTGCCAGTCTTCAACACAGCATACACGTCCGTGCGCCGCATCACGCCAGGCGGCGCTCCCCGTGCCGCCGCGCCCGCTCCGGCACCGACACTTACCGATGTCCACCTCCTTGACCTGGAAGAACGCATCCTGGGAGCAGAGGCGGACGTCGGCCGCCGTCACCATGTCGACGCCGCCGCCCACGCACGCGCCGTGCACGGCGGCGATCACCGGCTTACGGCACTGGCGGTCACGGGCACACACTCACGGTCAGAGGGGATCAGCCGCAGTTAGAGTGAGTTGTTACAGCGACAGGGTTCCCTCGCACAGTCCGACGGAGAAGAGGGGCGCGAAAGTTGTCCGATAGGCGAGATAAGCCATGATCAGGCAGGGAACCCCACTACACAGAAGGGCAGTAGTCAGACAGAGAAATTCACGATGGCACAGAACGAAACACAGGTTTTGAAAGAATAGGGAAATGTCACATTAGGAGATTAGCCCCGACACCATCGAATGACACATCAGATCTTAGGTACATTCTAGGAAGTGAGCAAGCCACCGAGTTATCCACAATGGCGCCGTCTGCGAAGCATTGTATTTCCGAAACGTATGCCCGGCTGACTGCCGTGGCACATACCTTTTCAATATCAGTGAACCAGTCCTGGTAGTTTTTGATGGTGCGGTGCAGCTTGAAAGCCTTCCTAGACACGTCACCGTCGCCCATAGCCACGCTGCCAACGGCCATCAGGTCGCTGAGGTCAATCCCGGAGCTGAAGAGGCGGCCGGCGCCGCTCAGCACCACGGACCGGCACTCGGCGTCCTCGTGCAGCTGCTGGAAGCACACGCCCAGGTCCCTGCCAGGGTGAGCAGGCTTCCATTATGGCAGTTCATGCTGGTTTGGTGAGGATTATGTCATGACATAGCAGTGCTGGTCAGGACTGAATTGGTGCAATGGGCTGTGATGATCCAGATAAAAACATGTGGACTGCACACTTATTTACATGTTTCTTATTTTGTGGGGTTTAGCAGCACCATATCACTCTATTAGGCATACAAGGCAGACCCCCTGAGCTTGCTTACTTCCACATTTCAGTGTTGAGAGCATTCAGCTTGTCAGGCCGGTTCATCTCCACATGAACCACATACTCCACAGGTTGTGTGACATTCAGTGTCTTGTACTGGGCATAGTCAGCCAGGCTGCTGGCCATCCTGACTGTCTGGAGGCTTTGCCGAGCTGCTGTAAATGACAGGATGATGTAAGAAAGACTACTAAATCAGGAATCAGGACATAGCCAGTGTCCTGTAGGCTAGTCAATGGCATAATTACCCCCCCCCCCCCCCCCCAACTCTTTGTGCAGGTATATCTCTCCCAGGCTGCTAAGGTTAAATACATGCAGAGCTGATGCCAGCTGTTGGATGCAGTTAAAAAATGCAACCAACATGAGCATGGCAAAATCAGCCCATCGGCTATAAAACAGGTACATTTTGCATGAGTGACATCCAAGGTTTCTGTGTTTCTTTCCATGTGCTCAGGGGTGACAGATAAAACCAAGGGTGGATAAGGGAAAGGAGATAAGATGCCCTAATGCCAAAATGCAAAGTATGCATGTTACTCTGAACATAAATAGCATAACAGTGACATTCTGGTGACATTTCAGACCATGTATGCTGCACATCAGATCTCTCAGTTTTGTACACAGTCATCACCAATAACAGGGCATAATGAACCCAACCCAGGCCTCAATTAAGTATGGCAGTGAGAAGACAATTTCAGGCAAGATTACCTCCAAAACTCTTTCACACAAAAACAATTTGAAGGTTTCAGTGTAGACTGTAGTGCACCACTGTCACAAAAGGCATCTTAGTGCAGTGGCTTGAATTTTACAGACCGGCCCTGAGCAATGCTAAACATGGGTGAACATGAAGAGAAATAACATAAAACCACATTTGCTGAAAATCATCACTGTAGCCAGGGCTTCTACCCTCATCCTCTGTAACATCATCATTCATCATCATGATGTGAAACATACCAGATATGACTTGAAATACCAGATAAGCCAGCATCGTTTCAGCCGATCAAACAGGTAAACAACGAAAAGCGATAGACGATCATACCACAGATGGTTTAGTATTAAGCTAAAGTTATACGAATTTCGAATTGACGCGGTAGAGTTGGGACTTTTCCAATCTATCCATACATCATCCCAGTAGCACATGGTATCCACGAAACATACCAATTCTCTGAATCTTCAACATAGCCGCAAAGAATGAGCTTTAATGTCCGCAGCAAAAAAGGAAACAAAATAGCAGAATGGGCGATGGAGACGAGACGCGAATTTGCACCAGCTCGGTACATAACATATTACGCTTATAGCGCATACGTGACGAATGCGGGGGCTGAACGCACTAAAATCCGAATTAGCAGTTTTTAATCATCACAGTTTTAATGCATGTTAATCCCAAATAAGATGGAAATGGCGCTGTCAGAGCAGTGGTGTGTGGTCGATGCTGTGTAAGCAGCTTTTGATGGTACCCAATGCTCTAAGTGGCGTGACAAATTTTCAAGCCGAAAGTGTCGCACCTGGTTTTTCTCTCAATCATGCTCCGTGTAGACGTCCTCCATCTTTCCTGATCATCTCACGCGCAAGGCAAGGAACCGTCAATCATCGATGTTCCAGATTTCCTGTACAGACCTCTTCACAGCGATTAAGGGCACGTATCAACATAACCTTAGCGATGGATACGAAGGAGTCCAAAGAATCCAGGCGCCGCCACGCTGTGTGAACTCTACTGAATTTGCTAACTCAACTGAAACTCATGGTGCTTCTCTAATACATTTTACTTTTATACATAGCGTGTAAACACATGTGGCTCAGACAGCCGTGGAAAAGACTGAACAGAACAAAACGGTCCCGAGAGCCCCTCCCCCCTCCCGCTCGCGGGAGCGAGAGTTGGGGCCACCGGCGGCCACCTTCAGCGCAGCAGGGGCCCCAAGTCACAGCGTTAACCGGCGGGAATCGAGAGCTCGAACGACGGTAGCCACCGACAGCTTTGTGCAACTAATGCTGCAAGGACACACAACTAACTGCCGACGCCGATGGACCCCTGACTGGGAGAGCCGAGGCAGGAACGGAACCTCCGGCGCGGAAGCGAAATTCGGGTGCGACTAACACACACGCGATGACAATGCATGTCGCGCGCCTACCAGAGCGCTTCTAACAGACCGCAATCGGCAATTGAACACGTGCGACGCAGCCTGGGCGCCACCTCACAACCGAGATCCACCACAGCGCAGCGCCGCTCGGCGGCCACTCCCCGAACTACCTAGCGCGGGTAGCCGGGGCGGGGGGCGGGCCAGGCTGCCTGCCATGTTGTGACCCATCGAGCGCGCGCTCCGGCAAACGGCCGCCGCCACCCAGCTGACCAAGCCCGGTGCAACATCACACACACGCCTCCACAGCGCGGAGCCATAACCCGGCCGCCCACACGCGCCTCACCGCACCGCGCTGACACGTCACACCGTCCCAGCCCGGCCGGAAGCTCCGCTGCCACGCCGCACCCAGCCCACGCGCGCCCCTTAAAGCGGCCGCGGCCTCACCAGCAGCGAACGGACGGGTAAAACGGTCCTTATCCAGCTGTGCCGTCTCTTTACAGAATACCTTCGAGCCCTACGCTTTAGTAATTATTAAATAATGCGTGCAAAGCACAACAAAAAGCTTTGACTGAAGGTGCGCTCTAAAAATGAACAGGCATCTGATCGCAGTGGCAAGATGGTGTCCGTTGCCTACAAACATTCAAACAGTAAGGTAGCTGTAGACCTGAAAGAGACGGGGCTGCAGCGCTGAAGAAAGCATTGGAACGCTACCCACCACGAAACGGGTGGTTTCACAATGTAAATAACATCTCTGACTTGTATTTCTCCGAGGTAACGAGTCATACACATATTATTAGCTATCTCACGACGCCGCACGTTAGTAACTGATGCGTAACTTATTAGCTATCGTTAGCCACTCATGTAGCTGCAGCAAAAACACACCCTTTTTCGCAATGGAACCGGAAATGCTGCGGTAATGAAATCGGTAAGTGCTGCGACAGTGGAATCCGTAAGTGCAGGACTGCGTGGAATCGGTAAGTGCTGCGACAATGGAATCCGCAAGTGCAGGACTGCGTGGAATCGGTAAGTGCTGCGACAATGGAATCCGTAAGTGCAGGACTGCGTGGAATCGGTAAGTGCTGCGACAATGGAATCCGCAAGTGCAGGACTGCGTGGAATCGGTAAGTGCTGCGACAATGGAATCCGTAAGTGCAGGACTGCGTGGCCGTCACAGGTGGTGAAGGAACTGGGCTGGGGCAGCACGGCGAAGAAGCGATGCATAACTGTGGTCGACGGGTGGCGAAGGACGCAAGGCAACAGGAAACCAACTGAAAGCCTCGGGGAGTTAGAGTCATCATTATTGTTAGCGGGAGAATATTGCGGCAATGAGTAAATCAACCAAGTAGTTGGGGGCTGCAATAAATGCGGATCATGGATGAAAACGCACGAACAATCAGATTATAGTGGTAACGGTGATACGGCGCTACAGATTATGATAGCAACGGACCATGTCGTTGATTATAGTATATTCTATTGCTGTATGTAGTGGAATGTATTGCCTCCTGTCTTGACGCCTGGCGCTCAATGCGCCATTCCGACACAACACTTATGGATGAAATTCAGAACGAATTCACGGTCTTATTGATTTGGTATTTGTAATGCTATTTAAGACACTCACATGTAGCAACTCTCCTAGCCCAAGAAACACCTCCAATGACAAATAGATGCCGCAGAAACTCGGGTTGCTCCGGTAAGCGTGTATTCCTTATTCCCAATCCACGAAATTACGCGGTCCTCACCAGCCAATGTGCATGGCTTTGGCACCCTCTTAATCGTGGCTGCATACTTCCTTTATTTCGCTGCGGTCAGGCATTAAAAAAAGCTTTACACTTAACACCTGCTCTGAGTTTCTGGCACCACAAACGCCCACGAATAGCTGAGATTGTCACCTTGTGTTTTGTCTATGCAGTATAGCTCTCGCCTCCAGATGTTACGGACAGACTAAATCACTAAATCTCATGAAACCCTACGGACGCCATCAGCTTGCTCGCATGAGACCCAGGTCGCCCACTCCGGTGCACCATCCGGCATGCAAAACGGATCGTTGACACCCTCATGGCCACGGGCTGCCAAGGACGACCGCGGCCGGCAGCCTTCGCGCTGGTTACCATTGGAACGGGCCCAGCTGGCAGGCCGTGTGCCATATGATAACCGACAGTATACCACGCCTCGTCAAATAAACATGCTACGGGGCGCCACCTGTCTCTGCAACAAGGTGGCAGCACTGCCGGGACTCGGTCTCCGGGTACGGGACAGCCACCTGCAGCACCCGTCATTGGGTGCGGCACAGGCCAACAGACCTGAATACATAGATCAGGAAGATTCCCGTGAAAACATTGTGTTACGGTAACAGTAAAGCATGCATTAGATATGGTTATCATCTCCACCCGTCCCCCGCACACATCACAGTGGCAACGAGCATCACATTCCGGTAACACAGATAGATAACCACTCAGCACTTGGTGCTACCTTTCGTTTTCCAACCACACTCCCAAGCGTCCCCAAACGCTGCGGTCCGGCCCCAACCCACGCCGAGGTTCGGTCCGCCTCCTCGGAGCTCGACCACGACCGGCGCGCGGGGATGCGCGAGCGAGCGAGCCGCCGAGGCCGCGTCAGTCACCCCCCGGCGACCGACGGCGGCTCTCGCCTCAGCAGAGACCCGAGCGGGACGGTCGCGTCCATTCAGCCGACCGCACTCACACCCTGCTATCTCACACGAAGCCACGTGGGACAGGCCGGCCTCATGGAAAACAACTACGCTAAGCGCAGCAAAATTACGTGTGAGGGGATTTGAGTTGTACGCCATGCCGTTAGGCCAACATTCCACGCCACCAACGCGATGACGCCGCGTCGCTACAGCTTAGCGAAATCGGCCGGGGGCGCCTTGCGGTCCATGGAGGCGGTGGCCGCCTTCATGATGTCCTCCGACTGCAGCATGGCCGCGTTCCAGGCCACCATGTGGTCGAGGCCGTCCTGCACCGTGTGGTCGCGCGAGAAGATCAGGTTCTGCTTGGTCGACTGCACCGCCACCGGCGACTTCTGCGCGATGGTGGCTGCCAGGCTGATCGCCGCCGCCAGTAGACTGCGGACAGGCGGAGGAGCAGGCGATGCCGGTTACCATGACAACAGGGCTGTGTGGCTGTCACAAGCGGGGAAGGGACTGGAGTGGAGCAACGCAGCGAAGACGCGATGCACAGCTGTGGCCAGCGCGAGACGAAGGACACGATGTAACAGGAAACTAATTGGGGACACTGGGGAGGGCAAAGTTGGGTTGGTGCTCAGTGGAGAAATGGGGAAGGGGGAGGGGAAGATGTAATGAGAAAAGTAGCCAACTATTTGCAAAGGACAATACTGAGAGGCATTGATGAAAACGCACAAGCAATCTGATGGCGGCAGCAACAATGCTACGGCGTTGCAGGACGTGCCAGCAACGGACCGTGTTCTTGATCAGATTATTTTTTACGGCTTGTGGTGAATGACAAATGGGTTCCAGACTGGACACTGGGTGCTGAATGTACCACTGCAGCACACTTCTTACGGATGCGATTCGGAACAGCAGTACACTCCTGGCGGTTCCGCATCTTCAATACTACGAGCCCCACTAGATATAAATTAAGATGCATCTCGCCAAAAAGCATCACGTTGCGCACACTCGATGGCTCCATCCGATATCAATTTCGAAAGTGATTACAAGATGTGGTCCTTTTTCAATGTCACGCATTGCAGTATTTCCAGAGCATGAGTGCACTTTGTAACCACCATTAGTAATAGCAACTGGAGCTTTCCGGCGCTTCGACTACGAAGTCATGTAGCGCCGATCAAATTTCTTCTTGTTGCGAGCATTATGCAGTCTTTGTCACTGGTTCATGACCTCAGAGGTAAATTATCTATATAGTTTTCTTTGTGTCATCCCTGTTGTTCATTATCATCTAACAGTATAATGGAAATGTCATCGCCACTTTACATAAGTGTTTTTTTCGTATAGATACGGTGAACACTGCAAGGCGCCACCTGTCTCTGAAACAAGGTGGCAGCACTGATGGCACTCGGTCTCCGGGCACAGGGCAGCCACCTACAGTACCTGTCACTGTAGGGCTCAGGCCAACAGAATCGACACTGGGCCGGGGACAGTCGGCCGTGTCACTGGTTACCAATTCTGGATTGCCCAATTATTGCGTCTTCTGCACGCGGGACAGGCGATCGAGCTGGGACGCCACAACGGACCTCTGGGTTAGGGATGTGGGGTGACCTCGGAGGACTGCCTTTAGAACACGGGATATATCCATATATATCCATAGTCAATGGGGGAACGTCGTAACACCATAACCACGAAACATATCCATAACGTCAATGTGCGTTTAGAGATGTGACATGGGATAACCATACGTCACTGACCCCAGCACCCCCCCCCCCCCCCCCCCTCCTGCCCCCTGTCCCTGTGCCGGTACACCCACCTGTCCCCTGTCCCTGCGCCGGTACACCCACCCGTCCCCACCAGCGAGCCCTCAGCCCCGGCGCACCTGTGTCTGTCGCTGAGCACGCGGCTGACGAGGCCGCACTGGAGCGCCTCCTGCGAGCCGAGCCGGCGCGCCGTCAGGCACAGCTCGTTCACCAGACTCCGGCTGCCAATCACCTTCGGCAGCCGCTGCAGCGTGCCCTCGTCCGCCGCCAGCCCTGCGACACGCGTCGATGTCAGCAGCCGCCCCAAACAGCGAGAAGCTGTGAGCTGTCCGCGGCACAGCGCCCTTCCTTGCGAGCCTCTGACGTCAACGGTGGACAGACAGCAGTGTTTTTAATGCCTGAAGAACAGCTTTTAAAGAGGTGAGCGGATCACACCACAATTCAATGGATCACGCGAAAATTTTCGCCTTGGTCCCAAGATTTTGGTGAAAACCAGTTGACGTAGTTACCTGGTGATCCCACGTAAGATATGTCATTTCAGCACTATCAAAGCGACAGCAACAGGTGGCCTTGGTCAGTTCGGCAGGTCACGCTGCACAACTATCTTAGCATACGGCCTGCAAGCAGTCGTATTTTTCTGCCAGGAAACAGTTCGTTTTAAGGTCTAATGAACCGGTGACCAATTTGACAACGCTATTTCTCCAGGCAGCTGTACCTTGTGAACTTACATTCCATGACCTAGCGTAATAGTAGGAGTGTAGGCACAAATTCGAACTGCTTTCGGCTTAGAATGGATTTCCATAATTGAACTCCTAATAACAACACATATATTCGTTCTAAAATATCGATTCTACAATGATTATGAGCCATAACATGCTCTCGTCGCTCCCCATCAAAACTATGCACCCTGATGTCACGTGCCTTCACGTCTGTTTACAAGTCTGTTTTCAAGTCTGCTTCACATATGTTTTCACGTTTTTTTCAAGTGCCAGTGCCAATAGCTATCAACGTTGCCAGTCTCACAGCAACAAAGAATACACGTCCGTGCGCCGCATCACGCCAGGCGGCGCTCCCCGTGCCGCCGCGCCCGCCCCGGCACCGACACTTACCGATGTCCACCTCCTTGACCTGGAAGAACGCATCCTGGGAGCAGAGGCGGATGTCGGCCGCCGTCACCATGTCGACACCGGCGCCCACGCACGCGCCGTGCACGGCGGCGATCACCGGCTTACGGCACTGGCGGTCACGGGCACACACTCACGGTCAGAGGGGACCAGCCGCAGTTACAGTGAGTTGTTACGGCGACAGGGTTCCCTGGCACAGCCCGACGGAGAAGAGGGGCGCGAAAGTTGTCCGATAGGCGAGATAAGCCATGATGAGGCAGGGAACCCCACTACACAGAAGGGCAGTAGTCAGACAGAGAAATTCACGATGGCACAGAACGAAACACGGGTTTTGAAAGAATAGCGAAATGTCACGTTAGGAGATTAGCCCCGACACCAGTGAATGACACATCAGACCTTAGGTACTTTCTAGGAATGAGCAAGCCACCGAGTTATCCACAATGGCGCCATCCGCGAAGCATTGTATTTCCGAAACGTATGCCCGGCTGGCTGCCGTGGCACATACCCTTTCAATATCAGTGAACCAGTCCTGGTAGTTCTTGATGATGCGTTGCAGCTTGAAAGCCTTCCTAGACACGTCACCGTCGCCCGTAGCCACGCTGCCAACGGCCATCACGTCGCTAAAGTCGATCCCGGAGCTGAAGAGACGGCCGGCGCCGCCCAACACCACGGACCGGCACTCGGCGTCCTCGTGCAGCTGCTGGAAGCACACCCCAGGTCCCTGCTAGGGTGAGCAGGCTTCCGTTATGGCAGTTTGTGCTGGTCTGGTGCAGATTATGTTGTGACATAGCAATGCTGGTCAGAGCTGAATTGGTGCAATGGGCTGTGACAATCCAGATATAAACATGTGGACTATGCACTTGTTTACATGTTTCTTACTTTGTGTAGTTTACCAGAACCATATCACTCTATTAGGCATACAAGGCAGACTCCCTGATGCATACTTACTTCCACATTTCAGTGTTGAGAGCATTCAGCTTGTCAGGCCGGTTCATCTCCACATGAACCACATACTCCACAGGTTGTGTGACATTCAGTGTCTTGTACTGGGCATAGTCAGCCAGGCTGCTGGCCATCCTGACTGTCTGGAGGCTTGGCCGGGCTGCTGTGAATGGCAGGATGATGTTAGAAAGACTAATTGATCAGGGATCAGGACATACCCAAAGTGTCCTGCAGGCTAGTCAATGGTGTTATTACCACCTAACTCATTGTGCAGGTATATTTCTCCCAGGCTGCTAAGGTTTAATACATGCAAAGCTGATGCCAGATGTCGGATACAGTTTAAAATGTGACCAGCATGAGCATGACAAAAACAGCCCATAGGCTATACAACAGGCACATTTTGTATGAGTGACATCCAAGATTTCTATGTGTTTCTTTCTGTGTACTCAGGGGTGACAGATAAAATCAAGGGTGGATAAGGGGAAGGAGATGAGAATATGTCCTAGTGCCAAAATACATATCAGATCTTTCAGTTTGTATACAGTCATCACCAATAACAGGGCATAATGAACCTAACCTAACCCAGGCTTCACAAAATTATGGCAGTGAGAAGAAAATTTCAGGCAAAAATACTTCCAAAACTCTTTCACACAATAACAATTTGAAGGTTTCAGTGTAGACTATAGCACACCACTGTCATAAAAGGTGTCTTGGTGCAGTGGCTTGAATTTTACAGACTGGCCCTGAGCAATGCTTAACATGGGTGAGCATGATAGAGAAATAACATAAAACCACATTTGCTGAAACCTCATCATTGTAGGTGGGGCTTCTACCCTCATCATCTGACATCATCAGCTGTAAGATCATCATTCATCATCTATCATCATGTGCAACATACCAAATCTGACTTGAAATACCAGATAAGCCAGCATCATTTCTGCTGGATCAACAGGTAAACAATGATAAGCAATAAACAACCACAGAGTGATTCAGCATTAAGCTTAGGGTTACGAATTGCATTATACGCGGTACAGTAGGTACTTTTTCAGTCCATCCATACACCATCCCAGCAGCACATGCTATCCACGAAACATACCAATTCTCTGATCTCTTCAACATAGCCGCAACGAATGAGCTTTAGCGTCGCCCAGCAAAAAATGGAACAAATCACGCAGAATGAGCGATGGAGGCGGGACGCGAATGTGCACCAGCTCCACAACTGCTCCGCAACAACTACTCAGCAATCTTGCCCAGCATGCAATATATTACGCTTATAGCGCATATGTGACGAATGTGGGGGCAACGTTAGATAGCCCTGGGCTTAATTAACGCGGGCTTAGCCCTGGGCTTAATTAATTAACCACTGCGCGTCTGGGAAACCAGAGGTACGGGGTTCGATTCCCCGGGTGCCCCGCCTTCCTGCCAGGGTGAGAGGCAGGCGACGCCATATAGCCGCACAGCTGAGTGCGTCGTAAAGCCCCAATGACACACACACACAGCCTTGGGCTTAACGCACTAAAATGCGAATCAGCATTTGTATTTATCACAGCTCCCATCCGTGTTAATTCCAAACAAGATTGAAATGGCGCTGTCAGAGCAGCCATGTGTGTTCGATGCTGTGTAAGCACTTTTTGATGGCACCCAAGGCTTTGAGTGTCGTCACAAATTTCCAAGCCAAAGTGTCGCACCTGGTTTTTCTCTCAATCATGCTCCGTGTAGACGTCCTCCATCTTTCCTGATCATCTCCGCGCAGGCAAGGAACCGTCACATCGCTGTTCCAGATTTCCTGAACAAACCTCGTCACAGCGATTAAGGGCACGTACCAACACAAACTTAGCGATGGATACAAGGAGTCCAACGAATCTAGGCGCCTTCATTTTTTAACTCTACTGAATTTCTGACTTACTCAAACTCAGGCGCTTCTCTAATACATTTTATTTTATACATAACGTGTAACACATGTGGCTCAGACAGCCGTGGCAAAGACTGAACAGAACAAAACGGTCCCGAGAGCCCCTCCCCCCTCCCGCTCGCGG